>NC_056746.1:29116217-29218717 GCF_019279795.1 Protopterus annectens
CAAAAATTAAGCATATTATTACCCATTTTCTGATGTTATAGATGGGGCAGAATATCAGAGGACACCCCCTGCCATACAAAATGCAGAGAAAAAAATCTGTGCTGATCATGCCATCTACTGCACATTAGTCTGGATTGCTTTTGTATAGATCCACAATCGGTTCTCAGAAGGTCCCACCTTCTGGTTCTCTTCATATGGTACTTTGTACTATGATGTATGTGGTCTGACAGGGTATTACTGTATATTGATCAGATTGGACTATCTTTTACTTCTCCACTGTATGGTGCTGTATTATGTTTCACATTTGTAATGTTTATGTTTATTGTTTGTCACATAATACAGTATATATGTACTGTGTAATATTTATAATTTGTGGAGCTTTCCTCCCTGGGCCTCCACTAAAAATAGGTTCTCCTTGGGCCAGTGGACTATCCTAGTAAACGAATGTAAATAAATAAATAAATATAGCTCCTACACAAATGCACCCTTTGTGACAAGTACGAAATCCAGCAGCAGAAATAGACAGCGAAGGCGAACCTACCATAAAGGTAATACACTCATGGACGGCAGTGGATTTTTCAAATCATTGTAGATTCTCTCTCTCTCTTATTTGAACAAATTTGGAAAAGTATGCCAAAATCTTAGAAGGACATGTACAATTACAAAACCCCACTATTGAAGATTTGCAAGCCAGATTAAAACCTGCATACCCCCTGATCTTTTTAGAAAGATATGGGAAAAATCAGCTATAGGGTATAACATTCCAAAGCATATGATGGATTTCTAGCTGCTAGAACTAACTTATTAAAAGCCATTGCTACAGCATGACCCCCAACCCCTAATTGGGCAAGAGTTAAAGCTATTGTACAGAAAGAAAATGAGTCTATTGATGCCTATTTGCAACATCAAGTAGATGCATCCGGACAGCCAGAGCCTGCAGAAGGAACAGTAGCAAATGGGTTGCCAGTGGCATTTGGAGAGGGCTTGTTACCAGCTATACAAGAAGAAACTGGCCAAGTCTGAGTATTCATGAAACTGTGAATCAAGCACAATATGTAGGAGGCAAAATACTTAGCGAAGAAAAAGAGAAAAACAAAAAGTTAATAGATCTCCATCTCCAACAATTCTATACTGACTCATGAAGGTGGGGAGGGGAAGAAGAAATCATGGGGAAAGGAGGTAGATTCCGATGTTTCCAACAGCAACCTCCCAGGACAATATCAGCAAGTACTCAAGTCCCACAAACCCTCCTGTGTGGTACATTGCCTGACAGCCACCAACATGGCAACAAAACCATCAGGCCAGCCCTGAGCAGGAATCACTCTTATTTCCCATGGTACCAATTGACCAGGACAGTCCTTTTGAAAATGTTACAGTAAAAAATTAATCTACCTCACTTCTCATCAATAGAGGGACTACTAGACCTGTGATAACTTTAGCAAATGCTGAACACCTTCCACTTTCTGAACACATAGTTTTGGGTGTGTGAGTGTATGGAGTTTATTTAGACTATCCAGAGATGAAACTTGTTTGTGTTTAACTTGATCTGTTAAAATATCAGCACACTTTTATTGTTGGAAATTCTGCTCCTTTAAATTTGTTAGGTAGAGAATTATTGTGTAAATTCAGATGTACTGTTATTGCAGGCTAGATGGTGTCTGTCTGCACATTCCTAATGAGCCCTTAGAATTCTATTCAAATGCATTTAACAGATGAAGAAGCCCTTTTTGCTACTTTAACGTCAAAGCAAAAATTAAACAAAATGCTGATTTGGAGAAATTGAAACAATCCCTCTACAGCTCTGGACTACTCTTGAGAATAAGGTAGGGATCATAAAAGATGCAGAGCCTGTGTGTATAACATCAGATCCTTGTGACCACCTGCCTATTTTAGTTCAGTATCATTTGTCAGTGGAAGCAGAAAAAGGAATTGAACCTGTTACTTCTACCTTATTTCAATGGTATCATTGATCCGTCTTGAAGTAGTGGCACCAAGATTTCCAGTTGTTCCTAATTATGCAGCAGTACCGAGTTCTATTCCATTGGATGCAACAACTTGCTCAGTGATAGATCTTTCATCTGCTTTCTTTTTCCATCCCCTTACATTCAGATAGCCAATATCTATTTGCATTTACATACAAAGTGTAACAGTATACCTGGATGAGATTACCACAGAGGTATGTAGAATCTCCCATGCTCTCTAGAGAATTGAAAAAAAGCTGGATAAAATTAAATTTCCTTATGGGTCTACTTAATTTCAATATGTTGATGACTTACATCTAGCTTTGAAAACTTTGAATGTCTGTAATCAAGATAGTATGTTCCTTTTGTATGAGTTTAAATAATTCTGTGCTTTCTCATATTAACCTGGTGAACTTGGGCATTCTGAGGCAGTGTAGCAACTGCCTCACATCACAGACAACCCTCTCCTCTTTCCTTCCAACACTCAGACTTGTGAGAGATGCACTTATTTACCCAAATTGGAAGCCATGCACTCTCAAGCCAAGACCGGAATAACTGGTCAAGAGGAGAAGGTCAACACCTGTACCACACCACATGCAACACATAGCCCTCCAGAACACCAACCATCACAACTCTTACATAAAAACACAAACCACACAACCACCTTCATGGAGGCTCTCAATAGAAATCTACACACACAGCAGAGACCTCCAAGGCAGAAATGCACTCGGCCACCACAATACAGCACAAACCACAAGACACAGAGCTCACCTACACATTGTGCCCCTCAACCTAAGCCCCTAAGGTAAAACAGCTTCCCCAATAAACTAATCATAGGTGACTCAGTAGTGAGGCACACTGATGTCCCACTCACTAGGTTGAATAAGGAGAAGGTACCAGAATCCAACACATAACACACACACTCAGGTCACTCCACAACAAGTACAAGTATGACTCCGTCACTGCCCATGTGGGTGTGAATGACATGAGATGCACCTCCCTGGGCTACATGAAAAGAGACATGGAGGAACACTTGGATTATGCGGCCCAGGCAGGTATGACACTAGCCCTGAGCAGCAGCATCCTACCATTGCCCAAAATTATATCGCAGTACAAACAAAAAATGATTAACTTCAACAATTGGCTAAGTTTCTGCTGTCATTCTAAGAGGATCCAGTATCTGTATGCTTGGGATGACATGATTAACAAACCTCAATGCTTTGCCAGAGATGGCCTGCATCTGTCACCCCTGGGTTTCCAGGTACTGGCTAAGGCTCTTGCCACCCCTATAGTGCCTTTTTTAGGCAATGTTCCAAAGACCAAATTACCACCGTAACAGCTATATATAAATGCAATCTGAGGGTCATGTTGCTCAATGCTAGAAGGCTAAATCTCAAGATGCACTTGCTTGAAGCTCTCCTCAAAATGGAGAACATCAACATTTGTGCTGTAATGCAGACCTAGCTTAAAGCAGCAGAAAGCACTCCCTGCACTACTAGACTATAACTCATTCTGCACCTTTCGGCTGTAGAACATGAACAGAAGCTCCAAAGGTGGTGATGTCTCCATATTCATAAGGGATATGCACACCTCCAGACTACTAGGCTAGCATAACACATCTGAGATACTTCAGGTACAACTAACATTGGGTAAGACAGCGATTCAGGTTGTAGCCTGTTATAGGTCCCAAACCATGATCCAAGACACTCATTCTACTTTCCTAAGCACCCTGGAAAGTATTAGGGTCCAACCCAACACTCTCATACTAGGTGACTTCAACTACCCCTCCATCAAATGAGAAAACTACTCATGCACCAATACATTGACCCAATGCTTCCTGGAATTCATCAGTTACAATGCCCTGGACCAGCTCATTCTTACTTCCACTAGAGGAAGCAACATCCTTGTCCTGGTTATTACTAACATGGGCAACCATTGCTCTACACCAATAGTCAATTCCTCCCTGGTTAGATCTGATCACAATCACAAACTAATCACCATGGAAATCCACATCTCACCCCCCCCCCCCGCAAAGGTATCCACCATGAAAAACTTCTCCAAAGCTGAATTCCACTGTATGAACACGTACATAAATGCATGGAACTAGCCATACCCAACAGAACCAAGATGCTCCCCTCCAAAAAAAAAGGAAGCTAATCTGGTGGTCCCCTGCCATTAATAAACTCTACAACAGAAGGAAGAAACTGTTAAAGAAAAGGGTGAAGTCCCAAGACTGGAAAAGCTCCCTTATTAGCCTCAAGAAAAAGTTGAGATCCCTCATCAAAACCTCTAAAGCCAGCTATGAAGGCTGAATTGTGGCAGACACTAAAAACAACCACAAAGGCTTCTATAGTTATATCAAGAATCTCCACGGCAATACCCATGTTTGCTCTGAGTTACTGCACAATGGTACCTCCTATATTGAGCCAACATATACTGCCAACATACTTGACTGACAGATTCAGTGCCAATTTTACCCCTCTCTCCCCCCCTAAAGGACCAATCACAATACCGGAGGAATGCCATGCACCCAGCATTACTGCAGCACAGGTTAAAGCTGCATTGTCCAAGGCCAAGAATACATCTTCCATGGGACCCAACAATATCCCTGGATGTGTTTTCCATGAACTACATAGTGAACTGGCACCACATCTGTGTTCCCTGTTCAATCACAGCCTCACCTCAGGCTTTGTCCCTACCGAATGGCGCACTGCTACAGTCATCCCTCTCTATAAAGGCAAAGTGACTACAGATCCTGGGAATTATCATCCCATTAGCCTGATGAGTCTGATATGTAAGGCTATGGAGCTCATCATCATGGACCTAATTAACAAGGATATAGGGAATCTCCAAACTCTAGATCCCACTCAATTTGGTTTTGTGAAAGGGAGATCATGCCTGCTCAACCTGGTTGACTTCTTTGAATCAGTCACCAGGGCTGTGGATGAAGGTAAGGCAGTTCATACAGCCTGCCTTGATCTGGCCAAGGCCTTTGATACTATTCCCCACACAGGAATTATTGATAAACTCACCAAACTAGGCATAAACCCCTATATCACTAGGTGGGTTGCAAATTGGCTCACAGATAGAACCCACATTGTGAAAGTAGCAGACTCCAAGTCAGACTGCCAACCAGTCACGAGTGGAGTCCCACAGGGATCAGTCCTGTGTCCTCTCCTGTTTGGCATCTACTTCTCAGAAGTCCAGGCTAACATGGAAGGAATCTGGCTGACCAAGATTGCAGATGACTGTAAGCTTGGAGCCATTATTAACTCCCCAAGTGATGTAGACATCCTACAGAAAGGCCTCAGTGAGACCAATGACTAGTGTCAAAACCATGGCCTTAAGCTTAATGCCAAAAAATGTGTTGTCATCCCCTTTGGGAAAAACTTAGCTCCCGGTAATTATCACATCGATGGGAGCCCCCTGAACACTGCAAGCGTTATTAGAGATCTGGAGACACAGGTTGACAGCAACCTCTCCTTCGACCACCACATTGCCACTGTGGTCAGAAAGTCCTTCTATGTGGCAGATCTCATTACCAAGGGTTTTGCATCCAGGAAGAAAGAGGTCATCATCTCTCTCTACTCTTCCCTCATTAGGCCAGTCATCGAGTATAATGCCCCATTTGGCATGTACCTCACTAGACACATGCAACAGCTGGAAAGGCCACAAAAGTACCTCATGAAGAGGATCCTAGGCTTTAAACACATGTCCTACATGGACAGACTCAAAAAAACTCCAGCTGTACTCTGTCTCATATCATCTACTAAGAGGCGATCTCTGCTTGACTTACAAAGCCATGTCTGACCCAGCTCTGTTAGAAATGCTACATCTATCCCTCCACACCACACACTCAAGAGACCTCAACCTCATTACCACAATCAACAGAACATGATGAGGGACAGCTTCATAACCCAGAGACTTCCCATACATGTCAAGCAGAGCACCTCATTGGCCCTCTTCAAGACAAATCTTGATGAGTGGATGGGAAATAGAAAGTTCACCCCGGGTATCACCCCAGTGGCTCTACTTGATAGAGGCACTGGGAGCTAATGCTGGGCGGCACGATGCCAGGGCACTTCTATGGGCTAGGCTTGTAAAGGCTCCAGAGCCATTAGCCTAGTACACACCTATGAACCTATGAATTAGGATTGAAAGTTAACAAAGTCAAACTGCAGTTATGGAAGTCACAGGTTCAGTACTTTCAGGAGGTGCTAGACAGATTTTGCCTTCACATATTGCTGTGATACAAACTGCACTAGTCCTACTACATTAAACCAGTTGCAAGCTTTCTTGGGACTAGCAGGTTACTGTCGACAATGGATTTCTAATTATGCAGAAGTAGTGAAACCTCTATTAGAATTGTTAAAGAAAGATGCCATTGAATGTTTACCCTGGCAGGACTGTCACGAACAAGCTTTTGTACAATTGACAAGACTGCTTTTAAATCCTCCTGCACTTGGGTTATTAGATTATTCAAAGAGGTTTTTCTTCTTTTGTACCAAAATAAACAAAGTAGTGTTAAGATTATTATCACAATGTAGAAATGATGGTTATATACCGATTTATTATTTTGGTATGAATCCTGATCCTTGAGTTGCAGCCCCCCCCCCCCAACTGCTTTAGGGTGGAGGTCACAGTGGTGTATTAACTGTAAACGGTGGCTGCTCTAACTCTCAGGCACAAAACTTACGCGGTAGTTCTGCATTCTGTAGAAGTTTTGTTACTAAAGATTAAAGCATAGTATGTATCTGCAGCTTGCTTGCTTAAATATGAATTGTTTTTACTTAATAATTTTTACAGATTGTTCGATGTGCACCACTTAGCGTTGCTTCTTTCATGCCTACAGTGGACGACGGAGAACCTGATGACTGTGTAGTTGCTATTAACACTCTGCATCTTGCTACGTTACATTTGAAACATATTCCTTTGCAGAATCCGGATCTAATTATTTTCGGGGATGGCTGCTGTGTTCAAAGAGACAATGGTGAGGAGATAATAGTAGCCTTTTCCATTTGTGCGCAGGACAGAATTATGTTAAGTGGGCAATTAAATGGAAATGTGTCTGCTCAGGTAACCAAGCTTGTAGCTATTGTTGACGCCTGTAAAACTGGCAAAGATCAGTCAGTAACACGTTTCACAGATCTTCATTGTGCTTATGCAGAATAGTCCAGGATTTTGAGACACTTTGTAAAGGGCGCGTTTTTTAACATCATTGAGGACTGTTATTAAAAATGCTGTTTTTGTTCATGATTTGTGAGGTACTTTTGTATTTTCAGTGGAAGTTGCAGTGGTAAAATGCGCTGTACATAAAACAGACCATTCCTTTCTAACTAGGGGTAACACTTTGCAGATACACTGGCAAGAAAACATGAATGGTGTCATTCAGTTCAGACTATATTTTTGTAGCAAATTAATGAATCGAACAACAATATTTCTTTCCAGGATTTGTTATTTTTCAGAATCAGACAGAGAGGACTCTGAAAGAGTGAATTAGATAAGCAATGGCTGCAGTTGATCTCCAGCCGTTTTGTGGCAGCACCTGGATGGACGACTAGAGGCACACAAAATGTCTTAAATCAGTTGGTAAAGGCCTATCATTTACCTTTTCATTAAAATGCTTTAATAAAACAGAATTCTACTGACTGCTATGTGCCTCATCTCTCAGAAGTTGCTCAACATTTTGTAAATACTTGTGAGGTTTGCTTCGAGGATAATATGTCTAAATCAGTACTTCTACCTATTCAGTCATTAAAAAACCTTAGGGGACATTTTGTTATCTGCAGTGGGATGTTTACTTTGCTTCCTCAAGTGTGGAAAGTTAGATATGTATTAGTCATTGCTAACATTTTCTGGATGGATAGAGGCACATCCCTGTGTGAAAAATTATCTTAGAACAGTAGCCAAGAAATTCTTTACTGAATTAATTCCAAGATTTGCTATTCCTTGTTGTCTTCAATCAGATCAGGGTACTCCTTTTATAAGTCAAGTAATGCAGCAGATTTGAAAAACTCTGAAAGTGAAATTGTACTTCCATTCTCTGTATAGAACACAAGCCTCAAGGACAGTGGAATGAGCTAATCAACCATCAATACCCGATAGGTAATGTTTGTGAGGAAACTGGTCTCAAGTGGCCAGAAGCTTTGTTCGTAATTTAATTTAACATGAAAAGTGTCCCTTCATGAAATCCTTATGGGCAGACCCATGAGAATGTCTTGTGCCCTTTCTTAGGAACTTGGAATTGAAATATGTCAACAAGTCTATATTTTTGTATTGCAAATCTCTTCCAGAATTACCACAAAACCACGCTGCATGCACTCCAGCAGAAAGTTACAATTTGCAGCCCACAGATTTTGTCTATATTAAAGTACACTGCTATTCACTGTGAGGGCCTCCCCACCTGGATCCATGTGTCACACTTCAAAAACCAAAAGAAAAATCTAGTCAAGCAAGACTTTCCACTGCGTGATTCCTTAAAATCTCTTGCATTAGAGGTAACATGGGATATATGCAAATGACCCCTTAAGGACATCAGATGTTTCGGCTATATGGCAGTTCTGCATGTCCATGAGTATTTTCCCCTTTGTAAGTCTGTTATGGACTAATTCAGGTTAATAAAGCCAACACCAGCCTGAATTAGTCCATAACAAACTTAAAAAGGGAAAAAAGTTATGGACATTCAGAAATGCCATATAGCTGAAACACCTGATGTCCTTAAGGGGCTGATTTGCATATATCCCACATTACCTCTAATGCAAGAGATTTTAATGAAGCACACAGTGAAAAGTCTAGCTTGGCTATGTTTTTCTTTTATTTTTTTACTGACTGGTTTGTCTGTGTGACCTTGTTACTCATTGTTTTATGTGTCATACTTCAAGAAGACCCTCTGTTGTGAAGAGGACAGTTAAAGTTTGATTGATATCATTCCACATGAACCAGCAGAACCAGGCAAAAAATCAGGGAGATCATTGTATCCCAAAATGACAGCCAGTCATGTTTTGCCATCCACACCAAATCTGGAAACAACCATTAACTCTTTGCCTACTCAGTTGATGGGGGTACCTTCCACTCACATTCAACTTGGCTCCACATCTGCCATCCAGATCAAATCTAGAAATTAATACAGTTTCGTTAGTTTTTTGTCAGATCAAGAATTGAAACCATATGACTCTGTTTCTGCATCCTGGTTTGAAGTAAACTCAAGTGATATTTCTCCACTATCGAGTGCTTTTTCCTGCTTCTGAATCTAACATCACAGATTCATTGTGACTTTTACATACTGACATAAACACTCCTTTATCGAAACAAAACTCATTTGCAAAGTCATCTGCAGGTAATGCTTTGATCAGAGACGGTTTGGTGATCAGTTCTGCATAAACTCTGAACAAACAATTCAACAGCCATGTCTACACTTTTTTAAAAACCCTCTCCATCCTTAATATGCCCAGTTTCAGTATGGGACTCTCATTTGGGACATTTACTGTGATATTCCTTATCATTTTATTACATTTGCTTTTGTCATTGTAAACTGTGAGTACGTTGTCATCTCCAACCATTGAAACTGTAAAAGCCAAACCATTTCTTAACAGACATAAATGTCATGACATGATGGGGGTACCTTCCATTGATTCTTGTACCAGTGGCTGATACATATTCTTACTGCACGTGAAAGGGGAACCTGCCATTGATCACTATACCAGTGACTGATACATATTCCTATTCACATGATGGGGACACCTTCCTCTGATTCTTGTACCAGTGATTGATGCATATTCCTACTCACATGATGGGGTTACCTTCCATTGATTCCTGTACAAGTGACTGATACATATTCCTACTCACATGATGGGGGAACCTTCCATTGATACCTGTACCAGTGACTGATAAATATTCCTACTCACATGATGGGGGTACCTTCCACTGATTCCTATACCAGTGACTGATACATATTCCTACTCACATTATGGAGTACCTTCCAATAATTCCTATACCAGTGACTGATACATATTCTTACCGCACATGATGGGGTTACCTTCCAATAATTCCTATACCAGTGACTGATACATATTCTTTCCGCACATGATGGGGGTACCTTCCACTGATTCCTATACCAGTGACTGATACATATTCCTAATCACATGATGGGGGTACCTTCCATTGATTCCTGTACCAGTGACTGATACATATTCCTAATCACATGATGGGGGTACCTTCCATTGATTCCTGTACCAGTGACTGATACATATTCCTAATCACATGATGGGGGTACCTTCCATTGATTCCTATACCAGTGACTGATACATATTCGTACCGCACATGTTGGGGGTATCTTCCACTGATTCCTGTACCAGTGACTGATACATATTCCTACTCACATGATGGGGGTTCCTTCCATTGATTCATGTACCAGTGACTGATAAATATTCCTACTGCACATGATGGGGTTACCTTCCATTTATTCCTATACCAGTGACTGATACATATTCCTACTCACATGATGGAGGTACCTTCCGTTGATACCTGTACCAGTGACTGATACATATTCCTACTCACATGATGGGGTACCTTCCATTGATTCCTTTAGCAGTGACTGATACATATTCCTACTCAAATGTCTGGGGTACCTTCCATTCATTCGTGTACCAGTGACTGATAAATATTCCTACTCACATGATGGGGGTACCTTCCATTGATTCCTATACCAGTGACTGATATATATTCATACTCACATGATGGGGGTACCTTCCAATAATTCCTATACCAGTGACTGATACATATTCCTACTGCACATGATGGGGGTACCTTCCATTGATTCCTGTACCAGTGACTGATACATATTTCTACTCACATGATGGGGGTACCTTCCAATAATTCCTATACCAGTGACTGATACATATTCCTACTCACATGATGGGGGTACCTTCCATTGATTCCTGTACCAGTGACTGATACATATTTCTACTCACATGATGGGGGTACCTTCCAATAATTCCTATACCAGTGACTGATACATATTCTTACCGCACATGATGGGGTTACCTTCCAATAATTCCTATACCAGTGACTGATACATATTCTTTCCGCACATGATGGGGGTACCTTCCATTGATTCCTGTACCAGTGACTGATACATATTTCTACTCACATGATGGGGGTACCTTCCATTGATTCCTATACCAGTGACTGATATATATTCATACTCACATGATGGGGGTACCTTCCAATAATTCCTATACCAGTGACTGATACATATTCTTACCGCACATGATGGGGTTACCTTCCAATAATTCCTATACCAGTGACTGATACATATTCTTTCCGCACATGATGGGGGTACCTTCCATTGATTCCTATACCAGTGACTGATACATATTCTTACCGCACATGTTGGGGGTACCTTCCACTGATTCCTGTACCAGTGACTGATACATATTCCTACTCACATGATGGGCGTACCTTCCATTGATTCCTGTACCAGTGACTGATACATATTCCTACTCACATGATGGGGGTACCTTCCACTGATTCCTATACCAGTGATTGATACATATTCCTACTCACATTATGGGGTACCTTCCAATAATTCCTATACCAGTGACAGATACATATTCCTACTCACATGATGGGGGAACCTTCCATTGATTCCTGTACCAGTGACTGGTACATATTCCAACAGCACATGTTTGGGGTACCTTCCATTGATTTCTATACCAGTGACTGATACAGTTTCCTACTCACATGATGGGGGTGCCTTTCATTGATTTCTATACCAGTGACTGATACATATTCCTATTATACATGATGGGGGAACCTTTCATTGATTCCTGTTCCAGTAACTGATACATATTCTTTCTCACAAGATGGGGAATCTTCCATTGATTCCTATACCTGGGACTGATACATATTCCTACTCACATGATGGGGGTACCTTCCTCTGATTCCTGTATCAGTGACTGATACATATTCCTACTCACATGATGGGGGTACCTTCCTCTGATTCCTGTACCAGTGACTGATACATATTCCTACTCACATGATGGGGGTACCTTCCATTGATTCTTGTACCAGTGGCTGATACATATTCTTACTGCACGTGAAAGGGGTACCTGCCATTGATTCCTATACCTGGGACTGATACATATTCCTACTCACATGATGGGGGCACCTTCCTCTGATTCCTGTACCAGTGACTGATACATATTCCTACTCACATGATGGGGGTACCTTCCATTGATTCCTGTACTAGTGACTGATACATATTCCTACTCACATGATGGGGGAACCTTCCATTGATTCCTGTCTAAGTGACTGATACATATTCCTACTCAAATGACTGGGGTACCTTCCATTCATTCGTGTACCAGTGACTGATACAAATTCCTACTCACATGATGGGGGTACCTTCCATTGATTCCTGTACCAGTGACTGATACATATTCCTACTGCACATGATGGGGACACCTTCCTCTGATTCTTGTACCAGTGACTGATACATATTCCTACTCACATGATGGGGTTACCTTCCATTGATACCTGTACCAGTGACTGATACAAATTCCTACTCACATGATGGGGGTACCTTCCATTGATTCCTGTACCAGTGACTGATACATATTCCTACTGCACATGATGGGGACACCTTCCTCTGATTCTTGTACCAGTGACTGATACATATTCCTACTCACATTATGGGGTACCTTCCAATAATTCCTATACCAGTGACTGATACATATTCTTACCGCACATGTTGGGGGTATCTTCCACTGATTCCTGTACCAGTGACTGATACATATTCCTACTCACATGATGGGGGTTCCTTCCATTGATTCATGTACCAGTGACTGATAAATATTCCTACTGCACATGATGGGGTTACCTTCCATTTATTCCTATACCAGTGACTGATACATATTCCTACTCACATGATGGGGTACCTTCCTTTGTTTCATATACCAGTGACTGATACATATTCCTACTCACATGATGGGGTTACCTTCCATTGATTCCTGTACCAGTGACTGATACATATTCCTACTCACATGGTGGGGGTACCGTCCATTGATTCCTGTACTAGTGACTGATACATATTCCTACTCACATGATGGGGGTACCTTTCACTGATTCCTATACCAGTGACTGATACATATTCCTACTCACATGATGGGGGTACCATTCATTGATTCCTGTACCAGTGACAGATACATATTCCTACTCAGTTGATGGGGGTACCTTCCACTGATTTCTGTACCTGTGACTAAAAGATATTCCTACTAACATGATGGGGTACCTTCCATTGATTCCTATACCAGTGACTGATACATATTCCTACTCACATGATGGGGGTACCTTCCATTGATTCCTATACCAGTGACTGACATATATTCCTACTCACATGATGGGGGCACCTTCCACTGATTCCTATACCAGTGACTGATATATATTCCTACTCACATGATGGGGGCACCTTCCACTGATTCCTATACCAGTGACTGATATATATTCCTACTCACATGATGGGGGTACCTTCCACGGATTGCTGTACCAGTGACTGACATATATTCCTACTCACATGATGGGGGCACCTTCCACTGATTCCTATACCAGTGACTGATATATATCCCTACAGGACATGGTTGTGGTACCTTCCATTGATTTCTGTACCAGTGACTGATACATATTCCTACTCACATGATGGGGGTACCTTCCCTTGATTTCTGTACCAGTGACTGATACATATTCCTACTCACATGATGGGGGTACCTTCCATTGATTCCTATACCAGTGACTGATATATATTCATACTCACATGATGGGGGTACCTTCCACGGATTGCTGTACCAGTGACTGACATATATTCCTACTCACGTGGTGGGGGTACCTTCCATTGATTCCTATACCAGTGACTGATACATATTCCAACTGTACATGATGGGGGTTCCTTCTATTTATTCCTGGTCTAGTGACTGATACATATTCCTACTCACATGATGGGGTACCTTCCATTGATTCATATACCAATGACTGATACATATTCCTGCTCACATGATGGAGGTACCTTCCATTGATTTCTGTGCCAATGACTGATACATATTCCTACTCACATGATGGGGGTACCTTCCATTTATTCCTATACCAGTGACTGATACATATTCCTACTCACATGATAGGGGTACCTTCCATTGATTGCTATACCAGTGACTGATACATATTCCTACTCACATGATGGGGGTACCTTCCATTGATTCCTGTACCAGTGACTGATACATATTCCTACTCACATGATAGGGGTACCTTCCATTGATTGCTATACCAGTGACTGATACATATTCATACTCACATGATGGGGGTACCTTCCATTGATTCGTGTACCAGTGACTGATACATATTCCTACTCACATGATAGGGGTACCTTCCATTGATTCCTGTACCAGTGACTGATACATATTCCTACTCACATGATGGGGTACCTTCCATTGATTGCTATACCAGTGACTGATACATATTCCTACTCACATGATGGGGTACCTTCCATTGATTCCTGTACCAGTGATAGATTCAGAGCTTAATACTGCATTTTGTATTATTTTTCTTGTTAAAAATTGAAACGTTAAATGTGTTTTTTTCTCCCTTTACAGTAATTCTGCTTCAACTATCAATGGCTACTGAAGGACATATAGGTGATCGTAAAAATGGAGCACTTTGTGTTGGAAACAGTACTTGCAGCTTCACCTGGAGAATTTATGTAGAAGCTGGAAGTCACAGCATGGCAGCATTACATGAATATTACTATATTTGTGGAAACCAAGCATATGCCTGGTTACCTACAGACTAGTCTTGTTGTTGTTATATAGGTCATGAAATTTCAGCTAATGACATAATGCTCATCACAGGAGAGACACTAAAGACATTCCAAACCCAGCTGGAAAAATAGATACCTTGTGGGTTTATCATAGTACTGTTTAAAAGACTGCTTTTAAAGGGCTTGCTCATATGGATCTTGGTGATGGGATCTTTTATGGAGCAGAATTATAACTGCTTATAGGGCAGTGAAGTCGATATGGGAGCTTCGAAAGTTCCCCTTGAGCATGGTTAACTAATATTTTCTCTGGATAGAAAGAAGGTATTTTAAAGTTCTTCATGCTTATAACTATTATAATCTTATTGTTAGGACATATTCTGTTCCTGAAAAAAATCCATTTTACAGTTATTAGAATTCTGAAGAATTGTTACGCTGCAAATGCATAAAATGCAGTCGATACCACCGGCCACAACTGATAAGAATCATGGTATAGTAGAATATGAAAATAAAGTATTAAAATATATGATAATATATACAAAGGATCAGGGTAATGTGAAAATAAATTTAAAGAAAGACAATGTATAACTGAAGATTATTTACAGTATTCAGATTTTATTTTATTCCCCAAAGATGCTAATAAAATTATACCAAACACACAAAGCACTGCGAGGTGTGTAAATGAAGTATTCGACCAAAAAGCAACGATAAGTATTCCACAAAAAAGGCTAATACTTCAACCACAGGCAAATGAATCTCAATGCCAGTCCATGCAGTTTAAAATGAAGTAAAACAAACTTTAATCTTCCATTGAGCTCAGTTAAACAAGGTTGGCGCTTTCATGGTTGTATCACACCACTTCATCAGACCCTATGCATTGAGTTGTGGTCCCTTATAAGTATACTCAACAATTAAATACAATAAATCTATACCAATTATTCTATTTAGAATTAAAGCCATACACACCCTTACTAAAATTTCTGATACAGCTTTAATCTATGTATTTTACATCTATCTTAAAATGTTATAAAAACATAGAAAACATTAACATAAAGAATATATATATATATATATATATATATATATATATATATATATATATCACTTTATTATTTATTACTCTCACAAAATAAATTTATTTAAAAAGAGCCCTATTCTTTAAAATGGGCTTCATTGGTATCCTTTCATTGAGGCCTTTACCTCTGTCGGCCCTTGGCCTAACTATCCATCTAGTTTCTGAGGTTTCCGTCTTATTTATCAAATCACCCCCTCTTTCATTTGATGAAACCTGTTCCATGATTTGAAACTTAAAAAAGTGTGTCTGCCCACATTCAACTACATGTTTTGCTAGGGCATTCGCCAGCGTGCCCTACCTTATGTGTAACAAGTGCTCACGGATGCGAAATCTAAGTTCCCTATTCGTTTTTCCCACATAAAAGGATAAGCATATTTGACAAACAGCTAAATATATAACATCTTTGCTGTTACAATTGGCTTTCACTTTAAATATATATGTATACTGTGTGTCTGGAAGCACACATTTGTTGTTCTGTTCAATAAATTGACATTGATTACACTTGGTACATGGTGATGTACCCGTCAAATTTACATTATTTTCTATTGATTCATGTTTATAACAAAGCATCCTCTTCAATGATGTTTTGTTTCTAAACATAAATGTCAGTGTTTCACCTATTAACGGTCTTATTTCTGGGTCTTGGGTCAATATTGACCAATATTTCTTGACTGTGTCAGTGACTAAATTACTATTGGTAGCATAATATGTTGGTACCCTTACTGCTTGTTTGTTGCCCCTGTCATTTTTACCTTTCTCTTTTATTCTACCTGAGTAGTAAGGTTTGCCAATATAATTTCTATGTGCAATATTTTCCTTAATAATATTATTCATCATTATTGATTCATAGCCCCTGTTGTTTAATCTTTCCTTTAAACCTTTTATTTCCGTTTCAAAGCTTTCCTGCTCTGTTATCAACGTTGATGTTCTAAGGGCTTGCCCCTTCACAATATTATCAAAAATATATCGTGGGTGCATACTAGTTCTGTGAAGAAGTGTGTTACTATGACAATTTTTCCTATGAATATTCGTGATAAATTGACCTCTTTCTTTTTGCTCTATACTAACATCTAAAAACTGTATAGATAATGCTGAGTATCGCATTTCAAATTTCAAAAAAATTATGCTGTTATTTAACTGTGAATGGCATAGTTCCAGTTGTTCTTGGTCCCCCTTCCACAACAGGAAAACGTCATCTACAAATCATCTATAAAAGACGATCTGGATCCATCTTCCTGATATGTTATGTTGTTGCTCCCATGTGGCCATCACCAAGTTCGCATAGCTATTTGCGCTTGGTGTGCCCATTGCCACTCCTTCCTTCTGTAAGTACATTTTATGATCAAATAACATGACATTATGTTTCAACACTAGTTCCATCAACATGCAAATAAGATCTACCTTTGCATGATTGCATGTGCCTTCATTCAACATATATTCCCTTAACATATCCACACCAATGTTATTCGGTATGGATGTGAGTAGGGAACATACATCCATTGTTATATCCACACCAATGTTATTCGGTATGGATGTGAGTAGGGAACATACATCCATTGTTATATCCACACCTATGTTATTCGGTATGGATGTGAGTAGGGAACATACATCCATTGTTATATCCACATCAATGTTATTCGGTATGGATGTGAGTAGGGAACATACATCCATTGTTATATCCACACCTATGTTATTCGGTATGGATGTGAGTAGGGAACATACATCCATTGTTATATCCACACCTATGTTATTCGGTATGGATGTGAGTAGGGAACATACATCCATTGTTATATCCACACCAATGTTATTCGGTATGGATGTGAGTAGGGAACATACATCCATTGTTATATCCACACCTATGTTATTCGGTATGGATGTGAGTAGGGAACATACATCCATTGTTATATCCACACCAATGTTATTCGGTATGGATGTGAGTAGGGAACATACATCCATTGTTATATCCACACCTATGTTATTCGGTATGGATGTGAGTAGGAACATACATCCATTGTTATATCCACACCAATGTTATTCGGTATGGATGTGAGTAGGAACATACATCCATTGTTATATCCACACCTATGTTATTCGGTATGGATGTGAGTAGGAACATACATCCATTGTTATATCCACACCTATGTTATTCGGTATGGATGTGAGTAGGGAACATACATCCATTGTTATATCCACACCTATGTTATTCGGTATGGATGTGAGTAGAGAACATACATCCATTGTTATATCCACACCTATGTTATTCGGTATGGATGTGAGTAGGGAACATACATCCATTGTTATATCCACACCAATGTTATTCGGTATGGATGTGAGTAGGGAACATACATCCATTGTTATATCCACACCAATGTTATTCAGTATGGATGTGAGTAGGGAACATACATCCATTGTTATATCCACACCTATGTTATTCGGTATGGATGTGAGTAGGGAACATACATCCATTGTTATATCCACACCAATGTTATTCGGTATGGATGTGAGTAGGGAACATACATCCATTGTTATATCCACACCAATGTTATTCGGTATGGATGTGAGTAGGGAACATACATCCATTGTTATATCCACACCAATGTTATTCGGTATGGATGTGAGTAGGGAACATACATCCATTGTTACTAGTGTTAAGTTGGTACTATTCTCTTATGTACTTTCCATAAACGCATACAGATTTGGAGAAAGTGCTTAGTGTCTTTTAAGATATATGGATTCTTGTCCACTATAGGTCTTAAATTCTTTTGTATATAAACTGATATAGGTTCCGTTAGCCAGTTTCTTCCTGACACTATTGTCCATTTATTTGAGGTTCTATAATCATTGTCCTGTCATAAAGAAATATTATGATTGAGTGATGCTATACAGAGCCAGATGGGGGAATGTGAAGGGTGAGGAATACAGACAAGGGAGAAGTGTTAGTATGGTTATTTCATTTTAATATGCTTTCATTAAAAAATGGATTTGTGAGTGTTTTTCACTACCTGTTTCATCAGGAGTTGGCACAATGGTTAAGATGCAAGGTGCAAGGTTTGATTCTCACATGGGGTAACTGGCTAGGCTTAGTTAGCCAAGTACTAACCTATGATGATTTACTTCCTGCTAAGTATCAGAAACCACAAGCACAGTACAAATATAAAAAGTTCTGTTCTTTGCAGAAATGTCTTTTTATGGAATTTGGAAATGTAAAAAGTTCTGCTCTGTTCTTTCTAGAAAATTCTTTTACGGAATTCGGAACTCATGCCTAATACAGAAAGTCATAAACAAGGAGTCAGAAGATCTTAGGTAAAATTAATGCTGTAGTGTTCATTTTTAATTGGTCAATGGTTGTTCTTAAGATTGTTACAAATAACTTTGCTTTTAATCAGAAAAGGCATAAAAGATGTATGATTCGGTTATTTGGGGCGGTAAGACTTGATTTGCTAGTCTCTGATGTACGTGCCTTTCTTTGCAATAAATGAGATTGTTATTCTTTGCTAAACTGTCTTGTGTGAAAGTTCTTGGGTACATTAACATAATATAGTAGAGAAATCATGCAACAGCTGCAATAAAAGGCAGTAGTAAAACTCAAAATGTTGAAAATGGAATTTGTCCTTTCTCCACTGTTGTGCAATGTCGGAGTTGGTATTTATAATTAGCAGGAGGGGCAGCCCCCCTACGTGAGGTGTGCAGAGAGGCTTGCCCCCTACAGTAAAAATGTTTTCGATACTTTGAGTTTTAAATATTTTAATTTTCAGTCTTTTGAACTTTCGAAACCTTGAAACTTCATCCGTCAATTGGCCTTACCATCGAACCAATATCTTGGAAATTGCAACAGCAAACAAGCATGGAAACTTGAAACTGAATACATAGACTCCTGTAATTCGATGCATTTTGACATAGCAGGATGTGACATCAGTCACCCAAGCTATGCACCGTCATGTACAGTGACACTCTAGTGTTAACGGTACATCACTTTTACTATTTTGCAGGGGGGGCAAGCCTCTCTGCACCTCCGTGTCAGGGACTGCGACCCCACACCCACTGCAAATTATATAAACAAAGTCCGAGATTGCACTACAGTGAGGAAATGAGTTTATTCCCTGTTCCTCATGAAACTGCGGTCTCCACTCAAAGTTCTGAACTCAGATATTCGAACTACACTACCTATGAGATGTAGAGTAGTCCATGTATTTGGGTTCACAAAACTGCCTCTTGGAAAACTGCAAGTCAACATTGTCACTCTCGAGCAACTGCAGTTTGCAAATCTTATTATAAATTTCAACATATGCATACTTATATATCAATGCTATCCATAATATATATATATATATATATATATATATATATATATATATATATATATATAGGTCTACTTCTATTCACTGACTCCCATTTCGTCGAACTCCCAATTCACCGAAATTTCATTCCATCGACAAGCATTTTAGGTGGGGGGCTTCGCCCCCCACCCCCCCAATGTGGGGGGCTGTGCCCCCCCCACACCCCCTACTATATATATCAACTCCAGGGTCGCACAACATTGGGGAAGGGGGCAAATGCATGTTGATGTAATGAAATTTCGGTGAAATGGGAGTTCGACGAAATGGGAGTCAGTGAATAGAAGTAGACCCATATATATATATATATATATATATATATATATATATATATATATATATAAAATGGTTTACTATTGGCATTTCGAATCCTCTTCGTTCGACTGTTTAGAATGTCAACCCTAAATGTGGAATTTGGAATGCCAAAAAGTAAACCAAAGCAAAAATTAATAAATCGACATCCATGGTTTGATGTATTTGACATAGCAGGAGGTGACGTCACTCATCTCCTGCTATGCACATTAACTGCGCAATGTCAAACCCAAATGCTCAACTTATACTACCTATTCGCAGTAGTGTAGTCAATTCATTTGGGTTCCACATTCTGCCAACTTGAAAACTGCAAGTCAACCACATGCTGGCCGACCGATGCAGTTTCAAGATTTTCAGTGTAAACCATATATAATATATATATGTCATTTTACATATATTAAGGGACTGTGGCTGACCGTGTTTGCAGATGACTCCAAACTTGGAGCCATAATGAACTCCCCAGAGGACACCAAGGTCCTCCAAGATGGCCTGTTTCAAATACATAGCTGGTGTTAAAACCATGGAATACAACTAAATGCCAAGAAGTGTATAATGGTATCCTTCGGTAAGCATGACTTGACTTGAAACTATCGCATTGACAACAACCTCCTGAAAATTAATCCTGTAGTTAAGACTCCTGCAACCTATGTTAACAATGAACTGTCCTTTAATCACTACATATCTCCTGTTGTAAGGAAGTCCTTTTCCATTGGACAGGTTATAATTATTAGTATTTCACCCAACTCCATGGATGGTATTGTTTCACTATACTCTGCACTCATTAGGCTTATCCAACCATCCATCTATCCATCCATCCATAACCCCTTTTCCCATTTTTGGGCATGGGGTTGGGGTGTCACTTCAACAGTGGAAATTATCTAGAGCCAAGTTCATTGAGTATAATGACCCTTTTGATATGTAGCCATCCAAAAACTTGTCACTAATGGAATGACCGCAATGCCTTCTCACTAAAATAATCAATGGCCTAAATCATATGCTGACCAACTCAAAACCTTGACCTTCTTGTCAGTACCAGACATGATACTGAGAGGTGACCAGTGCCTTGATCTATGACATAGTCACACGTCCAGTGGTATCATAAACATCTGCTCACAGGATCACAATCGCATTTAAAAAATAAATAGAAGATGTTAAAGGGTTAGAAATGTATCACAAGAAATACCACTTTTATTGAACTGTCCTCCACTCAACATAAAGTAAAGTACTTCTTTTCAAATGTAATTTGGATGAATGGATGAATAACCACAAATGCATCCCCAGTTTAGCACCCTTATCCCACACGGATAGAGGAAACATGTAAATGTCCCAAGATAGCCTTATTTGGGTTGTCTCTAGGTTATTTGTATGTAAAATGTAAGGTCTAAAAACTACCATGAAAATGTAAGGCTATGCTTCTTAAGATCCTTACAGATCGACTGTCTATTAAGAGCTTGTGAACCTATGACACCTTATTATAGACACACATACAGACACACACACACACACACACACACACACACACACACACACACACACACACACACATGTAGAGAGAGAGAGAGATAGAGAGAGAAGGTAAGATATATGGGTCCCAGTACCTTTTTCAACAGTAATTTAGCTGACTGAACAAATGGTCGACAAGCGTGCAAAATTGGGAATCTCCAGGTAGGGGAATATGCACTTTTCCCTGAAGACTGTGCAATCTTGGTGTTAGAATACATATTTAGCAGGGGGTGTGGGGGTCACAGGGTGACTTGCCCCTTGAAAAGAATAATGGTTTCATTGTGTTTTTTTTAAGTTTTTGTAAAGCTTGGTGCATGCATATAGTGCGTTGACGTGCATAATGTCAATCTGTTTCAACATTACACACATAGACATAAATGGTATTTGATCATTTTAAGTAGATCCATTAATGTATACCTTTGCAGCTAACTATCACTCAAAAACTCACTTCTGTCTATCACTAAAACATCTTAACTGGTTAGGTCTACCATAAAATTTAACTTTCACACAACTGCTAGTAACACACAGACTTATGCATCAACTAGATAAATGTCCCACTCTGCAATCTAATATCTAATCCTAATCTCCAAGTACATATCTCAGATCTGAGGACAAGTCTCTGCTTGCTATTTCTAAATCATATAACTCAGCAGCTAACTCACTTTTTGTTTCAAAAGTACACATCTCCATTCCTCTATCTCTAAGACAAATCAACAACTTAAACTCATTTAAAGCAAACTTCACGTTACTTAAGACTGAGGTGGAAAGTTTCAAATCCCCCATGCTAAAGGATAACGCTGCCAAGCTGCAAAATCCTTTACTAATGCACTCTACGGACACCTACAAGAATGCATGGATCGTGCTATCCCAAGCAAAACCAAGACTCACTCCTCCAAGAAAAGGAAACCAGTCTGGTGGACCCCTACCATAAACAAGCTATACAATAGAAGGAGGAAACTAGTACAGAAAAGTGTAAAATACTAAGAGGGGAAGACATCCTGATCAGTATCAGCAAGAAATTATGATCCCTCATAAAATCATCCAAGGCTAGCTTCAATAGAAAAATTGCCAATGACTCCAAAGATAACCACAAGGCATTCTTTAGCTATGTCAAGAATCTAAGTGGCAATTTCCAGATCAGCTCGGAGTTAGTGCAGAATGGCACAAAATACACTGAACCAACCAATATTGCCAACATCCTGGCAGACAGGTGCAATGCAAACTTCAGCCCCTTTCACCCCCAAAAGGGCCCATAACCATACCAGAAGAATATACTGCCCCTGAAATCACAGACACTCAGGTTAAAACAGCCCTCTCCAAAGCCAAAAACACAGCATCAATGGGACCGGACGGTGTCCTAGGTTGCACCCTACATGAGCTCAAAGATGAACTAACACCTCACCTAAACACACTGTTCAAACTCAGCCTCTCCACAGGCTACGTGCCCATAGAGTGGGGCACAGCAACGGTTATTCCACTCCACAAAGGTGGAGCCACAACAGACCCTGGGAACTATCACCCTATAAGCCAGACTAGCTTGGTCTGCAAGGCTATGGAGTGCATCATCATGGATCTCATTAACAGAGACATTGGGAACCTCCAAACACTGGACCCTAAGCAGTTCGGCTTTGTTAAGGGCAGATCATGCCTCCTAAACCTGGTGAACTTCTTTGAGACAGTTACCAAGGCTATAGACAAGGGAAAGGTGGTCCACACAGCCTACCTAGACCTTGCAAAGGCCTTCAACACCATTCCCCATTCTGGTATTATAGACAAGCTCACCAGCCTGAACATAAACCCCTACATCATGAGATGAGTTGCCAACTGGCTCACGGACAGAACTCACATGGTAAGAGTTGTAAGAGCTAGGTCTGACTCTAAACCAGTTACAAGTGGCATTCCCCAGTTCTCTCTCAGGTACACCCTGTCTCTCAGGAGGACCATAGGTACAGCACACCAAGTATGACCATGTTCACAGATGACTGCAAACTAGGACTCTCTGGCTGACACTCTGATCCTTCAAACATTCAAAAAGGGTCTCACTGAGTCTGATTGGCAAAACCATGGCCTCAAGCTAAATGCCAAAAAGTGTAGTCATCCCGTTTGGAAAAAACAAAGTACCCACAAATTACCACATATGTGGTAGCCCCCTAACTACGGAAGATGAAATAAGGGATCTAGGGACCCAAGTAGACAGTAATCTCTCCTTTGATAGTCACATTGCCAAAGTAGTTAGAGAATCCTATGTGGCCCACCTAATCACAAAAGGGTTTGCATTCAGATCAAAAGAGGTCATTGTGCCCCTCTACGCATCACTCATCAGACCCATCATAGAGTACCACACCTCATTTGGGATGTACCTTACAAGACACTTGCAACAGCTGGAAAGACCACAGAAGTACCTCAGCAAGAGGATCACTGGCCTCAAACAGATGCCCTATGCAGCTCGACTGAAGAAACTCCAGTTGTACTCGGTAGCATACTGTCTACTCGGAGGTGATCTCTGCCTGACATACAAGGCCATATCCAACCCAGAATTGATGGACATGCTCCACCTAAAAAAAAACTTATCCCCATGAGCCACACGTGCTAGGGATCTAAACCTCGCCACAACAATAAATAGGATGTGCTGGAGGGATAGATTCCTGTCCCAGAGACTTCCCTTGCTCTGGAACGAGATTCCAATCTACATTAGGCAGAGCTCCTCACTAACACTCTTCAAGAGAAACCTTGATGAGTGGATGGGAAACAGAAAGTTTACCCCGGGGATCACTTCAATGGCTCTGCTGGACAGAGGCACAGGGAACTAATCTAAGGGGGCAGTGAAAGCCATCACATTCTGGCTAGGCTTATAAATGCCTTTGGGCAGATAGCCTAGTACCCACCTATGAACCTATAAACCTATAAATCTCACCTAACACTACAATTGATGAGTACATGGATATTTTCTTGCTCATTTTTTGGTTAAACTAATTCAGTTTAACCCATCCTAAGAGTTAGAACTCACAAACTACTACCAAAGGTTATACATCTTGTGAATTCAGTTTTCCATTTCCTGATCTCATTTGGTCTTTTCATATCGCTACTTTTTTCAGAAAACATCACTAAACCCTCTACCATCCTTCGTTTTCCTGACTCTCTCACCAGTAACATTACTCATCTCTTACTACTGGTTTTCCTTTCCCCTTCAGTACCTTCATTTTCCTGACTCTCTCACCTGTAACATTACTCATCTCTTACTACTGGTTTTCCTTTCCCTTCAGTACCTTCATTTTCCTGACTCTCTGACCTGTAACATTACTCAACTCTTACTACTGGTTTTCCTTTCCCTTCAGTACCTTCATTTTCCTGACTCTCTCACCTGTAACATTACTCATCTCTTACTACTGGTTTTCCTTTCCCCTTCAGTACCTTCATTTCCCTGACTCTCTCACCTGTAACATTACTCATCTCTTACTACTGGTTTTCCTTCCCCCTTCAGTACCTTCGTTTTCCTGACTCTCTCACGTGTAACATTACTCATCTCTTACTAGTGGTTTTCCTTCCCCCTTCAGTACCTTTGTTTTCCTGACTCTCTCATCTGTAACATTACTCATCTCTTACTACTGGTTTTCCTTTCCCCTTCAGTATCTTCATTTTCCTGACTCTCTCACCTGTAACATTACTCATCTCTTACTACTGGTTTTCCTTCCCCCTTCAGTACCTTCGTTTTCCTGACTCTCTCACCTGTAACATTACTCATCTCTTACTACTGGTTTTCCTTTCCCCTTCAGTACCTTAATTTCCCTGATTCTCTCACCTGTAACATTACTCATCTCTTACTACTGGTTTTCCTTCCCCCTTCAGTACCTTCATTTTCCTGACTCTCTCACCTGTAACATTACTCATCTCTTACTACTGGTTTTCCTTTCCCCTTCAGTACCTTCATTTTCCTGACTCTCTCACCTGTAACATTACTCATCTCTTACTACTGGTTTTCCATCCCCCTTCAGTACCTTTGTTTTCCTGACTCTCTCACTTGTAATATTACTCATCTCTTACTACTGGTTTTCCTTTCCCTTCAGTACCTTCATTTTCCTGACTCTCTGACCTGTAACATTACTCAACTCTTACTACTGGTTTTCCTTCCCCCTTCAGTACCTTTGTTTTCCTGACTCTCTCACCTGTAACATTACTCATCTCTTACTACTGGTTTTCCTTCCCCCTTCAGTACCTTCATTTTCCTGACTCTCTCACCTGTAACATTACTCATCTCTTACTACTGGTTTTCCTTTCCCCTTCAGTACCTTCATTTTCCTGACTCTCTCACCTGTAACATTACTCATCTCTTACTACTGGTTTTCCTTTCCCCTTCAGTACCTTCGTTTTCCTGACTCTCTCACCTGTAACATTACTCATCTCTTACTACTGGTTTTCCTTTCCCCTTCAGTACCTTCATTTCCCTGACTCTCTCACCTGTAACATTACTCATCTCTTACTACTGGTTTTCCTTCCCCCTTCAGTACCTTCATTTTCCTGACTCTCTCACCTGTAACATTACTCATCTCTTACTACTGGTTTTCCTTTCCCCTTCAGTACCTTCATTTCCCTGACTCTCTCACCTGTAACATTACTCATCTCTTACTACTGGTTTTCCTTTCCCCGTCAGTACCTTCATTTTCCTGACTCTCTCACCTGTAACATTACTCATCTCTTACTACTGGTTTTCCTTTCCCTTCAGTACCTTCATTTTCCTGACTCTCTGACCTGTAACATTACTCAACTCTTACTACTGGTTTTCCTTCCCCCTTCAGTACCTTCGTTTTCCTGACTCTCTCACCTGTAACATTACTCATCTCTTACTACTGGTTTTCCTTTCCCCATCAGTACCTTAATTTTCCTGACTCTCTCACCTGTAGCATTACTCATCTCTTACTGCTGGTTTTCCTTTCCCTTCAGTACCTTCATTTTCCTGACTCTCTCACCTGTAACATTACTCAACTCTTACTACTGGTTTTCCTTCCCCCTTCAGTACCTTCATTTTACTGACTCTCTCACCTGTAACATTACTCATCTCTTACTACTGGTTTTCCTTCCCCCTTCAGTACCTTCGTTTTCCTGACTCTCTCACCTGTAACATTACTCATCTCTTACTACTGGTTTTCCTTTCCCCGTCAGTACCTTCATTTTCCTGACTCTCTCACCTGTAACATTACTCATCTCTTACTACTGGTTTTCCTTTCCCTTCAGTACCTTCATTTTCCTGACTCTCTCACCTGTAACATTACTCAACTCTTACTACTGGTTTTCCTTCCCCCTTCAGTACCTTCGTTTTCCTGACTCTCTCACCTGTAACATTACTCATCTCTTACTACTGGTTTTCCTTTCCCCTTCAGTATCTTCATTTTCCTGACTCTCTCACCTGTAACATTACTCATCTCTTACTACTGGTTTTCCTTCCCCCTTCAGTACCTTCATTTTCCTGACTCTCTCACCTGTAACATTACTCATCTCTTACTACTGGTTTTCCTTCCCCCTTCAGTACCTTCATTTTCCTGACTCTCTCACCTGTAACATTACTCATCTCTTACTACTGGTTTTCCTTTCCCCGTCAGTACCTTCATTTTCCTGACTCTCTCACCTGTAACATTACTCATCTCTTACTACTGGTTTTCCTTTCCCCGTCAGTGTTTTTCACTTTCTTTTCTGCTCTTTTTACCTTTCTCACTTCACCTCCGTTTTTCCTACTCTCAGCCCACCAAAGTACATCTCGGCTGTTTTTCCGTAGTTTACATGCTGTGATAAATCATCTTTTTATCTTTATTATCATTATTGTTTCTCCTTATATCTTATATTCCTTTGTAACTTGGTATAATTATTGCTGTGTCATTTCATTGTTGCAACATGTTATCACAAAATTACATCATGTCTTTCTTTCTTTTACAATTTGTACCCTATGTATTGTTTTATAACCCGTAATAAGTGCAATAATTAATTGTAAATTATCTTTTGTACTGGAGCTTTTTTCCATGGGCATTCTGTGAAAAAAGTTTTTTTTAGGTGCAATTGGACTAACCTGGTAAACAAATGACAATATATATATATATATATATATATATATATATATATATATATATATATATATATATATATATATATATATATATATTCATAGGTTCATAGAGTAGTAGATATGTATAGGTTCATAGGTATGAACCTATGAACCTATATATATATATATATATATATATATATATATATATATATATATATATATATATTTTTTAAACAAACTCATTGGCGATTAACATTTATCACAACTAAAATCAGCAAAAAAAATTAATTGCAAGTGTAATCTATTAGATTACATTTGCGACTGCAAAAAGAAAAATGAAAAACAATTTTTGCATGGTGGGCTTCTCCACCTATGCCTCCAGAAATTAAATATGTTAACTCCAGGGTTACACAAACAGGAAGAAAAAATAAAAGCCACAGAATTATGTTGATATAATGAATTTCTACCATTACAAATTTAATCAACTGTACCACACCAGCATTTCAGCACTCAATAAAATGCATGCAGTTGTAACGCATATAGCATTTATTATATTCTATATTGTTATCACTCAGCACTCTTTTTGCATCTTCAGCTATTTTAACAGTGTACCCATCCCCAGTAACTCACTTCCATACACATATAAGGGTTAACTAAAAAAAAGATAAAGAATCATACTCTGCTTACTCAAAAATATGCACATGTAAAACACATTAAATTATTATGGCTGCTTAAATCAAGTACTTATAAATGATAAAGAAGAAATGTTGCAATGAAGTAATGTACATTAAATAAATGAAAATTATAACTAGATTCAGCCAGATGGAGGATGGTATTAGCTGCAATGAGACTCAAATTCTAAAACTGCTCCAGTAAATAAAAATAACTAAAAACATAAGAAAGCTATAAAACTAATAGATAACATAAATCTCAAAAATGGCAGGAACATACTTGATAGTATACGGACGATTAAAATTTACCTCTTAAGAGTACAAAAGCATCAGTGGTGTAATATGTTAGCAAAACGCTAACAAACCTACAGCAAAGCAATACTCAGTCGTTCAGTAGACGACTTACACAATCACATCACAGAGATATGAAGGAGGAATAGGAATTCCAAACTAAAAAGGAAAAAGATGCAAACACTGATAAATGGTATATTTAGGGTCTATTTTTTACTATGATGCACAACATATCTTTTACTGTAGGATTAAGAAACTCACTTCTTGACTCTTGGCATAACCATTCATCGTGGTTAGTAAACTTACAGTATTTTTTGCATCACATGGCAAACATATGTATAAGTAAGTTATAAACACACACGTACAAACATATAACACACAGACATACATACATGCAAACATATCAGTCTATCTATGTATCCATACTGATCAGAAAAGGTGAGTATTCTTGATCAGTTTTAGTTTTGACAGGTTTAGTTGCAGGTAAGTTTTGATAGGTTTAGTTGCAGGTAAGTGTGCTGTCGACATGCAGCGATCAGTGTGTAGATGTTTCTGTACACTGACATTATTTATTATTTATTTATTTTCAGTTCGATGACTGGGGAAATCCACTGGGCCACGAAAAGCCTGTTTTCAGTGGAGACCCGGGGAGAAAAGCTCCAATGAACAGTTACAGAGAAAGGAGCACATACAATGAGTTGTTAAGATTATTATGCAGCGTACAATAAAATAAATGTGGTAACATACAATAGGTTTGCAGAGGAATACACCATACAATAGTGCATTGAAAATAATGCATTTCATAGTGCACAATCATACACACAAATACATGCACACACACACACACACACACACACACACACACACACACACACACACACATATATATATATATATATATATATATATATATATATATATATATATGGGTGTACTTTGCTTGATTGAAAATTCACTTCACTGAAAGCTCACTTGACTGATACTCATTTCGTTGAAACTTATAAATGGCCTTTTCCCCTCTGTAGTGCGATCCTGGAGATAGTATATAAAGTAAGTGGGGTGTGTGGGGCACTCACTATATTCCAGCACAAGTACATACAGAAGCAACTAAAACACAAACTATATTACTGTTCTCCAAGTATAACCAGGGGGGCAAGCCCCCCTGCACCTCCCCATATTGGGGGCTGCACCCTCCACACCCCCTGCTACTTAAATATATCAACTCCAAGATTGCACTTAGTGTAGTGAATTGCAATCTTGGAGTTTATATATTTAAGTAGCAGGGGGTGTGAGGGGTGTACGGGGGCTTGCCCCCCTGCATATAGTTGAAAGGTAACACGTTTCTGTATGTACTTGTGCTTGAATATAGTGAGTGTTGGTATCCTGTGTGTTGTCAGGATTTTGAGTTTTCAGTATTTGAACTTTCAGGATTTGATCTCAGGATTAAAAATAACCATGCATACTATCTATCTATCCATCTATCTACCTATCTATCTATCTATCTATCTATCTATCTATCTATCTATCTATCTATCTATCTATCTATCTATCTATCTATCTATCTATCCATCTATCTATTTATCTGTCTATCTACATATCTATCTATCTATCTATCTATCTATCTATCTATCTATCTATCTATCTATCTTTCTTTCTATCTATCCATGTATATCTATCTACCTATCTGTCTATCTATCTATCTATCTATCTATCTATCTATCTATCTATTTGTATCTATCCATGTATCTGTATCACACACACACACACACACACACACACACACACACACACACACACAAACATGCATACTACTTATTTATCTATCTATCTATCTATCTATCTATCTATCTATCTATCTATCTATCTATCTATCTATTTATCTATCTATCTTTCTTTCTATCTATCCATGTATATCTATCTATCTATCCATGTATCTATCCATCTATTTGTATCTATCTGTCTATCTATCTATTTGTATCTATCCATGTATCTGTATCACACACACACACACACACACACACACACACACACACACACACACACACACACACACACACACACACACACACACACACAAACAAACATGCATACTACTTATTTATCTATGTATCTATGTATCTATATATTTTTCTATCAATCTAATCTATCCATCTATCTATCAATCTATCTATTTATCTATCTATCTATCTATCTATCTATCTATCTATCTATTTGTATCTATCCATGTATCTGTATCACACACACACACACACACACACACACACACACACACACACACACACACACAAACATGCATACTACTTATTTATCTATCTATCTGCATTTATCTATCTATCTATCTATCTATCTATCTATCTATCTATATATCTATCTATCCATCTATTTGTATCTATCTATCTAATCTATCTATCTATCTATCTATCTATCTATCTATCTATCTATCTATCTATCTATAGATCCATCTATTTTTATCTATCTCTCTATCTATCTATCTATCTATCTATCTATCTATCTATCTATCTATCTATCTATCTATCTATCTATCCACACAGCTTTATGAACAGGACAACACCCCATTATTGAATACCACATAATCACATTTAAAATGGTGACACTCCAAGATGGGATTCATCTAATTTTATTATACCCAAAATCAAACTTCCTTAATTCATATTAAGTGTAAAGAAAACTAAATGCATTATATATGAACCCACTTTTTATGTGGAGGTAATGTCTTCTGTACTCTCCATGTGGGGAGCAAGCCTCTCACAGCCCCCAAACTTATATATACCAGCTCCATGGTTGCACCAGCTGAAAGGTGAATTTCCACCAGAAAAGGGCATCACTATTGGCACATCTTGTCAACAGTGATTTTCTGTGGAAGTGTTCCAAACCTCGGCAGGATGAGTTTCAGGAAATGTTGCTCGAGAATTAAATCCACTTATTTAGGAAAGTCTGCTCTTCACTTTTTCCAAAGTACTACAGGTTTGAAACGTGTGCATTTCATCGCTGTGATGTGGGACTGAAACCCTCAGATGAAGGTACAGACAGTAAAGCCCCTCTGCTAATACCTTCAAACAACATTTGTCTATATGGTCTATTTTATAATGTATTGCAGTGTTACATATTTATTATGTTTTATAATCATAATTGGCAATTATTTTGTTAGGCAAATGTTTTCTTGCACTATACTTTTAAAACATTTGAACATTGTATTTTAAGAGTTCAGTTTACTGTCTCAAAATGAAATAGAAATAGTTCATATAATAATTTTTTGTTTCAGTAAGAAAGATCTGAGTTTCAGAAGTGACTTCTTTATAGTTTTCTCTACTCCTTGTCATTATATTTCACATTCCTTTCCTTCCTATTCAAGAAAGAACATAAATGTTTTCTTATAAATCTCGTTTCAACTCATTTAAATGCATGAAAATCTCTTTGTTAATAAACTGTCATAATTGCTAAAGAAATCAGTGGAATTCTTCCTGTCATGGGTTTATATTTGTTAATAAGTAAGTCACGTGTGATGCATTACATACCTGCACTTTCTATTTTACTAGTCAGCAGAATCATATACCAACTTATAAAGCAGCAATGCACTTCCAGTTTCTTTTTGCATCTTTTCTGAATGAACAAACTGTCAACTTCATTTTCTGTTTCGGTTCTTAATTGACTAGCAAGCATGGAATTTACAGTAAAATGTTACGCATTCAACTGACTTTCAATTTGTTATTTATCCAGTGGAAATTCCTTTAACATAATAATTTCAACATTGTAACACGTTATTCACTTCCATATTAAAAAGTGTTATTCAAAAATCAGTTTGTTTTACAGTGCATTTTTTGGCCATGGAGTATTCTGGGATTGAACTGGCGGCAGTGACTTTCCATCCCACTCACTATTCATTTGCTGCTTCATATATGAGTTTAAACCCTCTGGACCTGGGTCCTCAGCACCCCATAGGCTGGTGGTTACAGGGTGTCATGACAGGACAGCAAGCTTGAAGACCATCACAGTTGCTTGTTATGGAGGCTTGATGGACTGGTTGTCTCCACCATCCTCTTTCTCATGTTCAGAACCTGACCATGAATGTGGTCAATAGGTTCTTTGTGAGGCATGTTCGCACAGCCTCATGACCTTTTAAATGCCTGCACAGTTCTCGTTTTACTAAACATGTGACCCCCCACCTGTAACCCCCAAAGAGAGGTGAGAAAAGCCATATCGCCTCTCTCTTCTCTTTCCCCATTCTGATACCAAGCCCAACAGGTGTTTGAGGTGTTAAATGTATTCAAGACACTTGGTTCACAGTCAGAGCTTTATCATTCGTGCCATTAGAATGACTATTGTGCATTTTAGCTTTCAGCTTTTGTGAAATCTATAAAATGATATTTGATTTGATGGAATTCTTGCATTCTTTAGATATCACACACACGCACGCACACACACACACACACACACACACACACACACACACACACACACACACACACACACACACACACACACACACACACACACACACACACACACACACACACACACACACACACACACCATGTTCAGCAGTATATTGTGGACATGTAAGTATAAACAATTACAAGCAAACTATTAACACATAGTAAAGCATGATTATATATCTACATTGGTAGTTCACTAGTTTCTTATTTACTTTTTGTAATTAGAACTACTCCACAACTCTACAATAGCAAGTTTAAGATCTGTATTGGCTTGTAGCAGTAAAAAGTACAATTTCACTGCAGAAGGATGTTTGCATTGCTTTAGTGCAGCTTCATTTGATATCCATATTACAAGTGGATCGAGATGAGTAGTGTGTATGTTTCATTAAACTAGCCTAAGACTTCTGTCATCTGCTTTTATGACATCAGCTATGATGATATAATTGTATGAGTGCAGACCCTCAGCCTTTATTACCAAGCATTTTCTGTAAAATGAACATTTCTTATTTTGGAGTAACACAATTTTACTGTTAGTCATTGCTCTAACAGCTTCTAATGTTTCCTAATCCTTACTCACTATCGTGATAAGGCCTGTAGTATATTTATTACATAGTAGAAGGATGGCTAAAACTGTGACAGAAAATTAACAATGTAGTTATCAATCTGGCTGGGGGTGTGAACTGCAGTACATTGCAGCCTTATTCTGAAATATGAAGATGGTACAGGAACTTTGATTTAGTTTGTCTGTTTTATTTCTGTGGTATATTAAACTTCTGGACAAACGTGCATAGCATAGATCACATATGATATTGTTTGCAACTGGAGAGATTTATTTACATTTCTTTTGTTTCCTTGTCAACTGAGATTTTTCACCAAGTTGCTGATCGAAATGTTTACTTTTTATTTTATTTCATTGATAGTACAAGTTTTCTATGCTCCAATTACCTTTTATCAAAATACAGTAAAAGCAGCCATTTGCAATAGGACTCTGAAGGTTAAAGCAGAAGAGAAGTATAAAGTTGCTGCGAAATAAACTTCAGCTGTTTCTTCATTTATGTCAGGAACATAAAGGAATAATTCTCCAAAATGCAGGGAGTGCATCGATAATAATAATATCACCCATTCTGACCCCAAGGATATAGCTAATTTAATAGTAGACAGATGTAGTGCTCACTTTACAACTCCTACCCATATTGCTGCCCCCACTCTTCCCTGAAAATGTATTTTCCCTTGAAATCATTTTGTTACAAATCATAGAATCCCTGTTAAAGACTAAAAATATCACTTCACTGGGACCAGATCACATAGGATGTATTCTTGAAAGTGCTGAATATGCACTGTCTACACAGTTCTCATATTATTCACCCTCAGTCTTTCCACAGGGTTTTTCCTGATGCTTGGAGAACAGCCACAACAGCCACTGTGAGTCCCCTATACAGTGGGGCCCTTCTACAGACCCAGGTAATTACAGGGCCATCGGTACTACCGGCCTTATAATAAAAGCCATGAAATATGTCTGCAGAAATTCTTTATGTGGACAGAGGCATTACAGAGGCTACTTAACTAAGCAAGATCCAGGCAGTTCCCCTCTTCTGAACCTTGTAAGCTTCTTTGACAAAGTCACAGTGGCTGCAGGCAGTACTCTGACAGTACACATTGTGAATCTCCTTCTGGACAAGGCCTTTCAGGCTATCCTCCCAGTCTGGTGTTATTGAAAAATAAGGCGAGCTTAATGTTAACCCCTGGGTTGCCTGCTGGATTACAGATTGGCTACTTCACAGATTCCTGTTGTGAAACTGGCTGGTACTTTCTCAGGATGTAAATTTATAACTAGTGGAGTCTCACAGGAATCAGTGCAGCACCTCTCTGAATGTAGCATTGTAACCAGTGGAGTCTCACAGGAATCAGTGCAGGGGCCTCTCGGAATGTAACATTGTAAATAGTGGAGTCTCACAGGAAGCAGTGCGGGGGCCTCTCCTATTTAGCATTTATTTTGCAAACATCCAAGCAAATATTCCAGCAATGTGGTTGAGTTAGTTTGTTAATTCCTGCAAGCTGTATACTGTTATCCACTCATCCACTGATGCAAAACAGCTAAAGCAAGGGTTGGAATTTGCACTTAACTGCTTTACAGAAAACAGCATTAAGATAAATGCAAAAATGAATGCTACAGTAATGTTCATTATAGACCAGGGAACTTATGTGGACAACTCTCTCTCATTCAGTCACCATGTTTCTGCCACAGTGAGGAAGTACTTCTATCTAGCGCTGTTAATTTCCAAGGGACTGTCAGCAAGAAGAGGTTATCCTCCTGCTATTCTCTTCCATTATCAGATCTGCAGCCCCCCTTTGGTATGTATGTATGTATGTATGAGTCTAAGCATATAACACCACTGGTCAGATCTGCAGTCCCCCTTTGGTATGTATGTATGAGTCTAAGCATACAACGCCACTGGTCAGATCTGCACTCCCCCTTTGTATGTATGTATGTGTCTAAGCATACAACGCCACTGGTCAGATCTGCACTCCCCCTTCGTATGTATGTATGAGTCTAAGCATACAACGCCACTGGTCAGATCTGCAGCCCCCCTTTGGTATGTATGAATGAGTCAAAGCATACAACGCCACTGGTCAGATCTGCAGCCCCCCTTTGGTATGTATGTATGAGTCTAAGCATACAACGCCACTGGTCAGATCTGCACTCCCCCTTTGTATGTATGTATGAATCTAAACATACAATGCCACTTGTCAGATCTGCAGCCCCCTTTGGTATGTATGTATGAGTCAAAGCATACAACGCCACTGGTCAGATCTGCAGCCCCCCTTTGGTATGTATGTATGAGTCTAAGCATACAATGCCACTGGTCAGATCTGCACTCCCCCTTTGGTATGTATGTATGAGTCTAAGCATACAACGCCACTGGTCAGATCTGCAGTCCCCCTTTGGTATTTATGTATGTATGAGTCAAAGCATACAACGCCACTGGTAAGATCTGCACTCCCCCTTTGGTATGTATGTATGTATGAGTCTAAGCGTACAACGCCACTGGAAACACCTCAAAACAAAGATTTCTAATCAAGAAAAAAAGGCCTCAAATTCTTTGGCTGTTCTGATTAGCTACCACACCTCTCCCCATACAGTATAGCCTGCTAACTGTGCTGAGGTGACCTATTCTCACCTTTGAGTCATAAAAGACCCAGTCTGACTTGATCTACCTTTTCTTCAAAAAAGCAGTGTTTCTGCTTACAACCCTGAATCATCATCTTCTTTTGGCTGTTCCTGTTAGGGGTCGCCACAGCAGATCATCTGTTTCCATTTCTTCCTGTCCTCTGCATCTTGCTCTGTCACAACAACCACCTGCATGTCCTCTCTCACCACATCCATAAACCTTATCTTAGGCCTTCCTCTTTTCCTGTTACCTGGTAGCTTCATCCTTAGCATCTTGTTCCCAATATACTCAGCATCCCTCCTCAGCACATGTCCAAACCAACGTAATCGTGCCTCTCTGGCTTTGTCTCCAAACCTTCCAACCTGGGCTGACCCTCTGATATACTTATTCCTAATCCTGTCCACAATTGTCACACCCAGTGCAAATCTAAACATCTTTAATTCTGCCACATCCAGCTCAAACTCCTGCCTTTTTGTCAATGCCACTATCTCCAACCCATATAACATAGCTGGTCTCACTACCCTCTTGTAGACTTTCCCTTTCACTCTTACAGGTACTCGTCTGTCACAAATCACTTCTGACACTCTTCTCCACCCACTCCATCCTGCCTGTACTCTCTTCTTCGCCTCTCTTCCACACTCACCGTTACTCTGAACTATTGACCCCAAGTATTTAAACTCATCCTCCTTCGCCACCTCTACTCCTTGCATCCTCACCATTCCTCTATCCTCCCTCTCATTCACACACATATATTCTGTCTTAGTCCTGCTGACCTTCATTCCTCTTCTCTCTAGAGCATATCTCCACCTCTCCAGGGTCGTCTCCACCTGTTTCCTACTCTCACTACAGATCACAATGTCATCTGCAAACATCATAGTCCAAAGGGACTCCTGTCTGATCTCGTCTGTCAACCTGTCCATCACCATTGCAACCCTGAATGACGCACCTAATTCTGTAAAACAAATCAGTACAATTTGCTGGAGGGATAGTTTCCTAAATCAACATATTCCAGCCTTATGGAACATGTTACCACTACAGATCAAACAAAGTACTGCTTCGGCTACATTTAAGGTTAGTCTTAATGATTTGTGAATAGACACAAATTCACACCAGGGTCGTCATGTAAGATTCAGCACGATTTGGGAGGTAAGTGTTATTTAGTGCTCATAAAGGATGAAAGGGACTTTTAAATATGCCTGTGTAATGGTATATGTGAGATTGTATGTTCTCTGTGATCACCTGTCAAGGTATATGTGGCATCATATGTTCTCTGTGATCACCTATCAAGGCATATGTGTCATTGTATGTTCTCTGTAATCATCTGTCAAGCTATATGTCGCATCTTATGTTTTCTGTGATCACCTGTCAAGGTATATGTGGCATTGTATGTACTCTATGGTCACCTGTCATTGTATGTTCTCTATGATCACCTATCTGATATTATTCTTGTGTTTCTATGTGCAAGTCATAAGCTCTTCAAAGTGCAGGAAAGCTTGCATTATCCATTTCTAAAAGGTAAAAATAAAGTGTATAGACAATACTAAATGCAGTCAATTACTAATTTTTCATCAAAACTAAATGTGTCTCTGTAGAGAAGATGGAATTTCTTGTGCACAATATCATACCTAACCATGACAAACACAGGTTTCATAGGTTCATAAGTGTGTACTAGGGTAATGTTCACTGGGGCCTTATTAAGTCTAGCCATGCATCCCATATCTCTGATAAGTTCTGGTATCCATGGTAAGTGTAAGCAGGGGCTTTGGAGAAGAAACATTTACAAGCAGGGGTCTGGAAGATGAACAATTTACAGGCTGCCTATGTCCAACAGAGACATAGATGCCAAACCAGGGATGAAATTTCTGTTCCTCATTCAATTGTCCAAGTTACACTTGAATTGGGTTACAGAGAAACTCTGAATAATATGGGGGATAAGCTTGCTCCAGAAAATGGTAGTCTTTGGGATACATACCTGCCATTGCAGCAGGTCCCATTTATATCATAGGCAAGGTTTAAGTCTTAGTAATGGGCAATTCTGATGCTGTTTGTTTTGCAGATATACAGATGGAACAATGCCTGTAGATCTGCACACCAGAGTGTAGGAGACAGAATACAGGCAGAGGGCTTTGATGCAGTCTGCATAGGTCATGTTATTTACACCCTGTGTTATTTTAGTGGGAAACTTCTGTGGACGTTCTGGTTGTCGAATTAGGTGCATACCAAAGGTGGCATTGAACTCAGTGAAAGGACTGTTGAAGGCCGAATACAGTGGAACAATGACTTCCTTGGACCTAAATGTCATACCCTTGTTTATAAGTTGCACAACATAGAATGATGTCCTCACTACCATAGACACGTGATGTTCAAAAGCGATTTACTGTCAGCATGTGTCCCCAAGTCCCTACCTACTGGGTTGGCTCTTAGGGACGTGTTGTTAATATGGTAGTTACCAGAGGTTGCTGACTTCCCAAAGGATACAGTATGTATTTCTTGGCTCTCACACCAATTATTTTTCTGTGTCGGCCCTTCTTGAAGAACATAACTGCAGGTGGGGGAGTCAATAACTGCTCCTAATTTGCAATTGTCAGCAAATTTGCCAGAGGCCCTTGATATGGGCCTTAACTTCAGAGAAGTAGATGCCAAAAAGGAGTGATCCCAGAACTGATCTATTTGGGACTTCACTAGTAACTTGTGACTGTAAGGTGGACTCCCCAGTTCTAACTTCCTGAGTCCTCTCTGGGAGTCAACTGGCCATCCGGCAGCTGACATAAAGGGTTATACCTTACCTCCTGAGCTTGTCAGCAATGTCTGAGTGGTGTGTTGTGTCAAAACCCTTCGCCAGGTCAAGGTAGGCAATGTGAATTATTCTGCCCCCATCCACTACTTTGCTGACCTTCTCAAAGAAGTTCACCAGGTAGAGTAGACATGACCTGCCCTTAACAAAAACAAACTGGGTTGGGTCCAGTGTCTGGAGGTTTCCTATGATATTATTTATTTAGATGATAATTCTTTCCATGGCTTTGCATATGAGACTAGTGAGAGTTATGGGTCTGAATTCCCGGGGTCTATAAATAATTTACCTTTGTGCAGACGGATGATGGTTGCTGTTCTCCATTTGAGAGGCATATGCTTGTATGGAGGCCATGGTTAATTAGTGATTCCAGAGGGTCTGATAGGTCATGATTCTTGCTATTTAAAAGGCAAACTGGGATATTGTCCGAGCCTTTCTTCTGTCTTCAGAACTGTCCATTCCCCTCTCTTTAACCAACATTAAGTTCTTCACACATTGCATCTGTCCCAATTGTACTAGCTCTGTTAATAAAGAATTGGTCTCAATCCCTAGGCCTCTCACTTCTTTAGTTTGCAACACTGACAAGTTTCCAAAACAAAACAAAAAAATGAGCACACAGCATTTAAACATTTAAACATAATACATAGGATACCTGCTGTTCAATAAGAAACTGCTACTTTCTAGAAGGGCTGTGCTGCACACAGCTTTGTATAGTAATAATTTGCTTCAAATCTTACACAAAATTTGGAGCAGAAGAATTAAGCCTTATTAACTTTTAATCCTCTGACATTTTGAAAACAAGATAAATTGCATTTTCATCAGTGATACCTGATGTTCTACCTGTAGTATCTTTGGTGTGAAGATGTGGACATAACTTTGCACTGCATCATGGGTTAGATACTGAGTAGGCCATGAGACCTTTTCTTTGGCTCCCATCATGTTTTTTTTTAATGCCTACTACCTTATAGACTAATTTATAACTTCAAAAAAATGTTTTTTTCTCTGTCTGTAATGAAGCAATCAATTTTAAAAGAATTATACTTTTAATTGTTTTTGTTAGTTCATTCATTCTCTTGTTAAGAATAGCAAAAGGATAAATAAGGTATCTGTAAATACCTTTCATGAAACATTTTGTGCCATCTCTCTCTCTTTCTCTAAAGTTATTTCATTATTATGTAAATTGTTCTTTCAGTGGAACTGCTATCTTATCTTTGTATTGAAGACTGAAAGATATCATATGAGCTACCAATTTCCTATATAAGAAAAACTATAGGCAAACAGTCTGCCAACTAAGGAAACAATGCTTATTAGTGTGGCTGAAAAATATCAGCTATAACAAAATGAATACACCTCCATAACACTTTCCTTACTGGAGCAATAAAAATGGCTGAAGGAATTTTGAGTCAAACTTGCATTTCTAAACCTTTTCTAACATAAACGAGTCAGCAAAAAAAAAAAAAATCATCTGAGACTCAAATGCCCAATGGGTAACTCATTCAGTCATGGAAATCTGTTGCATTTTCAAAAAATGTGCCCCAACCCCAGTTTATGAGAGATAAGAATTATTCTAATCCATGTGAACATCCTAGTTCTGCCAAAGCATTACTGATTACATGAAAAGGAGAACATGCATATGGGAACTAACCTAACTTGGGCCCACCAACTCTAAGCATATCAGAACAATTTCACTTTGGAAATAATCACAAAGGATTTGAGAAAATGACAACAGTGCATTAAGGATTTTCTCACTGCAATGAAAGGTGTTATACAAATTATGAACACTTATTGTAATCCATTATGATAATATGTTCACAGGTAAATAGGACGCTATCAGTATGCAGACTATTACAAACTTAACTAATAACCAGAGGCAAGAATCAAACCTCGTATATTGTACCTGTATGGTTAAGTCCCAAGCCATTATGCCAACAATAACACAAATGAACCACACTGAAAAAAAGAATATTTAATGAACGAACTGCCCTCTTATCTGCTTGGCACTTATTTGACAAAAGCAGATACCAAGATATCAAACAAAGACCTAATCACTCAGAAGTTTAGAGCTGTGATACTCTGACAGAGAGAAAAGTCTGACCTGGATTGGCCGGGAATTGGGGTGGGGGGAGGGAATGAAAAGCCTGAATATTTTATGCTCAACATTTCAGGCTGTTGGGTGACAGAAACCTAAAGTAAATGTACAGGGAAAGGGAGGCAGGCCTTCAACAAATAAACATACCTTAACTTAATCTGTCTCTTATTTTAACTGCATCGGTAGTTCAGCTTTTATTTTAGTTGTACTGGTATCGCTGTGGGAAGACGTCCCTCTCTAGCTGTTTTTGTACTTTCTCCGTGGTTGTGGACCTATGGAGTTTTGGTTTATCGAAGCTTGTTGTATATGAGTATTGTTTCAGCTTTACAAAAATCTAATACTTGTGGTCTTAGTATTAAAATGTGAATTGCTGTAGCATTAAAAAGTAGATGAGAGAGAATGGAGAATCTACTGACTGTTCAAAATACAAAACAACATAACCTTAATGGTAAGATGGAGTTCTAACATTTATGAGCTGCGTGCACAGAGTGCCTTTCTTGCTTTCTGTTCTACTCTAGCAATACAGATTTTAAATGCAAAGGAAATTTGCAATACCTGGACACACAGTCTTTCTTGTTTGATTCAGAAAGAAGGCACCAGAGCTGCTGTGAATATTTCTTTATTTGCCATTTGTTTAACAGGAAAGTCTTACTGGGTCAAAAAGAGACCCTTTTCAGTGGAGGCCCTGGGAGAAGAGCCCCAGTTACAAAACTTAAAGACAGGATAAATGAAAACATCTTCTTCTTCTTTTCCCGGTTAGAGGTCGCCACAGCGGATCATCTGTCCACTCATGATTGGCAGAGGAGTTTTACGGTGTTGAGTTGCCAGCCCGGTGCCCAACCTTCCGCAGAAGGCACACACATACACATACTCACAGCCAGGGCCAATTTAGAGTGTCCAGTCCACCTACTGCATGTCTTTGGGATGTGGGAGGAAACCGGAGCACCCAGAGGAAACCCATGCGACCACAGGGAGGACATGCAGACTCCGCACAGAAGGCACCCCAGCCGAGAATCAAACCAGAGAACCTCTTGCTGTGAGGTGGCAATGCTAACCGCTGCACCACCGTGGCCACCCTGGATAAATGAAAACATAAAGTACATATATATAAACTGTTACAGTAAAACTTGTGAGAGGAAGGCAATACAGTACAGTAAAACATGTGAGAAGCAGGTAATACAGTACCTTCTTTAAGCTACAAAAGGTATTATAGTACAGTCTTAACGATGTAGTACAGCCTATGTGATAGAAAAAGGCAGTCTAGTGCAATCTTTTAATATAGAGATGCAAAAGAGAGAGAGGGAGGTGGTTAAGGAAGAACAATTGTTTTGTGCTTTGAAGTTAATTAATTGGGTAAGTGCCAAGTACATTAAAAAGGACAATGGATTTGAGTAAAGTACAGTCAGTTGATGTGATAAGCTGTTAGAGAGAGAAGGGAGGAATATAAGAAGTTGGGGAGGCAAGAGGATACATAGATCATGCGGGGAGGGAAGACATAGTGCTAGAAATGTATAAGTTGTTAAAATGTGCACATCAGAGAAAGGCTATATCAGTAAGAAGGAGGAGACAGAAGAGGGAGAGGAATAGTGAACGAACAAGCAGAGAGGAACCAAGGAGAGACGGGGAGTACAGAGAGTACAAACAAAGTCAGTTTCATCCGGGATGGGAATAGGAACAGATCCAGGATTTGCTTAAGTATTCTTTTAGTGAGGATTTAAATGACGAAAGATTAGTTGTAGTTCTGATGTTAAGTGGTGGTGTGTTCCAAGCTTCAGCAACAGAGTAGGAGTAGAGTCCTTGGCTGGAAGAAGTGGAAAGTTTGGAGATGGTGAGGAGCTCTTTGTTTCTGGACTTGAGATTTCTGTTTGGGATATGCAGGTCAAGTAAATGACTGATAGCTGGATGGTATAAAGGTTTGTGAATAATATTATGTGCTGTTATTAGTTGGAAATAAGAGAGAAGGTTGGGAAGTTGAAGCTAGTTGATGGAGTGTAGAGTATTGCAGTGGTGGGCTGAGTGTTTAGCATTCAATGTGAACTTTGTGATTTTGTTATAGCAGCTTTTTAACTTGGCTTTTAGGGATGTTCATAGGTCATTCAGAATTGGGGGTCAGTAAAGTAAAGAAGGTAGGAGGTATGATTTGGCTAGTGTGATTTTAAAAAGAGTATTCAGAAAGTGCTTATTCCTATATCAAAAGCCAAATTTCTGGTGTTCATTCTTGATGCTACTTTGAACATGCAGGTCAAACTTTAATTTGTCATCAATGTTCATACCTAGTAATTTGGTATGGGGAACTATTTCAATTTTAGTTTTATTTAGAGAAAATATTTCAACTGATGTTTTGTCAGGGTGGTTGCTGTAGGAGTGAAAAGGAGGAGCTTAGTTTTGTTTGGGTTGAGTATGAGTTGAGATTTAGTGAGCCATGTTTCGATAGAGGTGAAAACTTGCTGTATTTTTAGCAGTAGTTTTATTAGAGTGGAAGAGGAGCAGATGATAGTGGAGTCATCTATGTATTGCATAAAAATACCTTGTCCTGAGGCTGTATGGAATTTATTGATAAATATATTAAAGAATAGAGATCCAAGAATAGATCCTTGCGGGACACCTGTTGTGTTAGGCAGCAGTGGTGAGGTAGCCCCTTGCCATTTTACTGACTGCTATTAGTGAGGTAACTGTGAAACCATTTAATAGAAGGGGATGAAATGCCAAGGACAGAACATTTAGAGAGAAGTCCAGAGTGACAGAACATATCAAAAGTTTTAGAGAGGTCAAGAAATAAAGCTGATACCAGTTTACCAGAGTTTCTTGCTTTACTTATGTTATCAGTGAAAGATAATAGGGCTGTGGATGTACTGTGGCCAGGTTGGAAACCATGTTGGGTATTATAAGGTTATTAAGTAGGAGATATTGCTGTAGTTGATGATGAATACATTTTTCAAGAATTTTGGAGAGGGGTGAGAGCAAGGCAATAGCTTGGAAATCTGTTACTTCACTTGAATTGCCACCTTTGTGCAGTGGGATTATGTAAGATCATTTCCATAGAGCTGGAACATCAGATTCTGCAATGGATCTGTTAGTAAGTATAGTGACTGGATAGGCTATGGCATCAGCTGCAGGTTTTAGGTATTATGTGGGGAGATTCTGTACAGACGAACATGGTTTAATGCTAAGAGACGTAGGGACAGGTGGGAAGGAAAAAGGGGAGGGGTTGGATGTGGAAGAGGGTGAAGAAGGATGAAATGATTTGCAGTCAAGTATGCATGGTGGAGTGCTGGGTAAAATGGTTTTGGGCAGTCCGTTTGTGAGGGTGCAGATGTGCAGCAAGGGCTGGAGGTGAGTTTAGTAATGCAGTCTATGAAGTAATTGTTAAATGTGATAGCAGTTTGTTGTGGCATATTTTGTAACTAGAGATTAATATTCTTTCTAGTTCCTGGGTTGAGGATGGATGAGATAGAAGCACAGAATATGTGTGTAAGTGACTTGAGAGTAGTGTGGAATAGCTTTTTTTGTCAGATATGACTTGTTTTTTACTCCATTACAGAGTTGTCAATAAAGTTATTGTCATTTTTGTTCCTGTTCCATATGCTCCAGGCTTGGTCCCTTTTTTTCATGAGTAGTTTGAAGGATTTAGTCAGCCAAGGGGCAGGATCATGTTTAATACATTTTCTTCAGACAGGGGCAAGAGAATTTAAAATTCTTGGGACGAGTGTAATGAATTGCACAACACCTTCATTAAGGGGAAGAAATTGAAGGAAGGACCAGTTTATAGTGTTTAATGTTTGAATGAAACTAGCCTGAGTCAATTTTGTTAGGTGGCTGGTGGATTTAAATTTATGATCTTTATGTAGTTGTATGGGAGCCCAATCTGTATAAGCTGCTGAATGGTCATTTAAAGAATCTGTGAGTGTACCAGATGAGAAATGGTTAGAAGGGTTACAGACTAGTATCCAATCCAGGATGGATTGTTGAGCATCATTCTTTCTACATCTTGGGGAATTGATAAGTTCAGTGAAGCCAAAGAAATTTATGCTCTTGGTCAGGATATATGAGGAGAGAAACTGTTAGTCTATTTTAACATCCCCTAGTATGACAGTTTATTATGGCTAGAGTCTGAGATCCAAGATAATATTGCCTCAAGATTTGAAATGTTGTGCCCTGGAAGGATATATATAACAATAAAGCATACATTTTGGAGGTATTAATTTTAAAGAAAGAGATGAACATTTTTGCATTAGAAAACTTAGGAATGGTGTCTAAAAAGGGGGTAACTGTATAAGTGTTTGGGTAAAGTAAGACAATTATGCTTCCTTTCTTGTGTGTTCTATCATATCTAATTATGACATAACCTGGAGGGAGGTTTTCAGTATCTTTCATTTAGGGGTTAGCTAGGTCTCAGTGGCAGCAAGGAAATCAGGTTTATACTAGTTAATCCAGGCATGGAAGTTGGAGATTTTATTTCTTATGCTCCTAACTTTGGTGGTTATTATCTTTAGAGTTTTAGGTTGTTGTTTACAGTTGATGGTGGATGTGGCACCTGGGTTTGGGTGGATGTCTGGGCATTGAGTGATGATAGTAAAGGATAGATTTAGTATTTTGGGGGACCTATTAGGATGATGATTACTTTTGATTTGTAATTTGTGCTGCATTTGATTATTTTAGGTTTATAGTGGAGGACTGTGGAAATGGGAAACAAACTAGAAGAGATGCTGGAGTAGCTGGTGGAAACAAGAAGTTGAGTGATAAGATAAAGGTATTAGATGTGTAAAATGTATATTCTGTAGGAAGTTTGCACCTAAAGAGATAAAGGATGAGGTGAAGGAGGATAGTAAAGAAAAAGTAGGATGTCATGGTTCAGGTGTAATGACAGTGACTAGTATGGGTGGGGAGGAAATGTAGAAAGATAATGGCAGATATAGGAAGGAAGAAAATGAAATTAAGTGGTTGGTAACCTATGTGGGAGTTTTGTGCAAGTAACTATTTAGAGTGAAGAGATTTGATTGGACTGTGACATAATGGGTGGAGACTTAGAGTAAGACATGTGATAGGACTATGCTGCAGGAGGTGGTGATTGATGAAGTATAAATGTAGAGGTAGTGGAGGTGGGTGGGAAATGGGGGTAGGATAATGGAGCGGATTGAATCCCGAGGCTAGCAAGAGATGAATGGAGCAGGAAGGCACATAGCCAAGAGTGCTAAAAAAGCAATCAGTGAAAACCAAGGTAAGAACACAAATTATAGAGAGGACTGCAGTCAACAGTACTTTGTAACAATTAAGTCTTTCTGTTCTAGTTATCCTTTTGTTCTAAGTAAATGTGGGTTTATAAGAATAACAGAGGAGACAGATCTTTAGCAGGTATGTTAAGTTAAGCACAGCAGACCCAAAACTAGCAGATAAGCCAATTAATCAGGGTTGTACTACACTGCATGTGCTACAAAGAAAGAGGAGAAAAAGAAAAAGAGACCATCAAGATGTGGCTATGCATGCTGGGTCAGCACCTGTACAGAATTCAAGTTATAGCTAAGTACAGGTCTAGCAATTTTATTTGCAAGTTGTTATTTAGTATCGAAAGGTTCAAATTTAAAACGTACTTCAGGGTACATAGAAGTAGTTGCATGGTCTTAATTTTCACCAATGGCTGCATATTACTTCATCCCAGCAAGTGAGAAGCCATATCTTGAGGAGATGTTTTGGATGACTAGATGCACTGAGAAATTGTGTGTTAATATCTAGCAAAAAATAAGAAAGGATTTTAGGAATAGGAAGGGGCTACAATGCCACACTATAGGTAGATGATGTTGCCTATGTTCAGTAGCAGCATAAGGCTGCACAACAAAATAACTTAATGTTGATGAGTCCCACCTTAACACTATCATATGTCAACACAAATAGTTCAAATATAGCAATCCCAGAAATATAGCACTAGAAAAGCAAACACTAGCATGTAGTAGGCTATAAGTTGCACTGCAGTTTAGAATTGAAATGTATAATGTTAGAAAGGGAGCGGGAATCTGCAATACGCTGTCACTGTACACGTTGAGTTGGAGCTTATGCAAGGAGTAACAACAGTTATATTAGCCCAACGTGAGTAATTTTCCAGTGAACTATTAATATGATGCACAATTCTGTAGTTTTAGAGAAGGCTGTTTGCATCAACAATTGCAATAAATGGCAGCAGTAAACGTCATCGCACTATGAAAGATTTAAACTAGCTATTGACTTTAGAACAAGGGGGAGTAAACACTACTATGTGTCTAATAAACAGAATAAACAGAGAGGAATACAGGAAATGCATTCAAACAACATCAGGACAGAATGGAGAATAGTCACTATATCAGCAGGACAGAATGGAGAATAGTCACTATATCAGCAGGACAGAATGGAGAATAGTCACTATATCAGCAGGACAGAATGGAGAATAGTCACTATATCAGCAGGACAGAATGGAGAATAGTCACTATATCAGCAGGACAGAATGGAGAATAGTCACTATATCAGCAGGACAGAATGGAGAATAGTCACTATATCAGCAGGACAGAATGGAGAATAGTCACTATATCAGCAGGACAGAATGGAGAATAGTCACTATATCAGCAGGACAGAATGGAGAATAGTCACTATATCAGCAGGACAGAATGGAGAATAGTCACTATATCAGCAGGACAGAATGGAGAATAGTCACTATATCAGCAGGACAGAATGGAGAATAGTCACTATATCAGCAGGACAGAATGGAGAATAGTCACTATATCAGCAGGACAGAATGGAGAATAGTCACTATATCAGCAGGACAGAATGGAGAATAGTCACTATATCAGCAGGACAGAATGGAGAATAGTCACTATATCAGCAGGACAGAATGGAGAATAGTCACTATATCAGCAGGACAGAATGGAGAATAGTCACTATATCAGCAGGACAGAATGGAGAATAGTCACTATATCAGCAGGACAGAATGGAGAATAGTCACTATATCAGCAGGACAGAATGGAGAATAGTCACTATATCAGCAGGACAGAATGGAGAATAGTCACTATATCAGCAGGACAGAATGGAGAATAGTCACTATATCAGCAGGACAGAATGGAGAATAGTCACTATATCAGCAGGACAGAATGGAGAATAGTCACTATATCAGCAGGACAGAATGGAGAATAGTCACTATATCAGCAGGACAGAATGGAGAATAGTCACTATATCAGCAGGACAGAATGGAGAATAGTCACTATATCAGCAGGACAGAATGGAGAATAGTCACTATATCAGCAGGACAGAATGGAGAATAGTCACTATATCAGCAGGACAGAATGGAGAATAGTCACTATATCAGCAGGACAGAATGGAGAATAGTCACTATATCAGCAGGACAGAATGGAGAATAGTCACTATATCAGCAGGACAGAATGGAGAATAGTCACTATATCAGCAGGACAGAATGGAGAATAGTCACTATATCAGCAGGACAGAATGGAGAATAGTCACTATATCAGCAGGACAGAATGGAGAATAGTCACTATATCAGCAGGACAGAATGGAGAATAGTCACTATATCAGCAGGACAGAATGGAGAATAGTCACTATATCAGCAGGACAGAATGGAGAATAGTCACTATATCAGCAGGACAGAATGGAGAATAGTCACTATATCAGCAGGACAGAATGGAGAATAGTCACTATATCAGCAGGACAGAATGGAGAATAGTCACTATATCAGCAGGACAGAATGGAGAATAGTCACTATATCAGCAGGACAGAATGGAGAATAGTCACTATATCAGCAGGACAGAATGGAGAATAGTCACTATATCAGCAGGACAGAATGGAGAATAGTCACTATATCAGCAGGACAGAATGGAGAATAGTCACTATATCAGCAGGACAGAATGGAGAATAGTCACTATATCAGCAGGACAGAATGGAGAATAGTCACTATATCAGCAGGACAGAATGGAGAATAGTCACTATATCAGCAGGACAGAATGGAGAATAGTCACTATATCAGCAGGACAGAATGGAGAATAGTCACTATATCAGCAGGACAGAATGGAGAATAGTCACTATATCAGCAGGACAGAATGGAGAATAGTCACTATATCAGCAGGACAGAATGGAGAATAGTCACTATATCAGCAGGACAGAATGGAGAATAGTCACTATATCAGCAGGACAGAATGGAGAATAGTCACTATATCAGCAGGACAGAATGGAGAATAGTCACTATATCAGCAGGACAGAATGGAGAATAGTCACTATATCAGCAGGACAGAATGGAGAATAGTCACTATATCAGCAGGACAGAATGGAGAATAGTCACTATATCAGCAGGACAGAATGGAGAATAGTCACTATATCAGCAGGACAGAATGGAGAATAGTCACTATATCAGCAGGACAGGATGGATAATAATCACTATATCAGCAGGACAGAATGGAGAATAGTCACTATATCAGCAGGACAGAATGGAGAATAGTCACTATATCAGCAGGACAGAATGGAGAATAGTCACTATATCAGCAGGACAGAATGGAGAATAGTCACTATATCAGCAGGACAGAATGGAGAATAGTCACTATATCAGCAGGACAGAATGGAGAATAGTCACTATATCAGCAGGACAGAATGGAGAATAGTCACTATATCAGCAGGACAGAATGGAGAATAGTCACTATATCAGCAGGACAGAATGGAGAATAGTCACTATATCAGCAGGACAGAATGGATGGAGAATAGTCACTATATCAGCAGGACAGAATGGAGAATAGTCACTATATCAGCAGGACAGAATGGAGAATAGTCACTATATCAGCAGGACAGAATGGAGAATAGTCACTATATCAGCAGGACAGAATGGAGAATAGTCACTATATCAGCAGGACAGAATGGAGAATAGTCACTATATCAGCAGGACAGAATGGAGAATAGTCACTATATCAGCAGGACAGAATGGAGAATAGTCACTATATCAGCAGGACAGAATGGAGAATAGTCACTATATCAGCAGGACAGAATGGAGAATAGTCACTATATCAGCAGGACAGAATGGAGAATAGTCACTATATCAGCAGGACAGAATGGAGAATAGTCACTATATCAGCAGGACAGAATGGAGAATAGTCACTATATCAGCAGGACAGAATGGAGAATAGTCACTATATCAGCAGGACAGAATGGAGAATAGTCACTATATCAGCAGGACAGAATGGAGAATAGTCACTATATCAGCAGGACAGAATGGAGAATAGTCACTATATCAGCAGGACAGAATGGAGAATAGTCACTATATCAGCAGGACAGAATGGAGAATAGTCACTATATCAGCAGGACAGAATGGAGAATAGTCACTATATCAGCAGGACAGAATGGAGAATAGTCACTATATCAGCAGGACAGAATGGAGAATAGTCACTATATCAGCAGGACAGAATGGAGAATAGTCACTATATCAGCAGGACAGAATGGAGAATAGTCACTATATCAGCAGGACAGAATGGAGAATAGTCACTATATCAGCAGGACAGAATGGAGAATAGTCACTATATCAGCAGGACAGAATGGAGAATAGTCACTATATCAGCAGGACAGAATGGAGAATAGTCACTATATCAGCAGGACAGAATGGAGAATAGTCACTATATCAGCAGGACAGAATGGAGAATAGTCACTATATCAGCAGGACAGAATGGAGAATAGTCACTATATCAGCAGGACAGAATGGAGAATAGTCACTATATCAGCAGGACAGAATGGAGAATAGTCACTATATCAGCAGGACAGAATGGAGAATAGTCACTATATCAGCAGGACAGAATGGAGAATAGTCACTATATCAGCAGGACAGAATGGAGAATAGTCACTATATCAGCAGGACAGAATGGAGAATAGTCACTATATCAGCAGGACAGAATGGAGAATAGTCACTATATCAGCAGGACAGAATGGAGAATAGTCACTATATCAGCAGGACAGAATGGAGAATAGTCACTATATCAGCAGGACAGAATGGAGAATAGTCACTATATCAGCAGGACAGAATGGAGAATAGTCACTATATCAGCAGGACAGAATGGAGAATAGTCACTATATCAGCAGGACAGAATGGAGAATAGTCACTATATCAGCAGGACAGAATGGAGAATAGTCACTATATCAGCAGGACAGAATGGAGAATAGTCACTATATCAGCAGGACAGAATGGAGAATAGTCACTATATCAGCAGGACAGAATGGAGAATAGTCACTATATCAGCAGGACAGAATGGAGAATAGTCACTATATCAGCAGGACAGAATGGAGAATAGTCACTATATCAGCAGGACAGAATGGAGAATAGTCACTATATCAGCAGGACAGAATGGAGAATAGTCACTATATCAGCAGGACAGAATGGAGAATAGTCACTATATCAGCAGGACAGAATGGAGAATAGTCACTATATCAGCAGGACAGAATGGAGAATAGTCACTATATCAGCAGGACAGAATGGAGAATAGTCACTATATCAGCAGGACAGAATGGAGAATAGTCACTATATCAGCAGGACAGAATGGAGAATAGTCACTATATCAGCAGGACAGAATGGAGAATAGTCACTATATCAGCAGGACAGAATGGAGAATAGTCACTATATCAGCAGGACAGAATGGAGAATAGTCACTATATCAGCAGGACAGAATGGAGAATAGTCACTATATCAGCAGGACAGAATGGAGAATAGTCACTATATCAGCAGGACAGAATGGAGAATAGTCACTATATCAGCAGGACAGAATGGAGAATAGTCACTATATCAGCAGGACAGAATGGAGAATAGTCACTATATCAGCAGGACAGAATGGAGAATAGTCACTATATCAGCAGGACAGAATGGAGAATAGTCACTATATCAGCAGGACAGAATGGAGAATAGTCACTATATCAGCAGGACAGAATGGAGAATAGTCACTATATCAGCAGGACAGAATGGAGAATAGTCACTATATCAGCAGGACAGAATGGAGAATAGTCACTATATCAGCAGGACAGAATGGAGAATAGTCACTATATCAGCAGGACAGAATGGAGAATAGTCACTATATCAGCAGGACAGAATGGAGAATAGTCACTATATCAGCAGGACAGAATGGAGAATAGTCACTATATCAGCAGGACAGAATGGAGAATAGTCACTATATCAGCAGGACAGAATGGAGAATAGTCACTATATCAGCAGGACAGAATGGAGAATAGTCACTATATCAGCAGGACAGAATGGAGAATAGTCACTATATCAGCAGGACAGAATGGAGAATAGTCACTATATCAGCAGGACAGAATGGAGAATAGTCACTATATCAGCAGGACAGAATGGAGAATAGTCACTATATCAGCAGGACAGAATGGAGAATAGTCACTATATCAGCAGGACAGAATGGAGAATAGTCACTATATCAGCAGGACAGAATGGAGAATAGTCACTATATCAGCAGGACAGAATGGAGAATAGTCACTATATCAGCAGGACAGAATGGAGAATAGTCACTATATCAGCAGGACAGAATGGAGAATAGTCACTATATCAGCAGGACAGAATGGAGAATAGTCACTATATCAGCAGGACAGAATGGAGAATAGTCACTATATCAGCAGGACAGAATGGAGAATAGTCACTATATCAGCAGGACAGAATGGAGAATAGTCACTATATCAGCAGGACAGAATGGAGAATAGTCACTATATCAGCAGGACAGAATGGAGAATAGTCACTATATCAGCAGGACAGAATGGAGAATAGTCACTATATCAGCAGGACAGAATGGAGAATAGTCACTATATCAGCAGGACAGAATGGAGAATAGTCACTATATCAGCAGGACAGAATGGAGAATAGTCACTATATCAGCAGGACAGAATGGAGAATAGTCACTATATCAGCAGGACAGAATGGAGAATAGTCACTATATCAGCAGGACAGAATGGAGAATAGTCACTATATCAGCAGGACAGAATGGAGAATAGTCACTATATCAGCAGGACAGAATGGAGAATAGTCACTATATCAGCAGGACAGAATGGAGAATAGTCACTATATCAGCAGGACAGAATGGAGAATAGTCACTATATCAGCAGGACAGAATGGAGAATAGTCACTATATCAGCAGGACAGAATGGAGAATAGTCACTATATCAGCAGGACAGAATGGAGAATAGTCACTATATCAGCAGGACAGAATGGAGAATAGTCACTATATCAGCAGGACAGAATGGAGAATAGTCACTATATCAGCAGGACAGAATGGAGAATAGTCACTATATCAGCAGGACAGAATGGAGAATAGTCACTATATCAGCAGGACAGAATGGAGAATAGTCACTATATCAGCAGGACAGAATGGAGAATAGTCACTATATCAGCAGGACAGAATGGAGAATAGTCACTATATCAGCAGGACAGAATGGAGAATAGTCACTATATCAGCAGGACAGAATGGAGAATAGTCACTATATCAGCAGGACAGAATGGAGAATAGTCACTATATCAGCAGGACAGAATGGAGAATAGTCACTATATCAGCAGGACAGAATGGAGAATAGTCACTATATCAGCAGGACAGAATGGAGAATAGTCACTATATCAGCAGGACAGAATGGAGAATAGTCACTATATCAGCAGGACAGAATGGAGAATAGTCACTATATCAGCAGGACAGAATGGAGAATAGTCACTATATCAGCAGGACAGAATGGAGAATAGTCACTATATCAGCAGGACAGAATGGAGAATAGTCACTATATCAGCAGGACAGAATGGAGAATAGTCACTATATCAGCAGGACAGAATGGAGAATAGTCACTATATCAGCAGGACAGAATGGAGAATAGTCACTATATCAGCAGGACAGAATGGAGAATAGTCACTATATCAGCAGGACAGAATGGAGAATAGTCACTATATCAGCAGGACAGAATGGAGAATAGTCACTATATCAGCAGGACAGAATGGAGAATAGTCACTATATCAGCAGGACAGAATGGAGAATAGTCACTATATCAGCAGGACAGAATGGAGAATAGTCACTATATCAGCAGGACAGAATGGAGAATAGTCACTATATCAGCAGGACAGAATGGAGAATAGTCACTATATCAGCAGGACAGAATGGAGAATAGTCACTATATCAGCAGGACAGAATGGAGAATAGTCACTATATCAGCAGGACAGAATGGAGAATAGTCACTATATCAGCAGGACAGAATGGAGAATAGTCACTATATCAGCAGGACAGAATGGAGAATAGTCACTATATCAGCAGGACAGAATGGAGAATAGTCACTATATCAGCAGGACAGAATGGAGAATAGTCACTATATCAGCAGGACAGAATGGAGAATAGTCACTATATCAGCAGGACAGAATGGAGAATAGTCACTATATCAGCAGGACAGAATGGAGAATAGTCACTATATCAGCAGGACAGAATGGAGAATAGTCACTATATCAGCAGGACAGAATGGAGAATAGTCACTATATCAGCAGGACAGAATGGAGAATAGTCACTATATCAGCAGGACAGAATGGAGAATAGTCACTATATCAGCAGGACAGAATGGAGAATAGTCACTATATCAGCAGGACAGAATGGAGAATAGTCACTATATCAGCAGGACAGAATGGAGAATAGTCACTATATCAGCAGGACAGAATGGAGAATAGTCACTATATCAGCAGGACAGAATGGAGAATAGTCACTATATCAGCAGGACAGAATGGAGAATAGTCACTATATCAGCAGGACAGAATGGAGAATAGTCACTATATCAGCAGGACAGAATGGAGAATAGTCACTATATCAGCAGGACAGAATGGAGAATAGTCACTATATCAGCAGGACAGAATGGAGAATAGTCACTATATCAGCAGGACAGAATGGAGAATAGTCACTATATCAGCAGGACAGAATGGAGAATAGTCACTATATCAGCAGGACAGAATGGAGAATAGTCACTATATCAGCAGGACAGAATGGAGAATAGTCACTATATCAGCAGGACAGAATGGAGAATAGTCACTATATCAGCAGGACAGAATGGAGAATAGTCACTATATCAGCAGGACAGAATGGAGAATAGTCACTATATCAGCAGGACAGAATGGAGAATAGTCACTATATCAGCAGGACAGAATGGAGAATAGTCACTATATCAGCAGGACAGAATGGAGAATAGTCACTATATCAGCAGGACAGAATGGAGAATAGTCACTATATCAGCAGGACAGAATGGAGAATAGTCACTATATCAGCAGGACAGAATGGAGAATAGTCACTATATCAGCAGGACAGAATGGAGAATAGTCACTATATCAGCAGGACAGAATGGAGAATAGTCACTATATCAGCAGGACAGAATGGAGAATAGTCACTATATCAGCAGGACAGAATGGAGAATAGTCACTATATCAGCAGGACAGAATGGAGAATAGTCACTATATCAGCAGGACAGAATGGAGAATAGTCACTATATCAGCAGGACAGAATGGAGAATAGTCACTATATCAGCAGGACAGAATGGAGAATAGTCACTATATCAGCAGGACAGAATGGAGAATAGTCACTATATCAGCAGGACAGAATGGAGAATAGTCACTATATCAGCAGGACAGAATGGAGAATAGTCACTATATCAGCAGGACAGAATGGAGAATAGTCACTATATCAGCAGGACAGAATGGAGAATAGTCACTATATCAGCAGGACAGAATGGAGAATAGTCACTATATCAGCAGGACAGAATGGAGAATAGTCACTATATCAGCAGGACAGAATGGAGAATAGTCACTATATCAGCAGGACAGAATGGAGAATAGTCACTATATCAGCAGGACAGAATGGAGAATAGTCACTATATCAGCAGGACAGAATGGAGAATAGTCACTATATCAGCAGGACAGAATGGAGAATAGTCACTATATCAGCAGGACAGAATGGAGAATAGTCACTATATCAGCAGGACAGAATGGAGAATAGTCACTATATCAGCAGGACAGAATGGAGAATAGTCACTATATCAGCAGGACAGAATGGAGAATAGTCACTATATCAGCAGGACAGAATGGAGAATAGTCACTATATCAGCAGGACAGAATGGAGAATAGTCACTATATCAGCAGGACAGAATGGAGAATAGTCACTATATCAGCAGGACAGAATGGAGAATAGTCACTATATCAGCAGGACAGAATGGAGAATAGTCACTATATCAGCAGGACAGAATGGAGAATAGTCACTATATCAGCAGGACAGAATGGAGAATAGTCACTATATCAGCAGGACAGAATGGAGAATAGTCACTATATCAGCAGGACAGAATGGAGAATAGTCACTATATCAGCAGGACAGAATGGAGAATAGTCACTATATCAGCAGGACAGAATGGAGAATAGTCACTATATCAGCAGGACAGAATGGAGAATAGTCACTATATCAGCAGGACAGAATGGAGAATAGTCACTATATCAGCAGGACAGAATGGAGAATAGTCACTATATCAGCAGGACAGAATGGAGAATAGTCACTATATCAGCAGGACAGAATGGAGAATAGTCACTATATCAGCAGGACAGAATGGAGAATAGTCACTATATCAGCAGGACAGAATGGAGAATAGTCACTATATCAGCAGGACAGAATGGAGAATAGTCACTATATCAGCAGGACAGAATGGAGAATAGTCACTATATCAGCAGGACAGAATGGAGAATAGTCACTATATCAGCAGGACAGAATGGAGAATAGTCACTATATCAGCAGGACAGAATGGAGAATAGTCACTATATCAGCAGGACAGAATGGAGAATAGTCACTATATCAGCAGGACAGAATGGAGAATAGTCACTATATCAGCAGGACAGAATGGAGAATAGTCACTATATCAGCAGGACAGAATGGAGAATAGTCACTATATCAGCAGGACAGAATGGAGAATAGTCACTATATCAGCAGGACAGAATGGAGAATAGTCACTATATCAGCAGGACAGAATGGAGAATAGTCACTATATCAGCAGGACAGAATGGAGAATAGTCACTATATCAGCAGGACAGAATGGAGAATAGTCACTATATCAGCAGGACAGAATGGAGAATAGTCACTATATCAGCAGGACAGAATGGAGAATAGTCACTATATCAGCAGGACAGAATGGAGAATAGTCACTATATCAGCAGGACAGAATGGAGAATAGTCACTATATCAGCAGGACAGAATGGAGAATAGTCACTATATCAGCAGGACAGAATGGAGAATAGTCACTATATCAGCAGGACAGAATGGAGAATAGTCACTATATCAGCAGGACAGAATGGAGAATAGTCACTATATCAGCAGGACAGAATGGAGAATAGTCACTATATCAGCAGGACAGAATGGAGAATAGTCACTATATCAGCAGGACAGAATGGAGAATAGTCACTATATCAGCAGGACAGAATGGAGAATAGTCACTATATCAGCAGGACAGAATGGAGAATAGTCACTATATCAGCAGGACAGAATGGAGAATAGTCACTATATCAGCAGGACAGAATGGAGAATAGTCACTATATCAGCAGGACAGAATGGAGAATAGTCACTATATCAGCAGGACAGAATGGAGAATAGTCACTATATCAGCAGGACAGAATGGAGAATAGTCACTATATCAGCAGGACAGAATGGAGAATAGTCACTATATCAGCAGGACAGAATGGAGAATAGTCACTATATCAGCAGGACAGAATGGAGAATAGTCACTATATCAGCAGGACAGAATGGAGAATAGTCACTATATCAGCAGGACAGAATGGAGAATAGTCACTATATCAGCAGGACAGAATGGAGAATAGTCACTATATCAGCAGGACAGAATGGAGAATAGTCACTATATCAGCAGGACAGAATGGAGAATAGTCACTATATCAGCAGGACAGAATGGAGAATAGTCACTATATCAGCAGGACAGAATGGAGAATAGTCACTATATCAGCAGGACAGAATGGAGAATAGTCACTATATCAGCAGGACAGAATGGAGAATAGTCACTATATCAGCAGGACAGAATGGAGAATAGTCACTATATCAGCAGGACAGAATGGAGAATAGTCACTATATCAGCAGGACAGAATGGAGAATAGTCACTATATCAGCAGGACAGAATGGAGAATAGTCACTATATCAGCAGGACAGAATGGAGAATAGTCACTATATCAGCAGGACAGAATGGAGAATAGTCACTATATCAGCAGGACAGAATGGAGAATAGTCACTATATCAGCAGGACAGAATGGAGAATAGTCACTATATCAGCAGGACAGAATGGAGAATAGTCACTATATCAGCAGGACAGAATGGAGAATAGTCACTATATCAGCAGGACAGAATGGAGAATAGTCACTATATCAGCAGGACAGAATGGAGAATAGTCACTATATCAGCAGGACAGAATGGAGAATAGTCACTATATCAGCAGGACAGAATGGAGAATAGTCACTATATCAGCAGGACAGAATGGAGAATAGTCACTATATCAGCAGGACAGAATGGAGAATAGTCACTATATCAGCAGGACAGAATGGAGAATAGTCACTATATCAGCAGGACAGAATGGAGAATAGTCACTATATCAGCAGGACAGAATGGAGAATAGTCACTATATCAGCAGGACAGAATGGAGAATAGTCACTATATCAGCAGGACAGAATGGAGAATAGTCACTATATCAGCAGGACAGAATGGAGAATAGTCACTATATCAGCAGGACAGAATGGAGAATAGTCACTATATCAGCAGGACAGAATGGAGAATAGTCACTATATCAGCAGGACAGAATGGAGAATAGTCACTATATCAGCAGGACAGAATGGAGAATAGTCACTATATCAGCAGGACAGAATGGAGAATAGTCACTATATCAGCAGGACAGAATGGAGAATAGTCACTATATCAGCAGGACAGAATGGAGAATAGTCACTATATCAGCAGGACAGAATGGAGAATAGTCACTATATCAGCAGGACAGAATGGAGAATAGTCACTATATCAGCAGGACAGAATGGAGAATAGTCACTATATCAGCAGGACAGAATGGAGAATAGTCACTATATCAGCAGGACAGAATGGAGAATAGTCACTATATCAGCAGGACAGAATGGAGAATAGTCACTATATCAGCAGGACAGAATGGAGAATAGTCACTATATCAGCAGGACAGAATGGAGAATAGTCACTATATCAGCAGGACAGAATGGAGAATAGTCACTATATCAGCAGGACAGAATGGAGAATAGTCACTATATCAGCAGGACAGAATGGAGAATAGTCACTATATCAGCAGGACAGAATGGAGAATAGTCACTATATCAGCAGGACAGAATGGAGAATAGTCACTATATCAGCAGGACAGAATGGAGAATAGTCACTATATCAGCAGGACAGAATGGAGAATAGTCACTATATCAGCAGGACAGAATGGAGAATAGTCACTATATCAGCAGGACAGAATGGAGAATAGTCACTATATCAGCAGGACAGAATGGAGAATAGTCACTATATCAGCAGGACAGAATGGAGAATAGTCACTATATCAGCAGGACAGATAGCTCTTTACCTAGAAAAGGCATATTGATACAACAAGTGTAGAAACAAGAGAAACAAAGTAAAAAAATAATAATAATAATAATAAGAACCATCATGGAAAATTAAAGTACTTGCAATGCAAATGCAGTATATACTTACACAGTAGGGCTGACTAGCGTGGACAAAACCAAATTGGTAAATCAAAGGGAAACAGTCATGCAGATGAAGGAAAGGAAAGAGTAAAGATGGCAAATTCACCTAACAGATGATTTAAAGGATACAAAGGATTATGGGAGCATTACAAAAAAGAAAGCGGGAGAACGTTAGCAAAGTGGTTTAGCATAGCACTGCTTGCAGATGTTCCTAGCATCTGACATTTCACTGATACCTTTAGTAGGGGCCATATAGCATAACTGGTGTCAGACATTGTCTTGGACAAAGAAGAAATTGCAAATGTAGCGATGCAAAAATGTCAGAGACTTGTTTCCGCTGCCTTTGGGGACTACTGCAAGTCAAAGCATAGGGATTACTTCTACAGTGTATGAGAAATTGGAATGGCGCAGCAACATTACCCAGGCCGTTACCCTAGTGGGGAATGAAGATGGAATGTTCAAGCTTCATTTGCCCAAGGTTCAACATTCCATGATTGGACTTCTTCCGTAGGAAATCACAGATGGCAAGTTGTGCCAGCAGTGATGCCCTTTTTGGGGGGAATTACCCCCTTCTTTGAGTTAGTGTGATCAAGAAGTTGTTATAGATGCATGTAAATTAAGGGTTTGGGGGTGCTATTCCCCCACATTGGGGCACCCCCCCAAAACAAAAACAAATGTTTTACAGCAGTTTTTTGGCAAATGCAGTTCTGGGATACTGATCCTCAGTGCATTCAGTTTTGTCCACTCATAGTGGAAACATTATAGACATGTGACTCTGACTAACACGTGTGAGTTAATGTTCTGCTGTCCAGGTTCTGAATCTCTTCAAATGGCTGCTTGTATAGTTCAGTATGAAAGGTCCCTGCTGACTGGCCAGCCATTTTTGAACAATGTCCAGAAGGTCTCTCGATCAAATTTGGCCGTTTTCCTTTGCACCTGTTCAGAAATAATGCCTGTGGCTAACTGAAGGGCTTTTTAACTGAGTCCCTGGTTCTGTAGGCCCCAGTAATCTGCAGTTTCTTGACTCCTCATGGCTGCGGTAGTAAAGAAATGAGCAAAGAGTAAAATGCTTGTAGGCATGTTATTATACTTTTATTTCCTAGAGTCCATAAAAACATTCAAGTCAAATAGCAAATAATAAAGATTAATATAAAGTTGACACACTGAGGCTGCATTTAAATATAACCCAGGCCGTGCATGCAGACTATAAAAATAATTACTGGTGCGTAGAGCTTTCTAGAAAAAAATTAAGTTTAACAGGAAAAGTGCAACTTGTAAATTTAGGACAGGTTGTTACAGCTTTCTTACATAAATACATTTATGTAAGGATTACCAGCTATGTATATATATATATATATATATATATATATATATATATATATATATATATGCAACACAGCATAATATGTAATTAAGGGACTGTTTTTGCAAGGTGGCTACAACTTATGTACACCTCAGTGTGGATGGCTGAGTTCTCACGCATTAAATGTACTGGTTATAAGGGATAATATCTTGATATACCCAGAAGATATAGCTTTAGTAAAAAAAAAAAAAAAACATTCCCTCCAGCTCTGAGGTAGTGCATCCTTAGTGTTTCTTTGCTTAGTTATTTGAGTGTTGGGGTACATTAGTGTTTGTACGCTTAGTTATTTGAGTGTTGGGGTACAGTTCTTACATCAGACTATGCAGGCTATACAACATTCATGAAATAATATTGCAGCTATGATTTCTTTATTCTTTATATTGACATATTTATATCATCTATTAACTATTATTGCAATCAGTTTGAAGATTTGCATGGTTTTGTGAGTCTTCCTTAGCATTAATATGTTAAAATTTTAGTGCTACAGTATCTCTGCAATTGTTGTTTTTAAAGCATAACAACTGTGTTACTGAAACAAGAACTTGTTTACTTGGAGGCGCCTGACCAGCTGCAGTCTGCCATCCAACTCATTTCATTGCTACAGCTCAGTTTATATAGCGTCACTATCACTTTCAGTTACGGCACAGAAATAAATATATTATCACGCATTAAAACACTGAGTGCTGATGTTGTAGGAATGTGAAAAATGTAAGTATGCTAGCAGAGTTTCAAACTAAATTAGCTGTATACAGCAAGAAGTTCAGATCTCTCTTTTTAGAGACAGATGGCAAGACATAGCCGCAGTCTGGAATATTGTGTATAATCCCAAAGACGTCATAATTTAAAAGACATAGAAAAAAAGGTCACTCAGATGACAGCAATGAAAAACAGTATAGATTCTACACCATATTTCACACAGAATCACTAAACACACAACATATATGTAGTTGAAAAGGCATCATAAGGTTTGGAGAATATTTGAAACATTTAAATATTTCAAAATAATAAACTTTTTTTCTCTGCCCATTAGAGATCCTTCTTTATGCTTAATGGACCAATTATTTACTTTTGGGGTGAGAAACCTGTGGCCCATTTATTCCACTGAAAGGAGGGGGGGACCAGTTGGGAGTGGTACCATTATCTACATGGGGGTGTTTTTTATTCCTTAGGCACTAGCATCCCATAAGCATATTAGATGATCCAAGAGGCTGGTGTGCAATTGGCCATTATGATGTGCCTTCACACTTCTGCACTTGTAAAATCATTAATTATCCTGACACTTGTACTGCTCTAAATGTATCCCTATAAAAATAGTCACACAGTCACATTCTGACATCAAATAAAAAAAGAAACTTTCTAACGACAGAACAAACAATCAGCAGACACTCTCTTTACTCCTGCTCTGTAGTCAAAGCCTGGAATTCCCTCCCTACTGCCATTAGAACAGCTACCTCTTACTAATCCTACAAACTCTGTCTAAAGGGCACCTAAAAAGGAATGGCTCTGCTCCTGCTCCACACAAGGGTGACCATCTGCTGTGCTACTTAAAGCTCAGATCTACTTTCCTCCCCTTATCCACGAAAACATTCTTATCAAACCCGTCTCAGTGTCTCTGTAAAGCTTCTATTTTCCTAATATTTCCCATAACTCTCCTTAAACCCTAAGATATCTACATAAGACCTCACACCTGTCCTTTGTACTTCAGTGAAAACTCTATATCAACACTGTCATCTGTCTCTGATATATACTTAAGACCATGCTAGATAAAGTTTGGTTACTGTTTCACTGCATTCAACATAACTCTCCTCACAATTCTTAGGCATCAAGCCTGTCTTCACTAGAATATCTGAAACTAAACACCCCCATAACAACCTTAGACTCTCATATCAACAGTTTGTTTCATTCTATCACACCTACCACATTGCCTCTTGGTTATGTAAATATGTACCCAGTTTATCTGTACTTTTGTAAATATCTGATTCTATGTACTAGTGTTACAAGTTTAATTTTATATTTACTGTTACAAATGTAAATTTTCTATGCATTGTAATGTGAAATCTGATCTATACCAGGAGCTTTTCTCCCCAGGCCTCTGCTGAAAATAGGTACATACCCAGACAAACTACCCCTGTAAAAAATGTTAAATAAAATAAAAAATAAATAAATATGATCAGATGGTCCTGCTATTCTTGTGGAGAGCACCTTCATGTCATCTCATAGCTCCAGCAATGATTTCACCACTGAGATTGTTCCCAGACACATCCCTTATAGGTTCATAGATTTCCCTTCACCCCATAAGAGAAACACTTTATTTATACATATCCCCCTCACCCTCTAAGAAAGGCACCATGACTGTTCCCAGACACATCCACATGGCCTAACCCCCCAGGATAGGTGAGCTACCTCAGACATGTCATTCTCTCCATTCCCTCACCCCCGAGGACAGATGAGCTACCTCAGACATGTCATTCTCTCTATTCCCTCACCCCCCAGGACAGGTGAGCTACCTCAGACATGTCATTCTCTCCATTCCCTCACCCCCAGGACAGGTGAGCTACCTCAGACATGTCATTCTCTCCATTCCCTCACCCCCCAGGACAGGTGAGCTACCTCAGACATGTCATTCTCTCCATTCCCTCACCCCCCAGGACAGGTGAGCTACCTCAGACATGTCATTCTCTCCATTCCCTCACCCCCCAGGACAGGTGAGCTACCTCAGACATGTCATTCTCTCCATTCCCTCACCCCCCAGGACAGGTGAGTTACCTCAGACATGTCATTCTCTCCATTCCCTCACCCCCCCAGGACAGGTGAGCTACCTCAGACATGTCATTCTCTCCATTCCCTCACCCCCCCAGGACAGGTGAGCTACCTCAGACATGTCATTCTCTCCATTCTCTCACCCCCCCAGGACAGGTGAGCTACCTCAGGCATGTCATTCTCTCCATTTCCTCCCTAGGACAGCTCTGGTACATGCACTGGCCACTAATGAAACGCAGGCCAACCAGGTCATAGTCAGGCTTTTATCACCCTCAGTGCTAATATAACTGGCCTCAAAGTAATACACTGATGTCATGTGGGTACCATATTTCAAAAAAAACATTCACCAAAGAAGACCGTTGTCCCATGAAATCCTGGTTGTGCTGCTTTAGCATATGGCAGAATGATTGGCTAGGAGAGGTGGGAGTAGAGGTGGCCTGAGAAAACATTTTACAGCCTAGTTTTGAATGTTTAAGAAGCACCGGTAATGCTTACCTGGGGGAAGGCATTGCAACAGAACTTGCAAAGCAATAGTGTTCCATCTGAATTTGAGGGAAATCTGTTTTTTTATAGGTTCATATTTTAGATCTAGGCTAACTGACATTGTGGACCATTTTAAGTCTGGCCAGTGGCCAGTTACCCCAGGTGAAAATCAAACCCTGCACCTTGTATCTGTAAGGTAAACACCTTAATCATTATGCCAACCTCCCACCTCAGAAGCACCATGCATTATGTTGCTTTCCCATAATCTAACAGCACTGTGTTTTCAGACAGAAAGACTTTGGACTTTAATTGTGTGTATGTTTCCCTAATATGTATAATACATGTGACAGTAGGTGTAGATAATGTACAAGGCATTCAAATGGTAACATCACAGCTCAGAAATACATCACCATCATCGTCATCATCATCAATAACCTCCTTTTCCCATTTTCTACACGGGGTCGGGGTATCGTGTTAACTGTCACCAACTCTCTCGATTCAGTGCCACACTCCTGCCTTCTTCAACACTCATGCCTGACTGTCTCAAATCTTCTTTCACACAATCCATCCACCTCTTTGCTGGATGTCCCTGCTTCCTCTTACCTTCTTCCTGTCTGTCCCAAATCTTCCTCACCAGATTGTCTTCTGCTTTTCTACACACGTGCCCAAACCACCGTAATCTGTTCTCTTTGATCTTGTCTGTAATTGGAGCTACTTTGACTTCTGCTCTTATGTCATCATTTCTTCACCTGTCCCACAGTGTACATCCTACCACACTTCTCAGGCACTTCATTTCCATCACCTCTAACTTCTTCAACTGTTATGCCATTACTATCCAGGTTTCTGTACCATGCATTAGTAGTACAGTAGAACATAGAATCATTATGTAATGATAATATTTATGCCTAATGGCTGTATTTTAAGCTTGGTTCCTACTACATGTTTGCTGCTAATTAAAGCAAACAAAGGAGTAGAAATGAAATTTAGCCTGGCCTTTTCTACTGACATAAATGCAGGGCATAATAGAATGTTATATGTAATAGTACAGGCACATGTAGCTATATATCCAAGATGTCTAGAATCAGGAAAGGGATAACATATTGCAGTGCACTGTAAACACTGATAACACAATCCAAATACACTACAACACAGCTGTGAGATGCAATACACAGCTCAATAGGTGGGGACAGTAAACATTTTGAGAGGGAACCCTGTGATATTTCTGCATTCTCTCTCTGTAAGGACTGAGTCTTTTTCTGCTCTACACATTTTATAGCCATAGGTATACTTTATCCTATCGTCAACTGCAGAGCAAGGCTTTCCCATGGCTCCTGGCTTACACCCTGGCATTAAAAACAATATAAAACAAGGAAACCACAAGTCCTCCTGGCCTGAGATTAAGAAACTGCTCGTTCAGAATCAAGCCATCAATACTATTTCCTTAATAAGGAAAAATGACTCCCCCACTGTAGGTAATGGGACAAAGGGAGATACTGCCAGTCCAGCTATCTGAAATTTTGTAAATAGTTATATTTCATTTGTGAATATCAGCAGGATGCAATTGCTTGTGTTACCACTATATTAGAACTGTATGTTATGTGTGTATCAAACTGCTAGTACAAACATGTTGTTGATTAGGATTTGTACAGTACTGTGCTTCAAGGATGTATCCACAGTGTACCCTACTTGAACTACCCTACTGGAACACAGAAGATTAACTTGCAAAGCTTAACAATAGTTGTGGTTAAGTTACTTTATAGCTGGGCCATAAACAAAATATATCCTCTCAGTTTCAGTGCAGTAGCAGACACAATGTCTAGAACTAGAAATTGTCTGTATTGTCTTTCCATATGGAGGAATGTAAATTATTTTATGACTTCCACTATTTGACAAAAGATCTAAGAAGGTCCTTGTTTATGTGTTTTCACAGAGAGATGCTAAATGTTGGTAGTTTCTGACACTGGGGTTTTAGCTTGAGAACTAAAGTCAGGTAACAAAAAGTGATGTCATCCAAGCTAAGCCAGCAGTAATATTTGATATTAATTTAAGAACTCTATGTGAGAGAGAGAGAGAGAGAGAGAGAGAGAGAGAGAGTACATTTTGTATGTTGTCTTTGACCTAACAAGAACATCCACTCAGCTCACCACTTCTGCACTTGGCTTGCTGTAAGTAAGTTAACTGGGGTACAGTAATTTCTCTTAGATACATTTAGGAACATTGTGAAGTATAGCTTAGATGTTTTCTTTCTTTATTTGAGACTGTCCTGATAAGTTGTTTTATTAGTAAATATATTTAAACCTTTCAATTGTGACTGGTCTTTTTAGAGATATTTAAGCTCTTAGAGTACTTGCATATCTATTTAGTGACACTGTACAGGCCACTCCTAATATTCTGATCCTTGGTCAAACTGTCATTTGGATTAATAGTAACATTACACAGTAAGATTGGACACCCTTTGTTAAGGGCCTTAAAGTAGCTGATATAGATCTGGCTGGTGGCAGTGAAAACTACCTTATAGTCTGGGCAGAAGGAGGCATAGCTAGTAAAACTGTCAGCCTTTCCTGGGTGTGTGTTTGTATATAAATCAAATCTCAAAGTGTGTGTGTGTGTGTGTGTGTGTGTGTGTGTGTGTGTGTGTGTGTGAGCTTCTTGGGCAGGGACACAAGGCACTGGTTGGGCAGAGAGGGTGCAGGACATCTTAGCATGGCCACTCAGTTGAGATCAACTCTATAGCTGTGTCAGTCGGAAGTCTTATTGGGGATCTGGAGAAAGAGGGAGAAACCAGCCCTAGACTGATTGTGATCTCTGTGTGCTCTTATGGGAAATTGCACTTTACTGTGTGTGCACTTGTTATCCTCCCAGTGTGTACATTCCCCACTGTTGCTAGTGATGAGGATTGAGGCTCCTTGATTACTGGACCAATGCTGGGGCATCACAGCTAATATAACCAAAGAATTCAAATATTTTTTGTAGCCCAGCTATAAAATATCAACCAGCATACCTCTCAACTTGCAGAAATTGGAAATAGCAACAAAGGCCCTTGAAAGGTAGGTACATCCAGCTAAAAATCTGGAGATCTAATTTTAAAATTTGAATACCAATTAATGCATAACTGTTCCTACTTTCAGTACGAATGTGTGATACTACTCAGAGACATGTTTAAAAGACAGAGTGATGAAAATGATGGAAAAATATAAGCCCATTATCAGACAGTCTAATATCTGTAGACTTTAATGAACTGCACTGCAAAATTCTACCACACAAGGTCACTTACTTTGCTTCAGAAAAAGGGAGATGCAAGATGTTTGCCCTCCCTTAATCTAACTGTGGCCACTGTATGTCAGCAGCCACCTTCATGCTGTTCTTGTAGTGTGGTCTTCTGTATACTAGAAGCTTCAAAAATCATGTCTGATAAGAAGGATTCAGAAAATTGTGTGATGAGGTAAATCAAGCCTGAAAATAGGGACATGCTTCCAATAATAGGAACATCATGTGCCAGGGTAAATCAGGCCTGAAATTAGTAATGTTCCTCCAAAACAACGACAGTTGACAGATCTGCCAAGCCATTCCAGATCCTTTTTCTAATATATTAATAATCTAGGATTAGACTTACTGTTTCGATATAACTCTATCTTGATGATAAGCAGTTTTGATCAATTAACTAAAATAACTGGAAAATCTTTCTGTTTCTCCATCAATGGTTCCTCAAAACATTTCCAAAAGTCATCTTGATCCCTTTACGTACACATCAAATCATTTTCTATTTCAACCCTCATAATACCATTAAAATGGAAAGGGGCCATTATAATCTCTCTTCCTAAAACTCCCTTTTTAACTAGCTTGACAACTTTTACTCCATACCTATTCTCTTCTCTACCACTAAAATGGTGGAACATCTACTATAGAAACAGATTATTCAGTTTTTTTTTAAGGATAGAGACATATCGTGACTTTTGGCCTTGTAACACATCTACAGCTCTCTTTTCTTCTACTGACTCTATCTTGTCTAACCCTAAGAAATTTATTTTTACTGACGCATTATCTCTGGACATTAACAAGGTGTTTAATCCTTTAGACCATTCACCTGTCATCAATCAATTTCCCAAGTTAAATATGATTACAGTTACTTGAATTGGTCCACTAACTACTTCCATGAAAAGTCTTTTCAAGTAAAAGTTAGCAATACACCTTCATCTGTGTCATACTTGCTCAATACAGTTTTCCAAGATAGTAGCTTTGGACCAGAGCTGTTCAACATTTTTAACTCCATCTCCTTAGATGTACTCACAAATGGTACGACTGTGTATGCTGACATCTTTCTTCTTTACACCAATGACATGACTGCCTATGCTGACATCCTGGTCTTTTTATCACTGCAGACAACCATGAAGTGTTCTTACTCAATCATCTCATAGTCAATGCCTCCAAAACTAAAAATGTGTTGTTAGGTAGCCTTTAAAATTTTTAAATGAGCTCAGTTACTTCTGCACCTTTAATCACTGCAGAACCCCTCAACCACTCTGATAAAACACACTACAAAAATGCTCAAGCAAGGCACAGTTTAATGCAAAAACCAAACAAACAAAAAAACACCGAGCAGACATATTTGATTTGCAATATGTTCCTTTTCTTTTATTCTGTACATTTGGCTGACAACTGACCAAGAAGACATATATCTGTTTTAGGGGAACCTGACAGAACTGTCTTATTCAATAACTTGCTCAGAGTCAAACAGAAAACAAATGGAGGTATAAAGAATTGAACCCTATACCCTTGGCGACAGGAAGCAGTTTATTAACAGCTTATAGCCTTAAGCCTCAGCCCTAACTTCCATATAGACATTTAACACTTCCTATTTGATGATGTGAATGATCACTAAGCACTGCAAAATAAAATTTGCAACATTTATTAGATGTTTGGAAATGAATTATATAAGACTGCTTGGTATGTTTTTTTTTAACTTTCTAGAAAAGGTAAGCACCATCAAGTACGTGGCATGTTACTTTACCTTCAACACGGAATTTATATCTAATCTTATAACAGTGTAACCCTTCCTATAGAATCACACACCTACACAGCTTAAAGTAGATGCTCCCTAGCAAAAAAGATCTTGGTACAAAAATGTGAAAAATATTTTCCCCTAATTAGCCTTGGCAACTAAAAAATGCTGCATTCTTTCAAAAACTTTGCATAAAGTATGTTGTTTTATTAATTTATGACTCAGTATAAGATACCTCTGTAAAATACTCCTAAGCATAAACACTCTTACTATCTTTCACAGGGCATCCTTATTTTACATTACAATATATACACAAGCTGCTACATAACAACTTGTTTCATCCCCTTGCACAATTCCTAATTCGCACTGATACTCTGTGCTCACTAGTGATCACTGTCCCCAATGCACTTTCTCTACAACATCTCCTGTTCAAATTAAATTACATGGAGAGTGCCTTCACTTCTTCCTTCAGACATATGAAATAGCTCTGATGTTTTGTTATTCAGAAAGAAGCTTAAGTTAGACTGTTTTGATAGCATGGAATGGCAGTGCTTCAACAAACTGTGTTAGTGTTATTACACTATACACCATTCTAATTAACAAAGGATTGCCAGCCTATGAATATTCAACTCCCCAATGTAAAAAGTATACAAAGGGTTTATACAAATGCTGTTGCAGAAATTTTCTGTGCTGCTATGTGCAATAGAACTAAGAATATTCATAGGAGCATAGAAACAGTACAAGACAAAGCCATGACAAGGTCTGTAAGATGCCTAGCCATATACAACTTTATACAGATGCACTTAAAAGTTCATACCTCCATTTCACATATATAATAGTGCTTAACCCCCAGTTGAGGAGGGCTGTACATGACTATCCTGCTGTAAATTTGAGTCTATCCATAGCAGATGATTAAAAGGGATTCAGGGTATAGTGTCTCAGTAACAAGAGAGTTTGACAATATTTTTTGTCATTGTTTCTTGGTATGTCTGAATTCATTATTAGGAATCATGGAAAATACAAGGCAACTGGACCATGTGGCCATTTATACCTTCCTTTACACACCCTTTGAACTCCCTTTTCAAGGAGTGATAGCCAGACTTGCCAGGAGTGAAACTATGAATACCCGTCCACTTGTCTAACTGTTTCAAAGAAAGACAACGTATTACATCACTTGATCTGGAGTGAACATTTGCTCCACAGAAGGGGTAGTCATTGTGTGATGAATCTGTTTCTCCACCATGATTTGTTTATTTGCTGAAGTAGGTTCAGATCTCTGGTCCTAATGTCTGCTGGACTCTGTTTTTGGGAGACATAAGAGGTTCTGGACTCTTGGATCCCTAATGGCATGAGTATCCAAGCACAGATCAGTCCAAGGGAGTCTATAGGACACTGAGCACAGGCACAAAGTCTACAGCCTCTCCTGGTAACTCGGGTGTTTTAGGTCCATCAACGTTAATTGTTACGACTATCTGGGGTCTCTCTAACTGCCTAGCTATAGACACTTTTTTTCTTGCAATCTATTTGTTCAAAAGTATTACTTTGATTCTCTTGCAATGTTCCTTTACTCGTTCTTTTCTAAGTGCAGCATTTGTATTTATTGTGTTTAAAAAAATTGTTGTGGCTGGGTGTCTATGCATTTATTCAAAAAGTTATGAGAGAATTTATTGCTGAACAGCAACAAGCTGATGACATCTGCCTCTAACTGGACAGACTGTTCTGTGCTCCCCACTATCATTTGTGTTTATAATTATTTGGCTTAGTAGTAAGAATTAAACAGTAACTGCTAGGATCTCAGACTGATATTCTGGGGTGGTGGCAGGTTACTACCTTTCACAAGGACAGGAGGCTATAATGATGGATAGTACTACCTGCCTTCCCTGGGAACTAATGTGTGTGTGTGTGTGTGTGTGTGTGTGTGTGTGTGTGTGTGTGTGTGTGTGTGTGTGTGTGTGTGTGCACGTATGTCCATATGTTTGTATATGTGTTTGTGTGTGCATGTGTATGTGTGTTTATGCATTTTGTATGTGTGTGCACGTGTGTGCATGTGTGTATGTGTGCGCATGCATATATTTGTGTGTGTATATGTGTATGTGTGTGTGTATGTATTTGTGTGTGTGATGTACATGTGCATATGTGTGTATTTGTGTGTGTTGTGTGTGTGTGCTGTGCATGGGCATGTGTGTTTGTGTATGTGTGCATGTGTGTGTGTGTGTGTGTGTGTGTGTGTGTGTGCGCGTGTGCGTGTGTGTGCGCATATGTGTGTATGTGTTTGTGCGTGCATGTGTGTGTGTGTGTATGTGCATGTATGTTTGTGTGTGTGTGTTTATGTGTATATTGTGCATGTGCATGGGAGTGTGTGTGTGTGTGTGTGTGTGTGTGTGTGTGTGTGTGTGTGTGTGTGTGTGTGTGTGTGTGTGTGTGTGTGTGTGTGTGCATGTGTGTGTGTGCATGTGTACATATATTAGAATTTGCTCAAAACACAGTTAATGTAGGGCAGCGAAAACTGCAAGTTTCACAGCCCAGAGAAAGTGGTGAGAAAAGGACTCTGGACAGCTGGACAACAGACCTTGTGTAAAGCCTATTCTGGGTGCAGATGGTGTAGCCCCCCCCCAATTAAACTCTGCACATTTCCTGCATGCTTTGTGACCAGGCTGCACTTAAGAAGTTATGTAGTGAGTCATGGTCATATGCCTTGTTTATACTTTAATCTGTTTGGTAACAGTGATGTCACAGTGTCACATGACAGGCAACTCTTCTGGTGGCCATCAGATTTAGGATTTGAAGATATTTTTTTGTGAAAAGAGATTAATTTAGTGATGTGTAGTGGAGTTAGAGTGGGTCCAGGTACTGTAGATGCCCCTGTCCATTGTCTAATTTCATAGCAGGTATCTCAAAAATGAGATGATGGCCATTTGGATGAGCCACTATCTAAGCAGCCAAGAGGGTGCAATTTGTACTCTTCAGCATGACCATTTTTTGGCTTTCCGTGGAGGTCATCATGCCTTTTCCCAGCCAGATGAGACTATTTTACCCTACAGACCAGGATTCATAGGTGACCCTCTTATAGTTCAGAACATGGCTAGGATGCCAGTGCCATCATGAGTCTGACCCATATGATAACCATACCTTCTAACCCTTACTGACAGGTGCTTCCTCTAGGCATTGACCTGAATTATCCCTTGACACATCCTTAAGCTGTTTTTCCTCTAACTGTAACCTCACTTAAGCCCACCACCTTGTGACTGATGTAGGAACCCCATCATCACAGTTCTCTAGAGCTTTCCGCTTGATGTGTGCATGTAAACACACATCTACACCCCAGACAGTTACCATCACCAGCTTCTCCAGTCATTGGCTTTAGTGCAATGCCTTGGTTGTAGCTGGAGTCTGGCCATCTGAGAACCACCACATCCTCAGCTTGGAATGGGTGGGCCAACACTTCAATACCACTCAACCTCTTACTGAAAGAAACCTGGAGAAAGTGCAACAAAATGGGGTAACAAAGGCCCAAAATAAGGACGTGTTTTAAATATTGCTCTTATAAACATAGAAAGTTGCTAAGGTAACATGTTTTTTTTAAATATATTTTCTGAAGTATTTGAAGTCTGAAACTCAAATGTATGTCATTATTTAGTGACTTAAATCCTCAGTTGATCCCAGCGATTTGCTAGAAAGCCACAAATTTTATGAGGAACAGGCCAAAACTATGAGACAAAAATCTGGACATTCTGCGAAAATCTGTACAGTTGAGAGGTAAGCTTGTCATTGAGTCCCATCTCTCTGCCTGGATCTTCCAGCATCTAAACTGCTAATCAGACTTAGGCCTCCTGTGTCATAGTCAGGGATTAATTCCTCTGTGAAATGCTTGACTGATCCTGATTTCATCTCACTGTATTTTGCTATATAACTTCCAGTTACATGACTTAATGGAAAAGAAATGGCTGAATAGCACATAGTTCGGTACCAGGTAGTATGTCTTTTTCACACATTTTACTCAGATGTTTTCCTTGCTGTCTTAAGAATCCACTTGTATTTTTATATCTAACTCAGACAATCCTAAGATACAGTTCTAGACTTCAGAAACAGTGATCTATGTTTTCATGATGCTGCTAGCTGCCTAATGACCACTTGCTATGGTACAGATGGCCATTCTAGGCTGTGGACAATGTAACACTTCTTCTTTTTCTTCTTTCGGCTGCTCCCGTTAGAGATTGCCACAGCAGATCAACTGTTTCAATTTCTTCCTCTCCTCTGCATCTCTGTTACACCAACCACCTGCATGTCCTCTCTCACCACATCTATAAACCTTATCTTAGGCCTTCCTCTTTTCCTCTTACCTGGCAGCTTCATCCTTAGCATCTTTTTCCCAATATACTCTGCATCCCTCATCAGCACATGTCCAAACCAACGTAATCATGCCTCTCTGGCTTTGTCTCCAAACCTTCCAACCTGGGCTGACCCTCTAATATACTTATTCCTAATCCTGTCCACCCTCGTCACACCCAGTGCAAATTTTAACATCTTCATCTCTGCCATGTCAAGCTCTGACTCCTGCCATTTTGTCAATGCCACTGTCTCTTTATCCATATAACATAGTTGGTCTCACTACCCTCTTGTAGACCTTCCCTTTCACTCTTACTGGTACCCATCTGTTACAAATCACTCCTGACACTCTTCGCCACCCACTCCATCCTGCCTGTACTCTTGTCTTCACTTCTCTTCCACACTCACCGTTACTCTGAACTATTGATCCCAAGTATTTAAACTCATCCACCTTCACCACCTCTACTCCTTGCATCCTCACCATTCCTCTATCCTCCCTCTCATTCACACACATATATTCTGTTTTAGTCCTGCTGACCTTCATTCCTCTTCTCTCTAGAGCATATCTCCACCTCTCCAGGGTCTCCTCCACCTGTTCCCTACTCTCACTACAGATCACAATGTCATCTGCAAACATCATAGTCCACGGGGACTCCTGTCTGATCTTGTCTGTCAACCTGTCCATCATCATTGCAAATAAGAAAGGGCTCAGAGCTGATCCTTGATGTAATCCCACCTCCACCTTAAATGCATCTGTCACTCCACCGCAGACCTCACTGCTGTCACACTACCCTCGTACATATCCTGTACCACTCTTACATACTTTTCTGACACTCCCGACTTCCTCATACAATACCACAACTCCTCTCTAGGCACCTTGTCATATGCTTTCTCTAAATCTACAAAAACACAATGCAACTCCTTCTGACATTCTCTGTACTTCTCCATCAACACTCTCAAAGCAAACATCGCATCTGTAGTGCTCTTTCCTGGCATGAAACCATACTGCTGATCACTAATCATCACCTCCCTTCTTGACCTAGCTTCCACTACTCTTTCCCATAACTTCATGCTGTGACTGATCAATTTAATCCCTCTGTAGTTACTACAGCTCTGCACATCACCCTTATTCTTAAAAATTGGCACCAAAACACTTTTTCTTCATTCCTCAGGCATCCTCTCACTTTCCAAGATTTCATTAAACAATCTAGTTAAAAACTCCACTGCCATTTCACTCAAACACCTCCATGCTTCCACAGGTATGTCATCTGGACCAACAGCCTTTCTGTTCTTCATCCTCTTCATAGTAATCCTTACTTCCTCCTTGCTAATCCACTGCACTTCATGATTCACTATCCGCACATCATCCAACCTTCTCTCCGTCTCATTCTCTTCATTCATCAACCCCTCAAAGTATTCTTTCCATCTCCTCAACACACTCTCCTCACTTGTGAGTACATTTCCCTCATTATCCTTTATCACCTTTACCTGCTGCACATCTTTACTCGCTCGGTCCCTCTGTCTAGCCAATCGGTACAGGTCTTTTTCTCCCTCCTTAGTGTCCAACCTTTTATACAACTCTTCATATGCCTTATCCTTAGCCTTCGTCACCTCTATCTTTGCCATGCACTTCATCTCCTTATACTCCTATCTACTTTCTTCATCTCTTTGACAATCCCACTTCTTCTTCACCAACATCTTTCTCTGTATACTCTCCTGTACTTCTTCATTCCACCACCAGGTCTCCTTGTCCTCCTTCCTCTTTCCAGATGTCACACCAAGCACCTTTCTAGCCATCTCTCTTACTAACTCTGCTGTAGTTATCCAGCTGTTCAGTAACTCTTCACTGCCACCCAGTGCCTGTCTTAACTCTTCCCTGAACATCACCTCACAATTACCCTTTTTCAATTTCCACCATTTGATCCTTGGTGCTGCCCTCACACTCATCCTCCTCTTCTTGATCACCAATGTCATCCTACACACCACCATCCTATGCTGCCTAACTACACTTTTCTCTGCCACCACTTTACAGTCTCCAATCTCCTTCAGACTGGCCCTTCTACATAAGATATAATCCACCTGTGTGCATCTTCCTCCACTCTTGTACATCACCCTATGCTCCTCCCTCTTGTTAAAATATGTATTCATCACAGCCATGTCCATCCTTTTCACAAAATCCACCACCATCTGACCTTCTGCATTCCTTTGCTTAACACCATACCTACCCATCACTTCCTCATCCCCTATGTTCCCTTCACCAACATGCCCATTGAAATCTGCTCCAATCACCAGTCTTTCACCCTTGGGTACAGTCATCACCACTTCATCCAACTCACTCCAACATTTTTCTTTCTCATCCATAGCACACCCAACTTGTGGAGCATATACACTAACAACATTCATCATTACACCATCAATTTCCAGCTTCATAAACATCACTCTATCCGACAGTCTTTTCACCTCCAAAACACTCTTAGCATACTGTTCCTTCAGGATAATGACTACACCATTTCTCCTCCCATCCACACCATGATAAAACAATTTGAAACCACCTCTGATACACCTAGCCTTGCCCCCCTTCCATCTGGTCTCTTGCACACACAATATACCAATCTTCCTTCGGTCCTTCATATCAGCTAGCTCTCTCCCTATATAAGTCATACTGCCAACATTCAAAGTTCCAACCCTCACTATTACATTCCTAGCCTTTACCTGCCTTTGGGCATGCCTTCCCCCTCTTATGCTCAAACAACTGAGATATAATTCAAAAGGAAAAGATCGGTGAGGATGCATTAGTACCCCTAGTCAAACATGATGGTTCTGGGATGAACCATTTACATGGTAAAAATCAGGGAATGTTAATTGCTTTCATTTTGGACAGTTAAGCAGTTGAATGTTATGACTGTCAACATCTCTATTTAATGTATGTTATTGTTTTCTACTGGAAATATGCTCTCCATATCCTTTGGTATAGCAGAGCAATGCCTTAGGTAGTCAGATTATTTAGAGTGGAGCAATGCCTCAAATAGTAAGATTATTTAGAGCGGAGCAATGCCTCAGGTAGTCAGATTATTTAGAGTGGAGCAATGCCTCTGGTAGTCAGATTATTTAGAGCGGAGCAATGCCTCAGATAGTCAGATTATGAAGAGCAGAGCAATGCTTCAGATAGTCAGATTATTTAGAGTGAAGCAATGCCTCAGGCAGTCTGATTATTTAGAGCGGAGCAATGCTTAGGTAGTCAGATTATTTTGAGCGGAGCAATGCCTTAGGTAGTCAGATTATTTAGAGCGGAGCAATGCCTCAGGTAGTCAGATTATTTAGAGCGGAGCAATGCCTCAGATAGTCAGATTATGAATAGCAGAGCAATGCTTCAGATAGTCAGATTATTTAGAGCGGAGCAATGCCTTAAATAGTCAGATTATTTAAAGTGGCGCAATGTCTCAGATAGATTATTTAGAGCGGAGTAATGCCTCAGGTAGTCAGATTATGAAGAGCAGAGCAATGCTTCAGATAGTCAGATTATTCATAGTGGAGCAATGGCACAGGCAGTCAGATTATTTAGAGCGGAGCAATGCCTAAGGCAGTCAGATTATTTAGAGTGGAGCAATGCCTCAGAAAGTCAGAGTATGTCGAGCGGATCAATGCCTCAGCTAGTCAGATTACTTAGAGTGGAGCAATGCCTCAGGTAGTCAGATTATTTAGAGTGGAGCGATGCATCAGGCAGTCAGATTACGGAACAATGCCTCAAGCAGTCAGATTATTTAGAGTGGAGCAATGCCTCAGGTAGTCAGATTATTTAAAGCGGAGCAATGCCTCAGGTAGTCACATTATTTAGAGTGGAGCAATGCCTCAGGTAGTCAGATTATTTAGAGCAGAGCAATGCCTCAGGTAGTCTGATTGTTTAGAGCAGAGCAATGCCTCAGGTAGTCAGATTATTTAAAGTGGAGCAATGCCACAAGTTGTTAGATTATTTAGAGCAGAGCAATGCCTCAGGTAGTCATATTATTTACAGCGGAACAATGCCTCAGGTAGTCAGATTATTTAAAGCGGAGCAATGCCTCAGGTAGTCAGATTGTTTAGAGCAAGCAATGCCTCAAATAGTCAGATTATTTAAAGCGGAGCAATGCCTTAGGTCATCAGATTATTTAGAGTGGAAAAATGCCTTAGGTAGTCAGATTATTTAAAGTGGAGCAATGCCTTAAGTAGTCAGATTATCAAGAGAGGAGCAATGCCTCAGGTAGTCAGATTATTTAGAGTGGAGCAATGCTTCAGGCAGGCTGATTATTTAGAATGGAGCAATGCCACAGATAGATTATTTAGAGCAGAGCAATGCCTTAGGTAGTTAGATTATTTAGAGCGGAGCAGTGCCTCAAGTAGTCAAACTATTTAGAGTGGAGCAATGCCTCAGGTAGTCAGATTATTTAGAGCGTAGCAATGCCTCAGGTAGTCAGATTATTTAGAGCGGAGCAATGCCTCAGGTAGTCAGATTATTTAGAGCAGAGCAATGCCTCAAATAGTAAGATTATTTAGAGTGGAGCAATGCCTCAGGTAGTCAGATTATTTAGAGCAGAGCAATGCCTCAAATAGTCAGATTATTTAGAGTGGAGCAATGCCTCAAATAGTCAGATTATTTAGAGCGTAGCAATGCCTCAGGTAGTCAGATTATTTAGAGCGGAGCAATGCCTCAGGCAGTCTGATTATTTAGAGCAGAGCAATGCCTCGGGTAGTAAGATTATTTAGAATGGAGCAATGCCTTAGGTAGTCAGATTATTTAGAGCAGAGCAATGCCTCAAATAGTCAGATTATTTAGAGTGGAGCAATGCCTCAGGTAGTCAGATTATTTAGAGCAGAGCAATGCCTCAAATAGTCAGATTATTTAGAGTGGAGCAATGCCTTAGGTAGTGAGATTATTTAGAGCAGAGCAATGCCTCAGGTAGTAAGATTATTTAGAATGGAGCAATGCCTCAAATAGTCAGATTATTTAGAGTGGAGCAATGCCTCAGGTAGTCAGATTGTTTTCCTCTGTGGGGCTGCGATTCATCACTTACTCCAAAAATAATGTAATGGTGTTACCTATGCTGCTGCTGTTGTTCCTGTGTTACTCAGGTAGCCTAGAATTGTATGAATGATGACTTTTGCACCTTTTAATACATCTAAATACAGAAAAAAACAATAATATAGATGAATGGTTTGTGCATGCCATTTAAATGTCTTTACACAGAGAAAAGAAATGGCTGATTTGAAAAAATATAAAAGCATAAACTAGACTTATTACTTCCTCTTAATTCAAAACTACATGCTAGGTATTGCTACACGCATTTACAGTTGGCTGATTTCAGCACACCTTCCTTGAACTATTTCTTAAAAAAATGACTATCACCCTTTAGGCAACACACATCCAGATTCTCTGCATAGGAAGAAAGGTTCACCTACTGATACAGATTTGTCATGAGCATTAATTACAGGAAAAGCAATTCTGTGAAGATATTGAGAAAGAAACAAATATCTGATGAATTTCAAAAGTAGCAGAGCAATGCCATGTAGAAATACATTTTGAAATGTGACAGCTTAGTGGTAAAGGGATAAATCATGATTCATTCTGAGAACAAAGGTCAGCCAAGTAAACAGGTGTTTATGAAACAAATAGGTAGGTCAGCTAGTGTTAGAAAGCAGAGCAGGGGAACTGCAAGCACATCAGTTTGAACATTTTTGGTAAGCTTTTAATGCCTTGATTATTGGGCACAATAGTTCCACATAATAGGATGGCTGGTAATTCTGGTTTAGAATACTTTAGTCTTAATAAATGCAAGGTCCCCAGCAGGTTAACTTCTTAAGGTTTACTTACAAGAAGCCTTCACTTTTGGTTAACAAGAGACGGCTGGAATGCATTGTTTTTATTTTCTTTTTAAATTATTAGAATGCAGGATATGTATTGCCACCATACCTCTTAACCTCTTAGAGCAAACGTCTGGACAACGCCATAAATAAAAGGGGACAAAGGCCCATAAATAGGGACAACTTTTAAATATTGCTCTTACAAACTTAGAAAGTGAGTTGATAGAATAAGAGGTTTTTGCATTAGCATGAATTTTCTGAAGTGTATGAAGTGTGAAAATCACGTGTCTGTCGTTACTTTCTAACGTCGGTCTCTAATGATGTGGCACTAATTTCCAGAAAACTACAATTTTAGGAAAAAACGGACCAAATATATGAGGCAGAAATCTGGACATTCTGCAAAAATCTGTATATTTGAGAGATATGCCACCTATTAAGGAAGCACTGGAAAACTTCCCTAGGTAAAGCGATCTTCAACAAAATCATTGGCAAGGGAAAAAATGCAAAGAGAGTATGGGACATGAGAACCGAATCCTGATGTTATGAAGCAAGAGCACAGACATTTGGAATAAGACACCACTATAAATAAGGAATGCATCACTGAATGCTTACAGCAAGTTCTTTGTTAGTAGCTGTTTAAGCAGGAAGGCCTGATAAACCGTAGATTACTGGGAATTTATTCTCTGTTACGAGAATGTCATGAACTCCAGGAAGGTAATTTATTCCACCTAAACCCTTTAAAAATCCACACTCTGAAATGCCTTACTAAGCTTATATAGTGGGATCAGGTATAATTCAATTTTAAAATGTGCCAATAATTGATATAAAGAGATTATGCAGTGTATACCAACCAGACATCAGGAATTTTATTCTAATATTGTATAATTAATTTTGGGCTATATCACTTTGTCGAATCACTAATGAGCAAACACCTATTCATCAAAAGTTTTTATATCGGTCACTAATCATCAAATGCCATTTTAATGAAAATTTTACCTAGGGCAAACTAACACTAGGCCAACCAAGCGATTGCATGACATTTAAATCCTACCCAGGTGGGGGGCTATGCTTGCCACACTCCCTTTGCTGGGGACTGCACCAACCATACCCCATAACTAAATATACCAACTCCAAGATCGCACTACAGTGGGGAAAATGGCAAATTCCAGATGGTGGTCAACCTTTGGTTTGCCCTAGGAAAAATTTGCCATTTCTTTTCATCACACTGGAGAGCTTTATATGCTACGAGGGCATTTACTATACATTTATTACTGGACAACATGATGCAAGATAATCATGAACATGTGATTGAGCCTATGTTAGGACACTTTCTTCTGTGTTTGTGTTGTTTACATTCTGTTATGTCAGTTTTCTTTGTAATTTATTGTGAGCATGCCCAGTATAATACTGTAGTAGATGTGTTCCATTAAAGAACAAAGATACTGAATTAATTAAATATCTTCAGATCTGTGTCATCAAAAAAAAAGTTTACTCCAGTATTTTACTACACAAAAGATGCTGTGTGTGATGTAGCCAGTGACATTGTGTATGTGAGACCATAGAACAGGTCCCCAGACTGAAGCACCAGGGTGTATATGCCTGGCTGTCTGCAAACTCCAGCTATTTCCTGGTTTGTGTAACCCTGCTTCTAATTTATCATACCTAGTACTAAGAATTTGTGCCCTAATACAAGCTATTGTCACAGAACTGATAAATGAACAGTCTATTGATAGAACTACATCCACATTCTTTAGCTGGCTACAAGTGTGGCATTTTGGTTTTTCAATGTTATTCAGTCTCTTTTGGCATTTTCAAATATCATGTCTTGAATTCTGGAAACAAACATATTGGCATTGTAAAAGTAAGAACTGAAACATTTACTTTATCACAGACAGATTTTAAATAACTGTTGTAAAGTTCTGGATGCACTTCTAGCTTTCACTCTTGGGAAATGCAGAGACACACCTGATGACATTGTGTCTCATTCCTTCATGAAACATACAATATCTGAAGAATGAACTCTGAAATCCGGCCAAAATTGTCAGGCAGCTGAAATTTGTAAAATGCTTCCCAGTGAGTATCAAATCTTGATAGCTAGCTGCATCGTGATTCATATCTTGTTACTTCACTTTTTCATTCAGTTCACAAATACTTTAAGATGTGACCATTTCTATGCTGGTAAAATAGTTAATCTGCTGGGACGTCTATGTTCTTTTTGTAAAATGCATACCTTTCTAGCCTCCTTAGAATGCAGGGAGCAGCTGATGACTGCGCACTCATTGCATAAGTGGATGCACGTCGTCCACTTACTCCATCTGAAGTTGCCGTTTGATGCGCATCGTTCCCCAAAATAAGGATGTTGTCAGTCTGTGGTCACGTTTCTCTTTGTTAGAAATCCTTCACCAGGTTTATCTTCCATTTTCTTCAGATTCATAGATGATTATGGGCTGTTGCTGAGTGGATTTTTATTTCTTTTGCTCTGCCACACCTAACACGGACTTGACACATCTCTCCCTCATCTACCACAACACATCATCTTCCCTTGTTAACCTGGACAGCGCCCAGTTGTTAGAAATAAACAACAGCCTAAGATACTGATAGACAAAATTGATACAGGAGTTTATAAACACTATAAACAAATTAGCATTAGTAATTGCTATGAGTCATAGAGGTGTCATGGAGGTATTATAAGATAACAAAGCATTCAAAGCAGAAAAAACACTCAATATATGCAAGAGATTAAAGCAACAGATGCCCTAATTATGGTACCACTAACTTCTGCTAACTTTTGTATTATTTGAAGATATCTACAGTAGCATATTCCTGCTGGCCTATTGCCTATGATATATTTAGGTGCCTTCAACCCATTTCCATAAAGCAGTGTAATATTATTTTACATACTGCTTATAAAAAGCTAAATTGTCAACGAATGAGTGCCAGTAATGCAATATGCTACCTAATGTGTTCTCTCAGCTGTTATGCAGATGGAATCCTTGATTTTTGTCAGGTATCAGGTCTTACTATTCCGTTTTTATGTCTCCAATATTAGGCAGACAGTATTCAGAACATGACACACTGCTTCAGACTCAGCTTAGGGCTGCATTCTTTTAACAGCCCTTGACCCTGTCATTAGAAGCTGCTCTTGCATATCCTCTTCCCTCTCAGAGTCTTCCTAACTGCAATACATCAATTTTTATAAAAATGTATATAAAAATCCGTTTAAAGACACAAATACACATTACATGACCAGAAAAAAGAATGACATATGCATTCATTGTCTAACTAGATATGGCCATATTTTTTGCTGGCTTTTTCAACTATCTTCTTCTGAATAATGAAAGCTAAAACATATCAGTATGGTAAAAATTACGAATGTAAGCACGTATTATGCTATTTGACTGATTTTAATTCACTGTGACTTAAACTGCTCCTACATGCACATCTGGCATTCACCCTTAAGGAATGCAAATACAATATAAAGATGGTAGAAGGACAATTATAATAGCAATGATGAAATTATCACTGTGATTTTAATCACTTAACAATGGTTCTGACCTTTCCTTCTAGGCTAGCTAATGTAACACACAAAATAATTCCAAATGAATATTTACTTTGTTTTACCTTACTGTGCCAGATGACCTCTGATGTCTGTATATGCTATACGTTCTCTACAGTTTTGTTAATTATGTTTTTGCTGTTAGTATATCTTACATGAAAAATAAATAAATAAATAAAAGTATGAAGACCCCATCAAGGAAAAACATATTTCCTTCAATGAAGTAATACCAAGACAGAGTGCCCCTGACTTTATGGAAGTCATACAGTTAAGAGTATTTATTTATTTATTTACTTACCAAGGTTTGTTTTTGCTTTGTTGACAGGGTAGTCCCACTAGGCCAGCAGCCTCTTTTCAAGGAAGTCTAAGATAGTACTCATACTGACAAAGACAAATTTGGACAGGGTACCTATGAAGTTCTTTATAATACAGAAATATAGTTTTAGTATAGCCATGACACACAGCGCCATGGCACTGTTAGCTGTGTGTAAATTTTGAAACAAAAAGCCAAAATAACTCAAGCAACTTCTTTTCTCTTTTTCTGCATGGCTGCAAGTCCATGAACCTCCAGCATGGGAGACTATACCCCCTTATACCTCACCAGGATAGAGAATAAACTAGATTACTTCATTTGTATTACGTTAATTTCAGCTTAGAATGTTACAATGCTTGTTTGTTTGTCTTTCGGCTTTTCCTTGTTAGGGGTCGCCACAGCGGAACTCCGGTCCGCTAATGATTGGCAGTTGTTTTTTATGGTGTCGAGTTGCCAGCCTGATGCCCACGCCCATTCAACGCATGTCTTTTGAATGCCCACTCGACCATGGGGAGGACATGCAGATTCCACACAGAAGTCACTCCCAACCCAAGCCGAGAATCGAATGGGAGAACCTCTCGCTGTGAGGCAACAATGCTACTGCTGCACCACCGCGGAAAAATAGAATGTTGCGATGGTTACTTGTTAAAATTCTCAGAGTGAGCCAAAATAAACCCACATCATGTTCCCCAAACATGAACTGAAGAAAACCAGGGAGAAAAAGCACTAATTGGATTTCAAAAGCCTGGCACTTGCTCACTAAAGCAATTATATAAGTCAGCACTAAAAAATTAAAAGCACTACACCCTCACAAACTCCCCTTGAGTACCTTGTTCCGCATTGGCCCTTTTTTTTTAATTATAAAGGAATTCCCAATACTACTCTACCATGTCCAAAGGTCAGTTGTCAATCTTCTCTCCGGTCCAGCTGGTGAATCTGGGAATCTTGAGGCAATGTTACAACTGGCTCATGTACACAGACAACCCTCTCCTCCTCCCAGCAAATTCCAACACATGTGAGAGATGCATCCATATAGCCAAACTGGAGGCTAAGCTCTCTCAACTCAGTACTGGCATAACCAGTCAGGAGGAGAAGGAAACCACACTCACTACAATTCCAGTCTCACATAGACCTACCACGACAGCAAACCAAACACATAAACACACAAAAACATACTCGGATGCTCTAAATAAAAATCTGCCTAAGCAGCAGAGATCTCCAAAGCAGACACCCAAGCAACCGCTACCCCAAAACAAAACACGTGCAACACATAGCTCACAAAGCCAGTGTGCCAAACAGTCACAGCCCTTAAGGCTAAACAACACACCTGATACACTTGTAATAGGTGACTCTATTGTCAGGCACACTGATGTCCCGCTCACCAGGCTGAACAAGGAGAAGGTCACGGTGAGCTGCCTGTCAGGCGCTAGGATCCGCCACATAACACAAGCACTCAGGTCACTCCAAGGCAAGTACAAATATGACTCAGTCATTGTCCATGCTGGTGTGAATGACCTGAGATGTACCTCCCTGGACTACATGAAAAGAGACATAGAGGAGCTCTCTGAGCATGTGGCCCAGGCCAGTATGACCCTGACCTTGAGTAGCATCTTACCCTCACCAAGAATGATGCCACAATATGAAGACAAGATGATCAATTTCAACAATTGGCTTAAGTATTGGTGTCATTCATAGGGGATCCAATGCCTGTCAGCCTGTGATGACATGCTCGACAAGCCACGATGCTTCGCTAGGGACGGCTTGCACCTGTCACCCCTGGGCTTTCGGATATTGACAAAGGCTCTTGCTACCCCCATAGTGCCTTTTTAGGCAAGGCTCAAAAGACAAACCCACCTCCATAGGTATCACAAGGGATAAGAAACTAAGAGTAATGCTATTCAATGCCAGAAGTGTAAACCTCAAGATGCACGCACTCGAAACTCTCCTTAGCATGGAGAACATCGATATCTGTGCAGTAACAGAAACCTGGTTCAAGGCTCCCAAGAGCACCCCAGCACTACCAGGTTATACCTCATACCATGCTTTTCGGACCCAAAACTTGGACTGACCCACAAAAGGAGGGGGAGTATCAATATTCGTCAAAGATACCCACACCTCCAGGTTGGTGGCACAGCACGAAGCATCAGAGACTATCCATGTGCAACTAACAGTGGGTAAAACTGCCTTCCAGTTTATAGCCTGCTACAGACCACCTCCCTAACTCAGGAACCCCACTTGGCCTTCCTGAGAACACTGGAAAATATGAAGGTCTCTCCAAACACCATTATATTGGGCGACTTCAACTACCCAAACATAGACTGGGAGCATTACTCTAGCTCCAACACCCTAGCCCAAAGGTTCCTAGAATTTATAAACTCAAATGCTATGGAACAACTTGTTACCACTCCCACAAGAGGGGAAAACATACTGGACCTGATCATCACCAACATGGGGACTCTATGCTCCAGACCAGAAGTGTATCCCTCACTGGTAAGATCAGACCATAAACTAATCTCACTGGATATTCACATCCTGACTCCACCCCCTGCCCAGAAAAACACAGTGAAAACTTCTCTAAAGCAAATTTCACACTCCTCAAAACCAAGGTGGAATCCTTCAAAGCCCTCGGGCCTGTGGAAAATATGGCCCAGACTGCAGAATCCTTTATAAACGCATTCTGTGAACACCTTCAGGAATGCATGGATCATGCGATCCCAAATAAAACCAAGACCCAATCCTCCAAAGGCAGATGTCCTGTCTGGTGGACCCCAGCCATAAACAAACTATACAATAGAAGGAGGAAGCTACTAAATGACAGAGCAAAATTCCAAAAAGGGAAGGCATCTCTGATCAGTATTAGCAAAAAACTACGGGCACTCATAAAATCGTCTAAGGCCAGCTTTGAGAGAAAAATTGCATGGGACACTAAGGATAATCACAAGGCTTTCTTTGGTTATGTTAGGAACCTGGGTGTTAATTCCCAGATATGCTCAGAATTAGTCCAAAATGACAAAAAATACACCGAACCCACAGACATTGCCAGCATCCTAGCTGACAGGTTCAGCGCAAACTTCTCCTCCCAGTCCCCACCAAAAGGGCAAATATCTATCCCAGCAGAGTGCTGCCCCCCTGACATCTCAGATGCTCAGGTAAGAGCCGCCCTCTCCAAAGCAAAAAACACAGCATCAATGGGACCAGATGGTGTCCCGGGCTGCGTCCTACATGAACTCCAAGAAGAGCTAAACCCAAACATAAAACTACTATTCAATCTCAGCCTTACTACAGGATATGTACCCAAAGAGTGGCATACAGCAACTGTGGTCCCTGTCCACAAAGGTGGTGCCTCAACAGATCCTGGAAACTATCGCCCCATAAGCCTGACTAGCTTGGTCTGCAAAGCTATGGAAAGGATCATCATGGACCTCATAAATAAAGATATTGGGGACCTACAGACACTGGATCCTACCCAGTTCGGCTTTGTTAGGGGCAGATCCTGCCTCTTAAACCTGGTTGATTTCTTTGAAACAGTCACCAAGGCCATTGACGAGGGGAAGGTGGTCCACACAGCCTACCTGGACCTCGCAAAAGCCTTCGATACAATACCCCACTCGAGCATTATAGATAAGCTCACCAGCTTAAATATAAACCCCTATGCCACTAGATGGGTTGCAAACTGGCTCAAGGACAGAACCCACATGGTTAGAATTGCTGGAGCCATGTCAGACTCCAAACCAGTTACAAGTGGTGTCCCACAAGGCTCAGTCCTGGGACCTCTCTTGTTTGGTATATATTTCTCAGAGGTACAGCCCAACATGGAACGACTGTGGCTGACCAAGTTCGCAGATGACTGCAAATTGGCACCATAATCGACTCTCCAGCTGACACACGCATCCTCCAAAAGGGCCTCATAGAAACAGACAACTGGTGCCAAAGCCATGGCCTCAAGCTAAACGCCAAAAAGTGTATGGTCATCCCCTTTGGCAAAAACAAAGTGCCCACAAATTACCACATAGGTGGTAATCCATTAAACACCGAAGAAGTAATTAGGGACATGGGGACCCAAGTTGATAGCAATCTCTCATTTGACAACCACGTGACCAAAGTGGTTATAAAAACATTTTATATAGCCCACCTAATCATGAAGGGATTCACATCTAGATCAGGGAAGGTCATCGTGCCTCTTTACTCATCCCTCATCAGGCCCATAATTGAGTACAATGCCCCTTTTGGGATGTACCTTACCAGACACCTGCAGCAACTGGAAAGACCCCAAAAGTACCTCACCAAGAGGATCAAAGGGCTCAAACAGATGCCATATGCTGCCCGGTTAAAGAAACTCCAGCTCTACTCAGTGGCATACCGCCTGTTCAGAGGTGATCTGTGCCTGACGTATAAAGCCATGTCCAACTCAGACTTAATGGACATGCTGCACCTCAGAAAATCCAAATCCCATCAAGCTACACACTCGAGAGACTTGAACCTCAGCACTGAAATAAATAGGACATGCTGGTGGGACAGATTCATAAACCAGAGGCCCCCTTCACTCTGGAATAAAATCCCAGTCCAGGTTAGGCAGAGTCCCTCATTGACTCTCTTCAAGAGGAATCTTGATGAGTGGATGGGAGATTGTAGGTTTACCCCGGGTATCACTTCTGTGTCACTGTTAGACAGAGGCACAGTATACTAACCTCAAAAAAGGGCATAGCAAAATTAATTTGAAATGGGTGGCGAAAGCCAAACACATACTGGCTAGGCTTATAAATGCCCTAGGGCAGATAGCCTAGTATGAACCTATGAACCTATGAACAATATTTGTATTTTAAATTTTTATTCACATTATATATCATGGTAATGAATTACAGAAATGTGTACTTTTGCAGAATAATAACCCTTCATCTTTCAGGAGTCAGAGTCACATTCAAAAGCTGATACAAAAGAGCTTGTGAAGAGTAAACTTATTTATAAATAAAATGAAATTAAGTTTAAGTAAGTCCCTTGAATATCAATAACAGTCTGTTGGTAAAGCTGGATTTAACAACTGCAGGTCTACAACAATGAAATCACATCAGCTGTGGCAAAGGTTTTACCTTTGGTCTTTCCTGAACTACTTCATAATGTGTAAATAAAAGTCAGGTGTGTTTAGGGCACAGTATCACTTAAATATTTATTATTATTGCAGAACGGACTGGTTGCAATATGAGGGTTTGCTCACAACTGAGCAGGGCACAGTGAATAAAGGGGATACAGTGAGACTGATGGTGAAGTGGGATGAACAAACTGAGAAAAAGGCTTTAAAGTAAAATATAAATTGAGAAGAAAACACAACCAAATGTTGGACTCTGAAAATAAATACAAGGCAGTGTAACAATTTACACACTGAACTACAGAAGGAATACATGTGAAGATGGGACAAGATTTTGAAATCTTTCATCAGTACAGAATTGCAAATGGGTATGAGAAATTGCCCGGACCTTTAAAACTTGTGCAGACATATGCTTTCCAATGTCATTCTGTAACTAATACCTTTTGCATGCTATTGCACGCATAAAACATTACTGTTCAAGACAGAATTGACACAGTGATGTAATATTTTACAAAATCCAGAAGGAATTGTACATTTCCAGTAATGCACTAGCAAAGAATGTGTAAATAAATGTGTCAAATAAATATTGAGAAAACTGTGTGCCATAGATACCATACCAACATACAAATAATTCATAACAAATCCACAAAAATGTTGGTCAGCTATCAAACTATCCTGCACCCCAGACAGGTATGTACCCTGACTTCCATAACCACCCCAAACTCAGATATAACTGCTGAACAATTTAACAAATATTTCACTGAGAGTATCCTGGCACAATCCAAAAACAACTGTTCCCCACCAGATACTATACCCTTATTAGAAAACAGGAACAAGCAGTTTATCCTTCCATCCTAACTCAGCAAACACCATTAACATTGATTAAACAACTGAAATCAGCAATTATTGCATCTGACAACCTTCCAGCAGAATTGCTCAAGATGACAGCTGATGCTATAGCCTACCCTGTGTCAATTCTAATCAATCGATCTATCACTGAACGTCAGGTCCTACATCTCTGGAAAGTTTCTTATATAATCCCTCTCCACAAAGGACGTAGTTCAGCTGAACTGTCTAATTACAGACCTATTGCTATATTATCTTCTCTATCTAAAATTTTAGAAAGGTGAATACATTCTCAACTTATCCACCACCTTTCAGTCAATAATCTCCTAGCTATCTCCCAACACGGATTCAGACCTAATCATGGTACACCTACCACCCTCTTAAGCTTCACCAACACAATTAATCTACACAGGAATGACAGTAAAATAGTCTTATAAATCTTCCCTGATATGTCCAAAGCCTTAGATATGGTCTCCTATCAAAAACATCTAACTGTCATATCCGGCATAAATCTTAGTTCATGCGCCTCTCATGGTTCCAAAGCTAGCTAACCAATCAGCAGGCAGTAAAGTGGAAACAATAAATATCTTCACTACTGCCAATCACATTAGGGGTGCCTCAAGGCTGCATTCTTGGTCCCTTTCTTCTTAATATCGTCACTAATAATCTCAACACAACTACCTCTGTAGCTACATTAGTCAATATGCACACTGATATGTGCAGACTGCACCCTTCAAGAACTAAAAAACAAAAATCCTTCACAGCAGTGCAAGCATGGCTTTCCATTACACAATTTGTATTCACCCCTAATAAAACCAAGCTGATAATCTTCCAACCTACTAGAGTCACTGACCCCAACCCATCTTTTCCATAACTGCTACAGGCAACATAACTATTGAACTCATTACACAGACCAAATGCTAGGTGTCATTATTGATCATAATATGAGATTTGAACAACACATATCACAAACTATCAAGAAAGCACACAAAAAACAGGTACTCTAAAAACAAACAATTCCTAACCAATAATACCAAAATAGCCAGTGCAAGAACTCATCTACACTCAACACTTCTCTATGCCTCACCCATACTCACAAACCTCAGAAAATCTGACCTAGGTAAACTTGAAACGTTATAACAAAATAGCTAAATTTGCCACTGACTCCCCATATAGAACACATCACTGTCAAGTACTTAAAAAAAATCTATCTTGGCTAGAATTCCCACATCTTCTACACTACAACCACCTGACCATGGCACACAAATTACTTAACCAGCCAAGCAAACACCTGTCCTACAAAACCTACTAGAACCATATTATAGCCATAGACTGTTACACTCCACCAACAAATCCTCAGTGAAAGTTACCAAATCTACAAATTCCCCAGGTGACACACTTTAGTTATGTAGCCAAAATCTGGAACTCCCTACTTCTAGAACTAAGAACCTTAACTAAAATCACCCACTTTAAAGAAAATGCTCAAAGACCACTGACTAACATGTGGCTTTGTCCACTCAATTCTCCAGGCTGACTAACATGTGGCTTTGTCCAGGCAATTCTCCAGGCTGACTAACACGTGGCTTTGTCCATACAATTCTCCAAGCTGACTAACACATGGCTTTGTCCATGCAATTCTTGAGGCTGACTAACACAAGGCTTTGTCCACTTGGTTCTCCAGGCTGACTAACACATGGCTTAGTCCACGCAATTCTCCAGGTTAAAACATTCTTCATTCTTAATTCTTACTTTCTCTCTGTATGACAAACAGTGCCTTCTTAAAATAATTTTAGTAAATTCGATGAATCTATTAACCATTCTGATACCTCTATCGTCCTAACTCGATTCACTCTAGCTACCATCCTAACCTTACCATCACAATCCTTATATTCTAAATACAAATATAGGTAATACTCCTTTTTAGTCTGAATAAGCTTTACCTCATAATCTTAGCTTTACTCTGTCATATAACAAATATCTAATTGTACTCTGAACCTTTCTACTACACAAAATAATACAATTTTCTGCATACATTCTGCTTAAACTGTAACATTGTAACATTTCCTATTACGCTACCATCACTGTACTTTGAACCTTCAACTTGACAAAATGATACAATGTCTATTTGCATGTACTGCATAATTGTTGACCATGAATAACTTTTTTGTTTAAACAAATTGTCCAAGCTGTCTTTGTAATAATTATTTCTGTTTTGTATGTAGAGCTTTTCTCTTTGGGCTTCTGCTGAAAATGGGCTCACATCCAGTTGGACTTTCCTGGTAAACAAATGTAAAATAAAAAGAGATAAAAATAAATACAATTTCTAAGAATATTTTCTAAAGAAGCATTAATGTGATGAACTTGGTTGTGTTGCCATGTGATAAACATGCAGTTGCAGGTATGGCTTTCTTCTTCCTTTTATTAAATTCCATACCTATTTACTTGCAACTTGGTTTTGAAAATACTACTAACTTTTTGTCCATTTTACCGTCTACATTTCAAAGTGGTATAGAATTAAATAATTGCCACCCATCCAAAGAGGCAAACATGTTAATGTATTCAGCTGTGCAAGATCAGAAGATGTAATGTCGAACTCTGTGTACAGTCACCTGAATTAATTCATCTCATTCTGATCAGGCCAAGCTGCTTTGTGTAGATTTTGAATGAGTAACTTCCTTCTCCTGTTGTTAAGGATAGGTCTACTGGCTAAGACTGAAAGAAGATAAAACCAATTGTTATGTACCTTTAAGAGTAATCTAAATATAACAAAATAAAATATGAGCTCTAACTGTTGCACTCATTTTTTATTTTAAATGGGACAGCAGGCTGAGATCATAGATATAACTTTTATGGAAATATGGCAGCTCAACAAATTTGCTGAAGCAGATGATGTCTCAATACAGACAGACTCTAAACAAGAACTTCAGCAAAGGATAGAGGAATGGAACGCAAAACTGGAGGCACATGGGATGAAACTGAGTGCAGCTAAGACTGCTGCAATGGCAGCAAATTGTTCAAAAGAAGCTGAGTACTGAGATAAAAGGGAAATAGTGGAACAACAAACCACACACACGCGGAAAACCCTCACATAAAACAAATAAGCAGCAGTAATGAGGTCAGCACACACTCGGAAAAACCTCACATAAAACAAATAAGCAGCAGTAATGAGGTCAGTACTAGTTGTGCAGCAGATTAACTACAAAACAACAAAAGAATCAACTTTTTCTTAACATGCAATAAAATAATATAATAAAATGGTTACATGGTTTCATCCACATACATAGCTGCACTTAGTCAGATCACACAGCACTAGTATTGACCAAATAGTGGAATAGGCTAACAGCTTCATGCATCTTTGAGGGGTGGTTGACAAGAAGGGAAGTTGCAATGAGGAGGTCAAAACTAGAATCAGAGGGGCTGCAGTCAACTGGCACAGACTGTTAGGGTAGTGTGTGACAGAAGAATGCCAATGTAGCTGAAAAGTAAGATGTACAAGACAGTGGTGTGACCAGTACTACTGTACGGTACAGAAACCTGGGCAGTGAAGGCAGAGCAGAAGTAAGATGTACAAGACAGTGGTGTGACCAGTACTACTGTAGGGTACAGAAACCTGGGCAGTGAAGGCAGAGCAGACGTAAGATGTACAAAACAGTGGTGTGACCAGTACTACTGTAGGGTACAGAAACCTGGGCAGTGAAGGCAGAGCAGAAGTAAGATGTACAAAACAGTGGTGTGACCAGTACTACTGTAGGGTACAGAAACCTGGGCAGTGAAGGCAGAGCAGAAGTAAGATGTACAAAACAGTGGTGTGACCAGTACTACTGTAGGGTACAGAAACCTGAGCAGTGAAGGCAGAGCAGAAGTAAGATGTACAAGACAGTGGTGTGACCAGTACTACTGTAGGGTACAGAAACCTGGGCAGTGAAGGCAGAGCAGAAGTAAGATGTACAAGACAGTGGTGTGACCAGTACTACTGTAGGGTACAGAAACCTGGGCAGTGAAGGCAGAGCAGAAGTAAGATGTACAAGACAGTGGTGTGACCAGTACTACTGTAGGGTACAGAAACCTGGGCTGGTGTGACCAGTACTACTGTAGGGTACAGAAACCTGGGCAGTGAAGGCAGCGCAGGTGAGGAAGCCAGAGATGATGAAGACAAGGGGCCTGAGAAGGGTAGTAGGGTGCACACTGTGGGGCAGACAAGGAAATGAGGACATAAGAGCAGAACCCAAAGTAGCTGCAATTGCAGAAAAGGTTACAGAGAACAGATTACTGTGGTTCAGACAGATACATGTGCAGAAAAGCAGAAGACAATCTGGGGAAGAAGATTTGGAACAGACAGGAAGAAGGCAAGAGGAAAAAAAGGTGTCCAGCAAAAAGCTGGATGGATTGTATAAGAGACGATGTGCAACAGTCAGGCATGAGGGTTGAAGAAGGGAGGAGAGCGGCACTGAATAGGGAGCGATGGCGTCAGTCAACATGACATGGCACTGAATAGGGAGCGATGGTGTCAGTCAACATGACATGGCACTGAATAGGGAGCGATGGTGTCAGTCAACATGACATGGCACTGAATTGGGAGCAATGGCGTCAGTCAACATGACATGGCACTGAATCGGGAGCAATGGCGTCAGTCAACATGACATGGCACTGAATCGGGAGCAATGGCATCAGTCAACATGACATGGCACTGAATAGGGAGCGATGGCATCAGTCAACATGACATGGCACTGAATAGGGAGCGATGGCGTCAGTCAACATGACATGGCACTGAATAGGGAGAGATGGCGTCAGTCAACATGACATGGCACTGAATAGGGAGCGATGGCGTCAGTCAACATGACATGTAGAAAATGAGAAAAAAAGGTTGAGGATGATGATGATATCATGAAGCTCAGTAAATTGCTAAACATTTCACTGGATATTTTAAATTAAAGTACAAATTAATGAATTATTGCCTCAGGATGAAAATAAGCACATGCTCACACTTTAACCAATAATCACTAAGCATGCTCACACTTTAACCAATAATCACTAAGCATGCTCACACTTTAACCAATAATAACTAAGCATGCTCACACTTTAACCAATAGTCACTAAGCATGCTCAAACTTTAACCAATAATCACTAAGCATGCTCACACTTTAACCAATAATCACTAAGCATGCTCACACTTTAACCAGTAGTCACTAAGCATGCTCACGCTTTAACCAATAATCACTAAGCATGCTCACACTTTAACCAATAATCACTAAGCATGCTCACACTTTAACCAATAATCTCTAAGCATGCTCACACTTTAACCAATAATCACACTGCACAGTTGTTTGGAGGAAATGGCTATATCCACCTGTTCATTGTGAATATCAGGTCAAATCATGGATCAGTCAGAGTCAATTTTCAGACGTCAGTACAATCATTGCCAATCATCATGGATCAATCAGAGACAATCCTCAGAAATCCATGTCAATCAGTGGAGTCACTTGACATTCAGATGTGCAGATAGGGCAGAACTTGGAAAGGAACAAAACCATTCAAGCCAATAAATACCACATGCAGTCTCTGCAAAGCATTTAAACAATACTAATGGCTAGAGAGATCTAAAACCAACTACCAACAGTCCCCTGGCCTCATTCAGACCAAAGCAAGGGCTGAGGGGGATATGCAACTTACAGACCCCAGGTCTTAGCCTCCAAGCCTGTCTGCTGGGACCATGGGCTGACCAGCCATGAGAGGACTACGCTATCCAAACAAGCTCCCAACCAGGCCCACTCCCTTTGCAATTTAGGCTTACAAGTCTGCCCTTCCAGTATAGGAGGATGACTTGTCAGACAAGTCACCCATCTCACAGGAACAACTACAAAGCCCTCATGTTCCCTTCCTCAAGTTTCTTAAAAATATCTGGATTCCAATTCTGACAAGTAAACCCCATCATTCCTGTAAATACCAGGTAACTGTATATTAATATGGCAGTGCATCTAACCTCTCCTCCTAGAGCTGTCACCTATTTTCCCAAGAATCTGTTTGTCTAAACTGCCTTGATATTTTTTACTTTACTAAGTCAGCCTTTGGATGATGTCTGGCCACATTAACTTAATTCCCTGCCACTTCTGTCTTAGCTGGTCCAACCAGTGGCCTGTTTTATATCTTAGTGATAATAGTGAACTACTAGTGACATCATCATCCCCACCCACCGCCATATCCTGCCAACCCCACCATGCAAAGCAATATCATTTTGTTCTGGACATGACCCAGTATATTCTGTCAGAACTACCAACAGGTGCATTCACAGAATTCCTCTCCTTTCCAGCCATCAAACCAGAACATTGTCTTTGAATCCCAGGTACCCTTTCCACTTTGCTCAGTTCTCTGGCTATGTGATACAAGTCTGCATGCCCCTCTATCTAAATCTGTATCAGCTGACTCTTGTCACCTGCAAAAGAGAACATAGATTAGAACCATGGTGATCTGACATATCTTTTATATGGTTGCACTCTCCACTGACTTAAGTGCATCACTTCAGTTTCTAATGCCTCTTTTGTGTGTGAGTATGAAACAGCTCCTATTTTAGAGGAGTGGGCTTTTAACTTAGTACTATCCAGTTCAAGTCTCCCCAGTGCCTCTGTCAGTACTGTGGCCTTAATTGGTGAGTAGATAAGGACACCCTATTCCTTTTTAACTAAATTACATTATTTAGTAAGAAAAGTTTTGACAGATACCAATAGAACAATAATGAACAGTCATAATAAAAAGAGGATTAAAATAAATACCTTAACAAATTGATAATAACAGATTAACAAAGTTACCAAACTACATGTATAGCAGCGTAATTATGCAGCGGTTAATACTGTCGCCTCATAGAAAGAGGTTCTCCAGTTTGATTCTTGGCTGGGGTGCCTTGTGTGCCAAGTCTGCGTATCCTTCCTGTGTTTGTGTAAGTTTCTTCCCACATTCCAAAGACATGCATCTGGAGCATTTCTCCTCAGGCCTTCTCTGAAAATAGGCTCTGTCCTAGTCAGACATTCCCAGTCAACAAATATTAAATAAAAAAAAAAAAATAAAAAATCTATACTATTTACATAGCTCAGCATTTACCTAATGGTTAAAGAGTTCCAGCTGACTAAATTTAATGCATTACACTAGTGACAGCACTTTTCAAAAGTCATACCTTCAACCAAATCACTATAGTCCATATTTCATGAAAATACAATCCCATTCAGCAGGGATATTAATACAATACCCTATAAGCTTAAATGAATATAGAATATACCAAAAATGTTGATGCAAAAAGAGTTCCACACCTTTCTGGGGTAACTCTTTATTTGTGTTACACTCTGTGGCACAAGCTGATTTTATCAACACATGGAGATGTAGAGTTCACAGATTTTTACCTCCCAAAAATACCACATTTCCAAATGCAGTTCATAGGTTCATAGGAAGTTAGTAGGCTATTGGCCCTGAGGCCCTTACAAGCCTAGCCAAGAATTTAGCCCATCTTCCAACAAGTCAGCACCCAATGCCCCTGTCCAACAGGGACACAGGTGGAATCCCAGTTCAGGGTATATGACTTCTGCAACAATTGCATTAAGTATTTCCAGTAATTTCTTAAATACATTGGCAACCCAAAACATAAGAAGATTATCAGACCCACATTTAGCATTCCTCCTATATGCACTGCTTTTAAATCTGTTCTAAGTTGTCTATCCACTATGAGGCACCATCTGTGTCTTTGTATCATGACCACTTGTTTAGCCTAGATAGAGTTTTGTAAACATGATATCATTCTTTTTTTTTTGATAGGGTAACCCTCTTCTGTCTTTTCCATCAGTCTTTTAACAAAAGTTTCATCGTCTTTGCATGAGTTCTCACATACCTTTATAAATCAGGCTAGCTCTCCCTTTTTTGACTTTTCCCCACTTACCCCATGGTATTGTCCCCTGAGTACCTACCATGGGTTTGATATATATGGTCCAAATGTTGCAGGCTTGTAGATACCTACAGTACTTCTAGTACCAACCTATGACCCCTATGACCTATATTGAACCATTCCTGTATTCTAAGGTGAATTCAGTTGCACAACTTTACAGTGAACATGTCACAGTTGAGCAGTAATTGCCTGTCCCTCCAGAATGACATCATTTACTCACTGCTCTACATACTCTTGTTCTCATGGATGGTCCCATGTTAATTTGGTAGGGGGGCCTACCCCATGCCAGACTCTTCTTGAGGCACAGTCCTTATACAACAGCCGAATCCACTCTTACTGCAACTTTGATAAATTTCTGCAGGGAAGGTTGGTCCCTGTAGTAGCAATGTTTCACATTTTATTATCTCAGTCTTAACAGCTGACTAAACGTGAAGGTAAAGGTATACGTGGAGAGGTGGGAAGGTACATGTACAGGTGGGGAAGGTACATGCACAGGTGGGGAAGGTACATGGACAGGAGGGGAAGTTACATGGAGAGGTGGGGAAGGTACATGTACAGGTGGGGAAGGTACATTCACAGGTGGGGAAGGTACATTCACAGGTGGGGAAGGTATATGGACAGATGGGGAAGACCGCAGTCCCAAAATATTTCAGAACATGGGCATAGAGGGATAAGATTCTTCTACCTGAACCACCCAAGATATGTTTATTTATTGAGTTTTCCAGATGCTTGATTCCTGGATTTCAAGGTGGCTTGCTGGAATAGGCACATTTGTAAATAAATGCATAATGTGGGCAATTAACATTACCTGCAACATTTAGATTCTCCCCAATATGCAGTGAGTGCACTTTTCCTAGATTAGGCAGGAGATTATCTATGATTTTGTTATAGGTTAATAGGTAGGTACTAGGCTATCGGTCCTGGAGGATATATAAGCCTAGCCAAAAAGGTTCCCTGGCTTTCGCCACCCAAGAAAATTATTTTCCTGTACACCTGTTAAGCAGTGCCACAGAAGTGATCCCCAGGGTGAATTTTCTAACTACTAAGTGATGTTTTCTTTGACTATATTCTTGAAACGTTAACCTACATACAAACCTAAATACAGTAAGTAGGCTGCTGCTGAGATTTTCAATGTTTCCAGCTTATATTGGCCTTTTGGATTATATTGTTGTTGACTTGGTTATGTTTCATAGTGAAAGCTTTGCTTGTGTTTTATTTATAATAAACATTTCTTGCATTTGGGAGATCCAGCTTGTATTTGCTGGACTTGAATTTTACTGGTGAGCTCCATGGTATGGCTTCACTTGGTTTGTTAGAACATGTTTCATACTAGCCCTGAACCATTATCAAATAACTGAAAATTTTCCAATATCCTCTTTAATACGTTGGGAAGATAATGTGTAAATAAATAGTAGGTACTCATTGTACTCTGCAAAACTCTTTTATATCTTAAGAATGGTCTGACTTGGAAGGCCAATAGTTCTATAATTACATATGAGAAATAAACCTGGTCATAGGGGACAATCTTGTCTTGAGCTTCTGGCTATCTGACCTACCTCAGAAAGGCCAGTACTTTTCAACACTCTAAAGGAGGGTATATCGTATAAGGTTTTCAGCCAACTAATGAAGGAGTGCCCAAAACTCATGAGCTCCAAGACCCAAAACAAAAACTCCCAACTCACTGCTTCAAATGCTTTGCTAATATAAAAAAGGACAATGCCTACTCTTTGTGCAAGTTGCATATGACTTGTAAGAAAAATTGCTACCTTCTTTAAATATGATTTCTTGTACTATCCTTAGCTTCCTGATTTTGCCTTCAAAGCATCCTTCTTGTCTTTCTTCCCTTTGCCCTCCCACTTAGTTATGTTTCCATGAATGGTCACATTACAGCCTTCGTTTGATAGAAATTTCTTCTAAGTGATTTCTGTAGACTACATCAGCTAGGACGACGTTTCTGGTCCCTGTCTGGAATCAACTTGAGAACCTATTTTACTCATATGTTGATGCAATGAAACTTGTTCTCCAGATTGTCTATTTCCTGCTCTAAGGAGTGACACAATCCTTCATGTCAGTCAAATCTCTGACCAAGGAGGCTGTTGCTTCTTATTTATTTATTGATTTACTGACAACTGATTATGGAGAAAGTCTAACTGGGTAGGAGCCCATTTTCAGTGGAGGCCTAGAAAGAAAAGCTCAAAATTATTACAAAACATTTTAATAACAGTAATTTTACAATCTTCAAAATAAAACAATTATAACAAATTAGACATAATATAAAAAGATTGGTTAAGAATCTAGACAAAATATATGACATTTAATATTTAGAGAATTTTTAAACAGTTTGCAGAGAAATTAAAGGTAAATTAGTCTAATGGAAATAGGAATTGCAATATGAACTGAGGGGAAACAACAGGCTTATGATATATTTAGGGAGAAAGTCAGGAAAGAGAGTTTGACAAAAGTAAGGCAGTAAATGAAGAAAGGAGAGTGAGGAGGGAGGAGGTATAAGGAATGAAAAGGTACTTGTTCACATTTAGGGATATAGTTTATCCTGGTGTTGAGCAAGAATAGAGCCAGATATTAGGTAGGAAGTCTTTCAGAGTGGTTTTGAAAGCTGGGAGGGAGGATATAGACCTGATGGCTACAGGTAAGGAGTTCCAACCTTGTACAAGTACAGACAATGCATAGCAGATTTGATAGGTTTGTAGACAGACAGGAGTTTCTGGTCACCGGATCGCAATGATTGACTAGGAACATAGTTATGTAGAATGTTTATTAGTGCTGGACAGGTGGATGGATGCTGGATAACTTTATAGGTAGTAAGAAGTTGTGTGTATGTTAGTTGATGGGGCAGTTCTAGCTTTTCTCTGCTATATAGTGGTCGGCTCTGGAATGGGTATGTGCTGCAAATTTAGCAACTTTGTTATAGCATCATTCAAGTTTTTAATTTTTATGATACCTGAAGGTTAGTAAGGATAGTAATAAAGAAGTGTGGGGAGGAGATAAGTAGTGCCAAGTGTAGCTTTGGTTGGGTTGGTGAGATAGTATTTGGGTCTGTAAAGCATCCCTAGTTTCTGATGAGTTTTTCTTCTGCAATTTTGTATATACAGGTCAAATGCATGATTATCATCCATTATCACACGTAATACTTTGCTATGAGAAGTGACTTTGATGGTTGTATTACAAACAAAGAGGACTTTAAATTATTTTTTTTTGTGAGACAGGGTTTTGGGGGAAAAATACTAAATGGGTCTTTTTTGGGTTGAGCATGAGTTGTGAGGTGCAAAACCATGTTTCAGCAGCTGTTAAAGTTTCCTGAGTAATGTTTTGGAGGTGTACCATGTTATCAGATGTGTAAATGAGAGTGTAATCATCTGGGTATTGTATTAGGGTGGCCTGTTGTGTGGATGCACAGATGGTGTGGTGAAAATGTTACAGAGGAGGGACCAAGGATAAAGCCTTGTTGTACTCCAGTTTTAACTGGAAGGTAAGGAGAAGACATGGGGTGCCATTTTACTGTCTGATACCTATTGGACAGGTAGCTTTAGAACCACAGAAGGGTGGGCTGAGGGAGACATAGTGAGGACATTTGAAGTAAAAGTTTGCTGTGACAAACTGTGTCAAAGGCTTTAGACAAGTCTAGAAATAAGGAGGACACTACATATAAGTTAGAAGGGCAGTGCTAGTACTGTGGGAAGGACGGAAGCCATGTTGTGTAGGGGATAGGAGTTCTTCCTGCAGGAGACAGTCTAGCAATTGGTTTTGAATACATTTTATTTTGGCAAGGGAGATAAGATTGCTATAGGTGTAAAGTTACTAGTATATGTTGAATTTCCTCCTTTGTACAGATGGATAACCTGTGACTTTTTCCAGAGAGCGGGAAAATGGGATTCCTGGATAGACATTTTTATAAGGACTGAAAGCAGATAGGCAATGCTATTCACTGCTATTGTTAGGTACTTGCTTGGAAGGTCATCAGCTGAAGAGTATGGTTTACCTTGGTTTAAGAGTAGTTTTATATACAATGTGGACACAGGTTTAAAGGTGAAAGTGGATTTGGTGGTATGTGGCTATTGGGCAGGGTTGGGATTAGATGTTGAGGAATCCTTGGTTAGAAATGCTATACTATCTATAAAATAAAGAGTTGAACTGTATTGCAATTTCAAGTGGTGAGTTATTCGGAGAGGGGTTTGGGATGAATTTTTGGCTGGGATGTAAGATTTCTTTAATGGATATCCAAATATTTTAGGGCTGTGTTTGGTATTATTCTGAAAGTTATTATAGTATAGTTTTTGTCTTCATTTATTTACTTTTTAGTACAATTGTATAGCATTCTGAAGTTTTCAAAATATTGAGGTGTTTTATATTTTTGCCATTCTGTCCATGTTTTTTCTCTATCCTGCATTAGCATTCTACTCTTTTTTGGATAGCCAAATTGTATTATTTGTTTTCAGTCTCTTCCTTCTAGGAGGTGCAAGACTATTTAGAATATTTAGAAAAGTTGTACTGAATTCAATTACAGCATCGTCCAAGGTGAGGATTATAAGAAAGTTCCAGTTAATAGATTATAGTGTAGTAATGAACATTTCTGGGTTAAATTTGGAAGGGTTGTGTGTTGTTTTATAAATAAGCTGTTTAACTGGATGTGTGAGATGTCTGGTCATATAGACTGGAAGATGATCACTGAGAGAGTCTGACTTTGTACCTGTGGTGGTGCATTTACTAGGGTCTGATACCAGGATCCAGTCTAACAGAGAATTTGATGTCTTGTTATAGTGTGTGGGGGTCTTAA
>NC_056746.1:29223717-29371217 GCF_019279795.1 Protopterus annectens
TGTTTCTTTTAGCTATGAATTTAATGTGGGTTTAAGCATCTTTTATTTGAGGTTTGTTGTTTTGATGTGTCTGCATTTATGAATTATTAGTATTTGCCTATTTTTATTTTTATTTTTTTTGCTATTAATTTAGGTGCTTTTTGTTTACACTTTGAATGGCTGCATTTTGATGTGTCTACATTATGAAGTATCAGTATTTTGGAGTGTGCATTGCGAGTGTCTCTATTTTGATATCTCTATATTTTTAACTATACCCTTCAAGGACCATGGAGGAGTGAGCTCTGCTGTCCTGGCTGCCCTTACATGTGTAACACTAATTCCTCCAGCAGCAAGCTTAGCAACATGTTCAAGCAGCATTATTCTCCTTCTAGCCTCCTAGTTAGTGAATAGCAGAAGCAGGGCAAAAAAGAGATACAAGCTGTACTTACCTGACCTCTGAGTGACAGTGCATCACTGCTGGTGTACAGTGCATTGCTCCCTCATGTGCGCCAACAGTGCATGACTGCTGCTGTACAATGCAGTGTTCTCTTATGTGGTCCAACAGTGCATGACTCCTGGTGTACCATGCCACATTCCCTAATGAGCTCCAACAGTGCATGACTCCTGGTGTACCATGCCATGTTCCCTCGTGTGCAATGACAGTGCATGACTCCTGGTGTATAATGCAGTGCTCCCTCATGTGCTCCAACAGTGCATGACTCCTGGTGTACAATGTCATGTTCTCTCATGTGGTCCAACAGTGCATGACTCCTGGTGTACCATGCCGCATTCCCTCATGAGCTCCAACAGTGCATGACTACCGGTTTACAATTCCTTGTTCTCTCATGTGCTCAAACAGTGAATGACTCCTGGTGTATAATGCCGTGTTCCCTCATGAGCTCCAACAGTGCATGACTGCTGTTGTACAATGCCATGTTCCCTCATGTGCTCCCACACTGCATGACTCCTGGAGTACAATGTAGAATCCCTCATGTGCTCCAACAGTGCATGACTCCTGGTGTACAGTGGAGAGTTCACTCATGTGCTCCAACAGTGCATATCTCCTGGTGTGCAATGGAGAGTTCCCTCATATGCCCCAACAGTGCATGACTGCTGGTGTACAATGCAGTGTTCCCTCATGTACTCTAACAGTGCATGAGTCCTGGTGTACAATGCCTTGTTCCCTCATGTGCTCCAAAAATGCATGACTGCTGGTGTACAATGCAGTTTTTCTTCATGTGCTTCAACAGTGCATGACTCCTGGTGTACAATGCAGAGTTTCCTCATGTGCTTCAATAGTGCATGACTGCTGCTGTACAATGCTCATGTGCTCCAACAGTGCATGACTCCTGATGTATAATGCAGTGTTTCCTCATGTGCTCCAACAGTGCATTACTCCTGATGTACAATGTCTTGTTCCCTCATGTGCTCCAACAGTGCCTGACTCCTGGTGTACAATGCCATGTTCTCTCATGAACTCCAACAGTGCATGACTTCTGGTGTACAATGCTGTGTTTCCTCATGTGCTCAGTGCATGACACCTGGTGTACAATGCTATGTTCCCTCATGAGCTCCAACAGTGCATGACTACTGGTGTACAATTCCTTGTTCTCTCATGTGCTTCAACAGTGCATGACTCCTGGTGTACAATGTAGTGTTCCTTCATGAGCTCCAATTGTGCATGACTGCTGTTGTACAATGCCATGTTCCCTTATGTGCTCAAACAGTGAATGACTCCTGGTGTACAATGCAGTGTTCCTTCATGTGCTCCAAAAGTGCATGGCAGCTGGTGTACAATGCAGTGTTCCCTCATGTGCTCCAACACTGCATGATTCCTGGTCTACAATGCAGTGTTCCCTCGTGTGCTCCAACAGTGCATGGCAGCTGGTGTACGATGCAGTGTTCCCACATGTGCATCAATAGTGAATGACTGCTGGTGTACAATGCCTTGTTCCCTCATGTGCTCCAACAGTGCATGACTCCTGGTGTACAATGGAGAGTTCACTCATGTGCTCCAACAGTGCATAAACCCTGGTGTACAATGGAGAGTTCCTTCATGTGCTCTAATAGTGCATGACTCCTGGTGTACAATGCAGAGTTCCCTCATATACCCCGACAGTGCATGACTGCTGGTGTTCAATGCAGTGTTCCCTCATGTGCTCTAACAGTGCATGAGTCCTGGTGTACAATGCCTTGTTCCCTCATGTGCTCCAAAATGCATGACTCCTGGTGTACAATGCAGTGTTTCCTCATGTGCTCCAATAGTGCATGACTGCTGCTGTACAATGCAGTGTTCCCTCATGTGCTCCAACAGTGCATGACTCCTGATGTATAATGAAGTATTTCCTCATGTGCTCCAACAGTGCATGACTCCTGATGTATAATGCAGTGTTTCCTCATGTGCTCCAACAGTGCATGATTCCTGGTGTACAATGCCGTGTTCCCCCTTGAGCTCCAACAGTGCATGACTCCTGGTATACAATACCATGTTCCATCATGTGTAATGACAGTGCATGACTCCTGGTGTACAATGCCGTGTTCCCTCATGAGCTCCAACAGTGCATGACTCCTGGTGTACAATGTCTTGTTCCCTCATGTGCTTCAACAGTGCCTGACTCCTGGTGTACTATGCCATGTTCTCTCATGAACTCCAAAAGTGCATGACATCTGGTGTACAATGCTGTGTTTCCTCATGTGCTCAGTGCATGACTCCTGGTGTACAATGCAGTGTTCCCTCATGTGCAATGACAGTGCATGATTCCTGGTGTACAATGCAGTGTTCCCTCATATGCTCCATCAGTGCATGACTGCTGGTGTATAATGCAGTGTTCCTTCATGTGCTGCAACAGTGCATGACTCCTGGTGTACAATGCAGAGTGTCCTCATATGCTCCAACAGTGCATGGCTGCTGGTGTACAATGCCATGTTCACTCATGTGCTGCAACAGTGCATGAATCCTGGTATACAATGCTGTGTTCCCTCGTGTGGTCCAAGAGTGCATGACTCCTGGTGTGCAATGCAGTATTCCCTCATGTGCTCCAACCATACCTCTAAACCTCTTAGAGAAAGACATCTGGATAAAAGCCATATATAAAAGTGGGACAGTGGCCCAAAAATAAAGACAATTTTAAAATATTCCTCTTTCAAACTTAAAACGTTGATAGAATAACATGTTTTGCATTAACATGAATTTTTTGAAGGGTATGAAGACTGAAATTAAAATATCTGTCATTATTTTCTAATTTCAGTCTTAAATGATTTACTACTCATTTGCCAGAAAACAATTTTATGAAAAATGGACGAAAAATATGAGGTAAAAATCTGGACAGTCTGCAAAAATCTGTACAGTTGAGAGGTATGGCTCCAACAGTGCACGACTCCTGGTGTACAATGCAGTGTTCCCTCATGTGTTCCAACACTGCATGACTCCTGGTGTATAATGGAGGGTTCCCTCATGTGCTTTTACACTGCATGACTCCTGGTGTACAATGCCATGTTCCCTCATGTGCTCCAACGATGCATGACTCCTGGTGTTCAATGCAGAGTTCCTCCATGTGCTGCAACAGTGCATGACTGCTGTACAATGCCATGTTCCCTCATGTGCTCCAACAGTGCATGAATCCTGGTGTACAATGCCGTGTTCCTTCATGTGCTCAGTGCATGGCTCCTGATGTATGATGCCATGTTCCCTCATGTGCTCCAACAGTGCATGACATCTGGTGTACAATGGAGAGTACCCTCATGTGCTCCAACAGTGCATGACTCCTGGTGTACAATGGAGAGTTCACTCATGTGCTCCAAAGGTGCATAACTCCTGGTGTACAATGGAGAGTTCCTTCTTGTGCTCCCATAGTGCATGACTCCTGGTGTACAATGCAAAGTTCCCTCATATGTCTCAACAGTCCATGATTGCTGGTGTACAATGCAGTATTCCCTCATGTGCTCTAACAGTGCATGAGTCCTGGTGTGCAATGCCTTGTTCCCTCATGTGCTCCAAAAATGCATGACTGCTTGTGTACAATGCAGTTTTTCTTCATGTGCTTCAACTGTGAATGACTCCTGGTGTACAATGCAGTATTTCCTCATGTGCTCAGTGCATGACACCTGGTGTACAATGCTGTGCTCCCTCATGTGCAATGACAGTGCATGACCCCTGGTGTACAATGCAGTGTTCCCTCATGTGCTCCAACAGTGCATGACTGCTGGTTTATAATGTAGTGTTCCTTCATGTGCTTCAACAGTGCCTGACTCCTGGTGTACAATGCCATGTTCTTTCATGAACTTCAACAGTGCATGACTTCTGGTGTACAATGCTGTGTTTCCTCATGTGCTCAGTGCATGACACCTGGTGTACAATGCTGTGCTCCCTCATGTGCAATGACAGTGCATGACCCCTGGTGTACAATGCAGTGTTCCCTCATATGCTCCAACAGTGCATGGCTGCTGGTCTACAATGTCACGTTCACTCATGTGCTGCAACAGTGCATGACTCCTGATGTACAATGCTGTGTTCCCTCATGTGGTCCAAGAGTGCATGACTCCTGGTGTACAATGCAGTATTCCCTCATGTGCTCCAACCATACCTCGAAACCTCTTAGAGAAAGAAATCTGGATAAAAGCCATACATAAAAGTGGGACAGTGGCCCAAAAATAGAGACAATATTTAAATATTCCTCTTTCAAACTTAACAAGTTGATAGAATAACAGGTTTTGCATTAACATGAATTTTTTGAAGGGTATGAAGACTGAAATTCAAATATCTGTCATTATTTTCTAATTTCAGTCTTAAATGATTTGCCACTCATTTGCCAGAAAAAAATTTTATGAAAAATGGACCAAAAATATGAGGTAAAAATCTGGACAGTCTGCAAAAATATGTACAGTTGAGAGGTATGGCTCCAACAGTGCATGACTCCTGGTGTATAATGGAGTGTTCCCTCATGTGCTCCTACACTGCATGACTCCTGGTGTACAATGCTGTGTTCCCTCATGTGCTCCAACAGTGCATGACTCCTGATGTTCAATGCAGTATTCCTCCATGTGCTGCAACAGTGCATGACTGCTGTACAATGCCTTGTTCCCTCATGTGCCCGAACAGTGCATGACTGCTGGTGTACAGTGCAGTGTTCTCTCATGTGCTTCAACAGTGCATGACTGCTGATGTACAATGCCATGTTCCCTCATGTGCTCCAACAGTGCATGGTTACTGGTGTACAATGTCATGTTCCCTCATGTGCACCAACAAAGCACGACTGTTGGTGTACAATGCAGTGGTCCCTCATGTGCTCCAACAGTGCATGGCTCCTGGTGTACAATGCCATGTTCCTTCATATGCTCCATGTGTTGAATAACTGTCTATCATGCCTTGGCCTGCTCTGGACTGGTGTGTTCTAAAGAGAATTTGTCTTTTATTCCAGTTCCTACCTTCACTGGGCCTGTGATTCCTTGACCTCTCTCATTTTTGGTCACCATCGATTGTAGTGTAATTCTGGATTCTCTAGCTGTGGTCATACAAGTTGTAACAGTCCTACATGTATGTTATTGGTGTGTGTGTGTGTGTGGGGGGGCTCTTGATGCAGCTCAAGTTATCGCTGGGTCAGGGCTCTTGATGTACATCATGTTATCAGTGGGTGGGGGGCTGTCTTGATGCAGATCTTGTTATCGGTGGGCAGGGGCTCTTGATGCAGATCATCAGGGGTTGGGGGCTCTTGATGCAGATCATGTTATCGCTGGGTGGGAGGCTCCTAATGTAGATCATGTTATCGGTGGATGGGGGGGGGTCGGTCTTGATGTAGATCATGTTAACAGTGGGTGGGGGCTCTTGATGCAGATCATGTTGTTGGTGGATGGGGTATTGATGCAGATCATGTTATCAGTGGGTGGGGGCTCTTGATGCAGATCATGTTGGTGGGTGGGGTATTGATGCAGATCATGTTATCGCTGGGTCAGGGCTCTTGCTGTACAGCATGTTATCAGTGGGTGGGGGGGCTGTCTTGATGCAGATCATGTTATTGGTGGGTGGGGGTTGTTGATGCAGATCATCAGGGGGTGGGGGCTCTTGATGCAGATCATGTTATCGCTGGGTGGGGGCTCTTAATGCAGATCATGTTATTGCTGGATGGGGGGGTCGGTCTTGATGCAGATCATGTTATCAGTGGGTGGGGGCTCTTGATGCAGATCATGTTATCAGTGGGTGGGGGCTCTTGATGCAGATCATGTTGGTGGGTGAGTATTGATGCAGATCATGTTATTGGTGGGTGGGGGCTCTTGATGCAGATCATGTTGGTGGGTGGGATATTGATGCAGATTATGTTATCGGTGGGTGGGGGCTCTTGATGCAGATCATGTTATCAATGGGTGGGGGGGTCTTGATGCAGATCATGTTGTTGATGGGTGGGGTATTGATGCAGATCATGTTATTGGTGGGTGGGGGGTCTTGATGCAGATCATGTTGTTGGTGGGTGGGGTATTGATGCGGATCATGTTATCGGTGGGTGGGGGCTCTTGATGCAGATCATGTTGTTGGCGGGTGGGTTATTGATGCGGATCATGTTATCAGTGGATGGGGGGTCTTGATGTACATGCTTCATACTGCTTGTTGTGTGTTTCCACTCTTGATGCTGTTATGTTTGCTGTACTGTATGGGTCAGGGTCTGCAGTCAATAATCAGGCAAGATCATGTTGTGCAGTTTGATGCAGATAGCAGACAGCTTGCTTGCTGTGTAACAGGAGTACTGCAGAACCCCACCAGGAGTGTCAGAATTACAGAAGCATATCATGAACACACCAATGACACAAGGTAACAGCAGCATGCCATGAACACACCAATGGTACAAGGTAACAGCAGCATGCCATGAGCACACCGATGGCACATGCAATCACATTATGTGCCTCAGCAGGCACAGTGCTATAAGCCAGTTCAATGGCATTTCAGGCTGGTTGATGAGTCACATGACCCAGGCACTACAGAGTATCCAACATCACCTGTAACACAACATGTTTTTGGGGGTAATTTCTACATGCACTTAATGACCAGATGGTCCTGTAGGAAGTCACCTCGTTGAAAGTGGAGATAGAGTTCAGACTTATGCCTAATATAAGAATCATGCATATAGATTACTTCAGACGTGCTTTGGTGATAAGCCCCTGTGCACTGCAGACTAGCCAGCAGTTCATGGAATGGTAAAACTTCCTGTTTACACACGTATGAGAGGGGTCCACTTGGGGTCCTTATTTTCTGATAGATGATAAGCATTCAGAACACCATGCAGTCCCTTAGTTGCAGCATGTGGGCCGGACATGTCTAATATACTAGCTATAATGTGTAGTCTACATGAAATTGGTCAGTGATGTGCTGGTCAGTCAGGTTGTGAAATATCAGCCACATTCTGATTCACTGTCACTGCCTACGCCCAAAGCATGCAACCAGGACAATACCTACTGCAGCAATGGCAAGCAATTGCTGCTGAATTTTGGTTGCCACCTTTGCAAGCAACTTTCATATATAGAAGGGTAGTCTGCATGAGATGTACTATGAATTGCACCCCTGATTTGCATGTTGCACTGCTTCATTTACATCCCTGCAAGCAGTCATGCGCATAGTCTGCATAATGCGATGTTTGAGCTGTTGTACTCATTCATGCGCATAGTCTGCATAATGCGATGTTTGAGCTGTTGTACTCATTCATGCGCATAGTCTGCATAATGCGATGTTTGAGCTGTTGTACTCATTCACAGGTTCTTTGACTCTCCCACATAATGCATGTGGCAGAGAACTGTACAAACTCCTCTGTATACAGTGTGCAACCTGTTTATGAAAACCACCCATCATCAGATAGCTATCTACATCATATGGAAGGTGTCATTTCTATGTAGAGATTAGCCAGCTATAAGTATTAAAATGCAGATGATTTATTCACTTTATGAACTGCCTTTTATATCAATATTTTTTCATCAGTTTTCCCCATTGCACTATATAAATTCTATTGCAAGTGCTTACTGGGATATGGATTAGATCTAGCATGCATAATTAGTCACATTTTATTAAGAAAAGGCTTATAAAATCATGAAAATTAAAGTAATAAGTTGCTATTTTTTTAGCATTCAGAATAATGTATTACTTCTGACCTTTCTGGCGAAATGCTGTAAAAGAAGAAGAAATAAGAAGCTGCAGAAGAGAAGACACAAGAAATGACAGGTAAAGAGTTGACAGTCTTGTTTTAAACAGGTAAAGTTGCAAATTCCCATTATAGTAATATTTGTTCTCAACATTTAATAAGTACACTTTATATGTATTAAAAACAGAACCTAGGAAATCATTCCATGGCTGAGTGACATTCATATCAATGTTCGCAGTACAGAATGCAGGAATTTTCAAGCAGAGCTGTGTTTTATCATTCATGTTTTTCCATTTTAAATTATTGCATGAAGTTCAATGTGTATGTAACTCCCAGCTTCTCCCTAATGTTTAATGGTATCCCTAATTTTAGTTCTGACTTTGCTGTGTCCCTTTTAAGCTTTTTCATTCAGTGATAAAACATTAATGACAGCAGTCAGTAAATAATATCAAACCTTCATGAATACAGACTCTGCATTCTATAGAAAGCATGTTTTATAAGTTAAACATGTTTATTCTACTGAATTTTTCTCTAACTAATGCCAGCACTTTTAAAATTATTCTTAATTTGAGCCTTTGATCAGGGCTGTTGTGTAATGTTTGTTTGTTTGTGTCTTTCGGCTTTTCCCGGTTAGGGGTCGCCACAGCGGAACTCCGGTCCACTAATGATTGGCAGTAGATTTTTACGTACTGAGTTGCCAGCCCTGATGCACAACCTTCAACAAAGGTACGCCCATTCATGCATGTCTCCACACAGAAAATTCTCTAGCTGAGAATCGAACGGCACAACGTCCTGCTGTGAGGCGACATTGCTACCGCAGCACCACCACTGCAGTGTATTTTGTAATGTTTGTAATGTCCTTTATTATTGAGAGAAATGTTTGAGAGTTATTGGTCTATTTATAGATTGCTGTGTAATTTAATTTATTGTTCTATGCATAAATTGCTTTGTAATTTTAAGTTAATGAAGCACAGAATAGTTCTTCATTGCACTATTAAGAAGTACACACCAAGCAGTGAACAAAATAGTTTTTGATAGTCACTCCATTCTCAAACCCAGCAGCTGTGGTTGTTTGAGGAGATTTATAAACTGTGGCAAATTAATACTTTGAGATATATTCTGAACTTCTTTTTTACTGTTTCTGTTGCCAGCCATTTATTTTTTTATCTGTTCATTTTTATAGTGAAGAATACTTGGCTAGTTGGTTAGCAACGCCATCATTTCTTTTCTGACAAGACTCCAAGCTTGCATAACTACAAGCACCCCTTTACTGTGCTTTTACATTAGGAGGACTGGGATTATTCATTTAGTGGCATTTGGTGTTTACCTGATCTATATGAGCTGTGAAGCACACAAAAGGGCTCTAAGTATAGTCACTGTATTGGCCAGAGAGCTCAGTTATTTTTATTCCAGTGCTGGTATAAGTTGGGCACATTTGCACGGAGCTGTTTGCTGTGCCAGTGCTGTGTACAGATGCAAACATCTGGAAAGGAGAAGACACAAGCACTCATATCACTTACCTCTAAATACCAGTATGATTCAGTCATAGTCCACGTCGGCATGAATGACCTGAAACATACGTCCTTGGGCTACATGAAGAGAGACACGATTGGGCATTCAGAATATGTGTCACAGGCAAGTATAAGCCTACTATTCTAGCATCTTCAAGGATGATGTCACAATACCAGTAGAAAATAATTGACTTTAACAATTGGCTTAGCTACTGGTGTCATTCCAAAAGGGTCCAATAAATGTCAGCCTGGGAGGACGGCCACTCTGATTTGCCAGGGATGGTCATATCTACGCTTTTGGATATTGGCCATAACATTATCCACATCTGTAGTGCCTTTTTTAGGCATTGCCAAACAGATAAACCTTCCAACATAACAAAAGGAACTCAGGACAAGGTAAAGGTGTTACTGCTCAATGATAGGAGCCTCAACAAGAAACTGGACTCCCTGGAAGCTCTCCTCACCCTGGAGAATGCTGACATCTGTGCAGTTACTGAAATATGATCCAAAGTCATGAAAAGCACTCCAGCAGTGCATGGCTATAATGCCTTTTAAACATTCTGCCCACCCACTGAACATAAAAGAACTAAAGGTGGAAGTGTATCTGTCTACATAAAGGATAATCACACCTCAAGGCTGGTCAAATATATGACATGCTTGAGCTACTCGATGTCCAACCAACCATGGGAAAATTCCATTACCATAGTCTTGCTAGTTACTATGAACCAGGAAACCCCTACATCATACCTGAACTTATTAGAATTGTTCACCATCCATCCCAATACCATACTCATGGGTGATTTTAACTACTTCTGCATGAACTGGGAGGCATATATGACCACTAATATGCAGGCGCAAATATTTCTTGACTTTGCATATTCAAATGCACTGGAGCAGCTGGTTTGCACTCCCACTGGGGAACAAATATCCTAGAGCTGGTACTCACAAATATGGGAGAGTGCTGCACCCCCCCCCCACTGTGCAGCAAATTAGGGTTCATAGAGCTCACAGATTAGTACTAAGCTAACTGCCCTTCCGAGCCATTTTAAGCCTAGCCAATTATCCCTTGTGAGACTCAAACCCTGCACCTTGTGTTTGTAAGGCAAATACCTTAACCATTAGGCCCCCCTCCCAACTGTTTGATTTCCTCACTGGTAAAATCAGATTGCAAAGTGGTCTCTCTTGAAATAAAGGTAAAACTAGTACCCCACCTAGCCCCAAAACCTTTATGAATTTTTCTAAGGTAAATTAGCCCCTATTAAGGGATGGCATAGTTAGTTTCCAAACTCCCCCAAAACCAGAAAATGCAGAAGCCTATGCAGAGGCATACACAAAAGCCCTGTACAACCATATAAACAAATGCAGAGAAGTGGTTACCAGACCAAAATAAACCACAGTCAAACTGCAAAACAAGCCACACCGGTGGACCACTGATATTAACATGTTGTACAATGAAAGAAAGAAAATTCTGTTGAGAAGTAAAAGGGAATGTGCACAACAGAGCAATAAGTCTCTCATTAGTCCAAACAAGTGAAACACAGTACTAGTCAAGTTACTGAAAACAGACTTTGAGGCAAAAATAGCCTCCAAAGCTAAAGATAACCATAAGGCATTTCAGTTATTTCCAATATCTTAAGGGCAGCACCCAACAATGTGCGGAATTAGTTGTAGATGGCATCACCTGTACTCAGCCAGCAGAGAAAGCACATCTGCTAGCTGACAAATTCAGCTCAAATTTCACCTATCCCTCATCTCAGTTCTCCCCCAAGAAATATCCTCCACCACTCCACTGTCAATTATCACCAAACTGCTCTCTCTAAAGCTCAAAACATGGCTTCAGTGGGCCTGATGATATACCAGGCTGCCTCTTAAACAGCTTAAATTACAACTTATCAGGCCCATTAAGATCTGTACTTAACCACTGCCTCTGCAATGGCTTTCTTCTGATACAGTGGAGGACAGGACTGTTTGTAAGCTTCTGAGCACCCCAAGACTTGCTGTGTAGGAGGGAAGACTTCTAGCATGCCAGTGGGAGTGGTAAGCACTAGGTAGCCCATCTACCACAAGAGGAGTGGTTTATGACCCAGAAATTGTAGTTTATTGGCCGTTTGGGCAGTTTTTTCATCTCTTTCAACTTTCAAGTTTAAAAGCCTATGTTTGCACTTATTTCCCACATTTCCTATAACTAGTCTAGTCCAGGTACAGATTTTCTGTATCCAAGACTGTTTGTAAGCTTCTGTGCCCCCCAAGCCTTTCTGTGTTGGAGGGAAGCCTTCTAGCTTGTCAGTGGGAGTGGTAAGCATTAGGTAGCCTATCTACCACAAGATGAGTGTTTTCTGTTCCAGAAATTGTAGTTTCTTGGCCATTTGGGCAATTTTTTCATCTCTTTCAACTTTATGGTTTAAAAGTCCGCGTTTACACTTTTCCCACCTTTCCTGTAACTAGTCTATTATAGATACAAATTTGCTGCATCTAGGACTGTTTGTAAGCTTTTGAGTGGTGCCAAAGTCTGCTCTTCAATTTTTCCTTTAGATCTGCTAGTTCTCTCCTCTCTTGCACTTTTACTAGCTTATTAGTTGGTGTGAATGACCTGAGACGTACCTCCCTGGACTACATGAAAAGAGACACGAAGAGCTCTCTGATCACATAGCCCAGGCCGGTATGACCCTGACTCTCAGTAGCATCCTGCCCTCACCAAGAATGATGCCACAGTATAAAAAAATTATCAATTTCAACAATTGTTTAAGTTTCTGGTGTCATTCAAAGGGGAACCAGTATCTGTCTGCCTGGGATGACATGCTCGACAAGCCACGTTGCTTTGCAAGAGATGGCTTGCACCTGTCACCCTTAGTCTTCCGAATACTGGCCAAGGCTTTTGCCACCCCCATAGTGCCTTTTTTTGGCAAGGCTCAAAAGACAAACCCTCCACCATAAATCGTTGAAGTAACCAAAAACTGAGGGTAATGCTACTCAACATCAGAAGTCTAAACCTCAAAATGCACACACTCGAGGCACTCCTCAGTATGGATAATCACTAAGCATGCTCACACTTTAACCAATAATCACACTGCACAGTTGTTTGGAGGAAATGGCTATAGTCACGTGTTCATTGTGAATATCAGGTCAAATCATGGATCAGTCAGAGTCAATTTTCAGACGTCAGTACAATCATTGCCAATCATCATGGATCAATCAGAGACAATCCTCAGAAATCCATGTTAGTCAGTGGAGTCACTTGACATTCAAATGTTCAGATAGGGCAGAACTTGGAAAGGAACAAAACCATTCAAGCCAATAAATACCACATGCAGTCTCTGCAAAGCATTTAAACAACACCTATGGCTAGAGAGATCTAAAACCAACTACCAACAGTCCCCTGGCCTCATTCAGACCAAAGCAAAGGCTGAGGGGGATATGCAACTTGCAGACCCCAGGTCTTAGCCTCCCAGCCTGTCTGCTGGGACCATGGGCTGACCAGCCATGAGAGGACTATGCTATCTAAACAAGCTCTCTCCCAGCCAGGCCCACTCCCTTTGCAATTTAGGCTTACAAGTCTGCCCTTCCAGTATAGGAGGATGACTTGTCAGACAAGTCACCCATCTCGCAGGAACAACTACAAAGCCCTCATGTTCCCTTCCTCAAGTTTCTTAAAATTATCTAGATTCCAATTTTGACAAGTAAACCCCATCATTCCTGTAAATACCAGGTAACTGTATATTAATATGGCAGTGCATCTAACCTCTCCTCCTAGAGCTGTCACCTATTTTCCCAAGAATCTGTTTGTCTAAACTGCCTTGATATTTTTTACCTTACTAAGTCAGCCTTTGGATGATGTCTGGCCACATTAACTTATTTCCCTGCCACTTCTGTCTTAGCTGGTCCAACCAGTGGCCTGTTTTATATCTTAGTGATGATAGTGAACTACTAGTGACATCATCATCCCCACCCACCGCCATATCCCTCCAACCCCACCATGCAAAGCAATATCATTTTGTTCTGGAAATGACTCAGTATATTCTGTCAGAACTACCAACAGGTGCATTCACAGAATTCCTCTCCTTTCCAGCCATCAAACCAGAACATTGTCTTTGAATCCCAGGTACCATTTCCACTTTGCTCAGTTCTCTGGCCATGTGATACAAGTCTGCATGCCCCTCTATCTAAATCTGTATCAGCTGACCCTTGCCACCTGCAAAAGAGAACATAGATTAGAACCATGGTGATCTGACATATCTTTTATATGGTTGCACTCTCCACTGACTTAAGTGCATCACTTCAGTTTCTAATACCTCTTTTGTGTGTGAGTATGAAACAGCTCCTATTTTAGAGGAGGGGGCTTTTAACTTAGTACTATCCAGTTCTCCCCCAAGAAATATCCTCCACCACTCCACTGTCAATTATCACCAAACTGCTCTCTCTAAAGCTCAAAACATGGCTTCAGTGGGCCTGATGATATACCAGGCTGCCTCTTAAACAGCTTAAATTACAACTTATCAGGCCCATTAAGATCTGTACTTAACCACTGCCTCTGCAATGGCTTTCTTCTGATACAGTGGAGGACAGTACTGTTTGTAAGCTTCTGAGCACCCCAAGACTTTCTGTGTAGGAGGGAAGACTTCTAGCATGCCAGTGGGAGTGGTAAGCACTAGGTAGCCTATCTACCACAAGAGGAGTGGTTTATGACCCAGAAATTGTAGTTTATTGGCTGTTTGGGCAGTTTTTTCATCTCTTTCAACTTTCATGTTTAAAAGCCTATGTTTGCACTTATTTCCCACATTTCCTATAACTAGTCTAGTCCAGGTACAGATTTTCTGTATCCAAGACTGTTTGTAAGCTTCTGTGCCCCCCAAGTCTTTCTGTGTTGGAGGGAAGCCTTCTAGCTTGTCAGTGGAAGTGGTAAGCACTAGATAGCCTATCTACCACAAGATGAGTGGTTTCTGGTCCAGACATTGTAGTTTCTTGGCCATTTGGGCAATTTTTCATCTCTTTCAACTTTCTGGTTTAAAAGCCCGCATTTACACTTTTCCCACCTTTCCTGTAACTAGTCTATTATAGATACAAATTTGCTGCATCCAGGACAGTTTGTAAGCTTTTGAGTGGTGCCAAAGTCTGCTCTTCAATTTTTCCTTTAGATCTGATAGTTCTCTCCTCTCTTGCACTTTTACTAGCTTATTAGTTGGTGTGAATGACCTGAGACGTACCTCCCTGGACTACATGAAAAGAGACATGAAGAGCTCTCTGATCACATAGTCCAGGCCGGTATGACCCTGACTCTCAGTAGCATCCTGCCCTCACCAAGAATGATGCCACAGTATAAAGAAAAAATGATCAATTTCAACAATTGGCTAAGTTTCTGGTGTCATTCAAAGGGGATCCAGTATCTGTCTGCCTGGGATGACATGCGCGACAAGCCATGTTGCTTTGCAGGAGATGGCTTGCACCTGTCACCCTTAGACTTCCAAATACTGGCCAAGGCTTTTGCTGCCCCCATAGTGCCTTTTTTAGGCAAGGCTCAAAAGACAAACCCTCCACCGTAAGTAGTAGAAGTAACCAAAAACTGAGGGTAATGCTACTCAACATCAGAAGTCTAAACCTCAAAATGCACACACTCGAGGCACTCCTCAGTATGGAGAACATCGACATCTGTGCAGTAACAGAAACCTGGTTTAAGGCTCCAGAGAACACTCCAGCACTACTAGGCTATAACTCATACCATAATTTTCAGCCACAGAACCCGGACTGAAACACAAAAGGCGGGGCTGTATCCATATTCATCAAGGATACCCACACCTCCAGGTTAGTGGTGCAGCATGATACCTCAGAGATCATCCATGTGCAACTAACAATGGGCAAAACTGCAATTCAAATTGTAGCTTGCTACAGATCACTCACCATGACCCAGGACCCCCATTCTGCATTTCTGCAGACACTGGAAAATATGAAGGTCCTGCCAAATGCCCTAATATTGGGTGATTTCAATTACCCAAACATTAACTGGGAGAACTACGCAAGTACTAACTCCCTTGCCCAGCGCTTCCTAGAATTTACTAACTCAAGCACCCTGGATCAACTGGTCAATACCCCCACCCGAGGTGACAGCATATTGGACCTGGTCATCACCAACATGGGTGATCAGTGTTCCACACCGGAGGTGAACCCCTCGCTGGTTAGATCAGACCATAGATGAATCACTCTAGATATTCACATTCTGCCCCAACCCCCAATCATGTAAACCACCCTGAAAAACTTTTCAAAAGCAAACTTCATGTTACTTAAGACTGAAGTGGAAAGGTTCACAGCCCCCATGCTAAAGGACAACACTGTCCAAGCTGCTGAATCCCTTACAAAGGCACTCTATGAGCACCTGCAAGAATGCATGGATTGTGCTATCCCAAGCAAAACCAAGACTCACTCCTTCAAGAAAAGGAAACCAGTCTGGTGGACCCCTGCCATAAACAAGCTATACAATTGAAGGAGGAAACTAGTACAGAAAAGAGTAAAATCCCAAGAAGGAAAGACATCCCTGATCAGTATCAGCAAGAAGGTACGATCACTCATAAAATCATCCAAGGCTAGCTTTGAAAGAAAAATTCCCAAGGACTCAAAAGATAACCACAAAGCGTTCTTTAGCTATGTCAAGAATCTAAGTGGAAACTCTCAGATCTGCTCTGAGTTAGTGCAGAACGGCACAAAATACACTGAACCAACTGATATCGCCAACATTCTGGCAGACAGGTTTAGTGCAAACCTCACCTCCCTCTCACCCCCTAAAGGGCCCATAACCATATCAGAAGAATGTACAGCCCCGGCAATCACTGACACACAGGTTAAAGCAGCCCTATCCAAAGCCAAAAACACATATTTAATGGGACTGGATGGTGTCCCAGGCTGTGTCTTACACGAGCTCCAAAATGAACTAACTCCTCACCTAAACACACTGTTCAAACAGCCTCTCTACAGGCTATGTACCCATAGAGTGGTGCACAGCAACAGTTATCCCACTCCACAAAGGTAGAGCCACAATGGACCCTGGGAACTATCACCCTATAAGCCTGACTAGCCTGGTCTGCAAGGCTATGGAGCACATCATCATGGAACTCATTAACAGAGACATTGGGAACCTCCAAACATTGGACCCTACCCAGTTTGACTTTGTTAAGGGCAGATCATGCCTCCAAAATCTGGTTGACTTCTTTGAGACAGTTACCGAGGTTTTAGATGAGGGAAAGGAGGTCCACACAGCCTACCTAGACCTTGCAAAGGCTTTTGACACCATTCCCCATTCTGGTATTATAGACAAGCTCACCAGCCTGAACATAAACCCCTACATCATGAGATGGATTGCCAATTGGCTCATGGATAGAACCACCAAGGTGAGAGTTGCAGGTTCTAGGTCCGACTCTAAAATGGTTACAAGTGGTGTCCCACAGGGTTCAGTCCTGGGACACCTCCTGTTCGGTATATACGTCGCAGTGGTACAGGCAAGCAGAGAAGGACTATGGCTGACCAAGTTCACAGACGACTGCAAACTTGGGGCCATAACTGACTCTCCAGCTGATACAGAAATGATCCAGAAGGGTCTCACTGAGACGGATACCTGGTGTCAAAACCACGGCCTCAAGCTAAATGCCAAAAAGTGCATAGTCATCCCCTTTGGAAAAAACAAAGTACCCATGAACTACCACATACGTGGCAGTCCCCTAAATACAGAAAATGTAATAAGAGATCTGGTGATGCAAGTAGATAGTAATCTCTCCTTTGATATCATATTGCCAAGGTGGTTAGGAAATCCTTCTATGTGGCCCACCTAATCACAAAAGGGTTCGCATCTAGATCAAAAGAAGTCATTGCGCCCCTCTACGCATCACTCATCAGACCCATCATAGAGTACAATGCCCCATTTGTGATGTACCTTACAAGACACCTGCAACAGCTGGAAAGACCACAGAAGTACCTCACCAAGAGGATTACTTGCCTCAAACAGATGCCCTATTCAGCCCAACTGAAAAAACTCCAGCTGTACTCAGTTGCATACCGCTTACTCAGAGGTGAACTCTGCCTGACATACAAGGTCATGTCCAACCCAGAATTGATGGACATGCTCCACCTAAAAGAAATGAATCCCCGAAAGCCACGCTCTCTGGGGATCTAAACCTCACCACAGTGATAAATAGGATGTGCTGGAGGGATAGATTCCTGTCCCAGAGACTCCCCATGCTCTGGAACAAGATTCCAATCTACATTAGGCAGAGCTCCTCACTAACACTCTTTAAGAGAATCCTTGACAAGTGGATGCTAACAGAAAATTTACTGTGGGGATCACTGCAGTGGCTCTGCTGGACAGAGGCACAGGGGAACTAATGGCTCTGCTGAACAGAGGCACAGGGAACTAATCTAAGGGGGCAGCGAAAGCCAGCACATTCTGGCTAGGCTTATAGATGCCTTCAGGCAGATAGCTTAGTACTTACCCATGAACCTATGAACCTATTAGTCTACCACTTTACCAGACTTCTTTTAGCAATTATTGTAGCACACAAAAGTGCTACCAGCACTAAATGAACTACAAGGAAACAGATACAGTACTTATTATCAATGTCCACCCTTCCAGGCATGTCCAAAGGTCAGTTCCCTGTGCTTTCTCCTATTAACCTGGTGAACTTGGACATCCTGTGGCAATGTAGAAACTGCCTCATGTACACTGACAACCTGTCCTCTTACCTCCCAACACTCAGACTTGTGAGAGATGCACTTATATATCCAACTTGGAAGCCACTCACTCTCCAGCCAAGACCAGAAAAGCTGGTCAAGAGGAGAAGGTCAACACTTGCACCACACCACATGGAATACATAGCCCTCCAGAACACACACCAGCACTACCATCACATAAAAACACAAACCACAAACCCACCTTCACAGAGGCTTTCAATAAAAATCTACCCAAACAACAGAGACCTCCAAGGCAGAAACGCACTCGACCACCACAGCACAACACTAATCATGAGACACATAACTCTCCTAAACAGTGTGCCACTCAACCAAAGCCCTTAAGGCAAAACAACATGCTCAACGCACTAGTCAAAGGTGACTTGATAGTGAAGCACACTGATGTCCCACTCACTAGGTTGAATAAGCAGAAAGTAACATTCAGCTGCCTATCAGGTGCCAGGATCCATCACATAACGCATGCACTCAGGTCCCTCAACAAGTATGAATATGACTCTGCCATTGTACATGTGGGTGTGAATGACCTGAGACATACCTCCCTGAACTACATGAAAAGAGACATGGAGGAGCTCTCAGATTATGTAGCCCAGGCGGGTATGATCCTAGCACTGATCAGCAGCCTACCATCACCCAGAATGACACCACAGTACAAGCAGAAAATGATTGAGTTCAACAACTGGCTAAGTTTCTGGTGTCATTCTAAGGGGATCCAATATCTGTCTGCCTGGGATGACATGACTGGCAGACCTCGATGCTTTGCCAGAGATGGCCTGCATCTGTCACCCCTGGGCTTCTGGATACTGGACAAGTCTCTACCACCCCTACAGTGCCTTTTTTAGGCAGTGTTCCAAAGACCAAATTACCACTGTAACAGCTACAAACAAATGCAATCTGAGGGTCATGCTGCTCAATGCTAGAAGTCTAAGTCTCAAAATGCACTCGCTCAAAGCACTCCTTAAAATGGAGAAGATCGGCATTTGTGCTGTAACAGAGACCTGGTTCAAGGCAGCAGAAGGCACCCCTGCACTACCAGGCTATAACTCATTACACACCTTTCGGCAGCAGAACTTGGACTGAAGCTCCAAAGGTGGTGTTTCCATATTCATAAAGGATGCACACACCTCCAGACTGGTAGCCCAACATAACGTATCTGAGATACTTCCGGTGCAGCTAACATTGGGTAAGACAGCGATTCAGGTCATAGCCTGCTATAGGTCCCCAACCATGTCCCAAGAGTCACACTCTTATGTTCCTAGGCACCCTGGAGAATATTAGGCTCCAACCTAACACTCTCATACTGGATGACTTCAATTACCCCTCCATTAACTGGGAAAACTACTCATGTACCAATACACCTGCCCAACGCTTCCTGGAATTCATTAATTCCAATGCCCTGGACCAGCTTGTTCCTACCCCTACTAGAGGTAGCAACATCCTTCACCTGGTTATTACTAACATGGGTGACCATTGCTCTACATCAATAATCAACTCCTCCCTGCTTAGATCTGACCACAAACTAATCACCTTGGAAATCCTACATCCCTCCCACCCCCACCCACAAAGGTAACCACCATGAAAAACTTCTCCAAAGCTAACTTTGGGCTCCTAAAAACAGAGGTGGCTAACTTCATGGCATCCATGCAAATGGAGATAAGTTGCATGACTGTCAAATCATACACCAATGCACTGTATGAACACATACGCAAATGCATGTATCTCACCATACCCAATAGAACCAAGATGCTCTCTTAAAAAAGAAGGAAGCCAATCTGGTGGTTCCCTGACATAAACAAACTCTACAACAGAAGAAGGAAACTAATGCAGAATAAGGTGAAGTCCTAAGACTGGAAAAACTCCCTTATCAGCCTCAACAAAAGGTTGAGATCCCTCATCAAATCCTCTAAAGCTAGCTATGAAAACAAAATTGCAGCAGATAGTAAAGACAACGACAAGGCCTTCTGTAGTTTTGTAAAGAATCTCCATGGCAATAACCAAATTTGCTCTGAGCTACTGCATAATGGTACCACCTATACTGAGCCAACATATATTGCCAGTATACTGGCCAACAGATTCAGTGCCAACTTTACCTCCCCCCCCCCAAAGAACGTGTCAAAATACCAGTAGATTGCCAGGCACCCAGTATTACTGCTGCACAGGTTAAAACAGCACTATCCAAGGCCAAGAATACAGATTCTATGGGACCTGACAGTATCCCTGGCTGTGTCCTACATGAACTACAGAGTGAACTGGCATCTCACCTGTGTGCCCTGTTCAATCACAGCCTCACCTCAGGCTTGGTCTCTACCAAATGGTGCACTGCTGCAGTCATCCCTCTCCACAAAGGAGGTGTGACTACAGACCCTGGGAACTATCGCCCCATTAGCCTGATGAGTGTGATATGCAAGGCTATGGAACACATCATCATGGACCTAATAAACAAGGATATAGGGAATTTCCAAACTCTGGATCCTACACAGTTTGGTTTTGTGAAGGGTAGATCATGCCTGCTCAAGTTGGTCAACTTCTTTGAGTCAGTCACCAGAGAATTGGATGAAGGCAAGGTGGTTCATACAGCCCACCTTGATCTGGCCAAGGCCTTTGATACCATTCCTCACTAAGGAATCATAGAAAAACTCACTAAGCTGGGCATCAACCCCTATTTCACTAGGTGGGTTGCAAACTGGCTCACAGCTAGAACCCACAGTGTGAAAGTAGCTGACTCCAAGTCAGACTTCTGACCAGTCATGAGTAGAGTCCCACAGGGTTTGGTCCTGGCTCCTCTCCTGTTTGGTATCTACTTCTCTGAAATCCAGGCTAACACGAAGGGACACTGGCTGACAAAGTTCGCAGATGATTGCAAGTTGGGAGCTATTATTAACTCCCCAAGTGATGTTGGCATTCTACAGAAGGCCTCACTGAGACCAACAACTGCTGTCAGAACCATGGCCTTGAGCTCAATGCCAAAGAATGTGTCATTATCCCCCTTGGGAAAAACCTAGTTCCCTTGAATTACCACATCAATGGTAGTCCACTGAACACAGAAGGCATTATAAGAGATCTGGGAACATGGGTTGACAGCAACCTCTCTTTTGACCACCACATTGCCATTGTGGTCAGAAAGTCCTTCTATGTGGCACATCTCATTACTAAGGGTTTTGCATCCAGGAAGAAAGAGGTCATTGTCTCCCTCTACTCTTCCCATATTGGGCCAATCATCAAGTGCAGTGCCCCATTTGGCAAGTACCTCACTAGACACCTGCAACAACTGGAGAGGCCACAAAAGTACCTCACAAAGAGGATCCTAGGCCTTAAACACTTTTTCTATATGGACAGACTCAAAAAACTCCAACTACTCTCTGTCTCATATCACCTACTTAGAGGTGATCTCTGCTTGACTTACAAAGCCATGTCTGGCCCAGCTCTGTTAGAAATGCTGCATCTAAAGAAATCCCATTCCCTCCAAACAACAAGCTCCAGAGACCTTGACCTCATTACCACAATCAACAGAACAAGCTGGAGGGCCAGGTTCAGAACCCAGACACTGCCCATGCTATGGAATAGACTTCCCATACATGTCAAACAGAGCACCTCACTGGCCTTCTTCAAGAGAAATCTTGATGAGTGGATGGGAAATAGAAATTTTACCTCAGGGATCACCCCAGTGGCTGTACTCGACAGAGGCACTAGGAACTAAGGTCGGGTGGCATGATGCCAGGGTCATCATATGGGCTAGGCTTGTAAAGGTCCCAGGGCCATTAGCCTAGTACACACCTATGAACCTATGACAGCAATACTCATCCCTCTACATAAAGGTGGAGCATCTACTGACCCAAGAAATTACAGACCCATAAGTTTGACTAGTCGTAAATAAGGCCATGGATAAAATAATCATGAACCTGATAAATGTTGACATAGGAGACCTCCAAACATTGGATCTGACCAAATTCAGCTTTGTTAATGGCAGGTCATGCTTACAGAATCTGGTGGATTTCTTTGAGAAAGTCACTAGGGTCATGGATGAGGGTAAAACAATACATACCACCTAGCTCAACCTTGCCAAGGCAATCAACACAATTCCTCAATCAGTAATATAAATAAACTCACAAAACTAGCATAAATCCCTGTATCACCAGATGGATTACAACTTCAATGTCATGCCCCTTAGAGTGGATTCAGAGGTGAGAGATCAAAGTACATAGATAGAGAGTTGCCTGAACTTTGAACACCATGTGTCCACAGTGGTGAGGAAATCCTGTGGCACAATTTATAAGTAAAGGTATGCCAGCCAGATCCAAGAAAATTATAGTCCCACTGTAAGCAGCCCTTATTAGCCCAATAATTGAGTACAGTGTGCCATTTGGCATGTACCTGACTAGGCATTTGCAGCAGCTGGAGTGAACTCAGAGGTCCCAAACAAAGAAAATACAGGATGTAAACAACATGAACTATGTGGATAGACTAAAAACCTTATCTCTTTACTCTGTCTCCTATTGATTATTAAGGGGTGACCTATGCCTGACCTACAAGGCACTCCAGATCTAGCCCTGATGGAGCTGCTACACATCTGCAAGTCAAACAGCATGAGGGTCAGCTGATCTAGGGATCTAAACTTAGTGACTCAAACAAAACATGCTGGAGAGACAGATATGTGTCTCAGCAATTGCCCCTTCTTTGGAACAGGCTTCCTACTCACATTAAGCATAGCTGTTCCCTGGCCCACTTTGAACGTAATTTGGATGAATGGATGGGGATTTGGAAATGCACACCTGGGATTGTGACCATGTCCTTTCTGGACAGGGTCAGTCTGTAAGATACATACTGCACAGGCACAAATCCATGCCATCGTCTTGCCACTAGTGGCTATATATAGGGTAGAATCAGGTTATATTGGCTAGGTTTGTAAGGAATCTTAAGCCATTAGCCTAATAATCTATTCTGAACCTATTTCACTTTTCATAATTCTAGATAGTAAGCTTGTTGTGATAAGACCCTTTCTTTATCTTTTACTCCCTTGATAATACTTTGAGGTGAACATTTACTTTTACCCTAAAGCCCCAGATCGGTTCCTAAACCTAAAAGTGCACTCCTCCCCTCTCTAAACCTAAAATTTCTGAATTCTCCCAAGCCCTAAGCTTCCCTCCTGCTTTTAACCCTAAAACTCCCCCTCCTTAAACTTAACACCTCCAGTTGCTGCTGGAAACCCTAATCTACACTCTCACCTATCCTACTCACTCCCCACGGCTGCCACCCATCCTACTCACTCCCCACGACTGCCACCCATCCTACTGACTCCCCACAGCTGCCACCAATCCTACTCACTTCCCACAACTGCCACATGTCCTACTCACTCCCCACAGCTGCCACATGTCCTACTCACTCCCCATGGCTCTCACCCATCCTACTTACTCCCCACAGCTGCCACCCATCCTACTCAATCCCCACAGCTGCCACCCATCCTACTCACTCCCCGTGGCTCTCACCTATCCTAATCACTCCCCACAGCTGCCACCCATCCTATTGACTCCCCACAGCTGCCACCAATCCTACTGACTCCCCACAGCTGCCACATGTCCTACTCACTCCCCACAGCTGCCACATGTCCTACCCACTCCCCACAGCTGCCACACATCCTACTCACTCCGCATGGCTCTCACCCATCCTACTTACTCCCCACAGCTGCCACAAATCCTACTCACTCCCCACAGCTGCCACATGTCCTACTCACTCCCCATAGCTGCCACATGTCCTACTCACTCCCCACAGCTACCACACATCCTACTCACTCCCCATGGCTCTCACCCATCCTACTCACTCCCCACAGCTGCCACCCATCCTACTCACTCCCCACGGCTGCCACCCATCTTATCCACTCCCCATGGCTGCCACCCATCCTACTCACGCCACACAGCTGCCACCCATCCAAATGACTCCCCACAGCTGCCACCCATCCTACTCACTCCCCTTGCCTGTCAGCCATTCTGCTCGCATCCAACGTCTGACACTCGCCTTTGCTCAAACTCAGCTTATGCCTTCACATCAGTCACAGCAGCACTGCTGTTTCTGCATGACTATTGAATCTTTTGCTCAAAAGTAGTTTAGTCAAAGCATGAGCAGAAATGCATGCGACCTCCAAACTGTTTAAGCCCCTGGCTTTGAGGCAGTGGTTTTTGAGTGCCACGGGACATGGCACCTGTAGTCAGCACAAAAAGCTACATGGATGCACAACTATTTAAATGATTAAATGATTATTTTAGGACATAAGCATTTAAAACAGTAAAAACTAGACAACGCTAACAGATAGACATGGTAGATTACACACTAAACTATTACCTATACAGGAGCACATTGTAGCACAATACAGTTACACCAAAGTTCACTGGACAGTATTTTCAAATATACATTTACAACAGTTAGTACAAATTACACACTGCTATCATCTAACAATCAGAAATCAACAGACAAGGATAACTGAGAGCATACATCTAAATTCTCATAGGCAGTAACAGCTCATAGGAATAGAATTGTCTACAATGCAAGCTGAAAAAAAACAAAGCAATTGCTAAATTAGCGACATTAGACATACAAATAAAGGCCAAGCAAAATATAACATAAATGGCAAGCACACCGAGGACAGGGAAGCAGAGATTTGACTGAGACTGGACTGACTCCAAAGGTAAAATAAAGATGTAGTGTTAAAAAGTCTACTTTAGATTGGACAGGGGGTTACCTCACACAAGCGACCCTGAATAGATGTGTACTCCACCTAAGTTTATGCAGATTTAATATACATTATTAAGTTGTGAACAGCAGCTTGATACAGATACAACATACATTGAATGGTTAGAGGGTTTCCGACTGGTATAGAATGAATCAGGAAGGTCGCGGTATTGTTTTGCAAGTAAAAACTGGGTTGAATGGTTAGAGGGTTTCTGACTGGTGTAGAATGAAACAGGAAGGTTGCCGTATTGTTTGCAGGTAAAAACTGTATTGAATGGTTAGATTGTTTCTGAGTGATGTAGAATTTTTATTTATTTATTTGACATTTATTTCCAAACACTTGCACCAACTGGAAAGGCCACAGATATACTTCACAAAGAGGATCTATGGCCTCCAACACCTGTCCTATGCAGACAGGCTCAAATCACTATCACTCTACTCTGCATTATACAGATTGCTCAGAGGTGATCTGTTTCTCACCTACAAGGCAATCTCAGACCCTGGTCTACTAGAGATGCTATATATCCATAAGTCTAACTCCTCGTATAGTACCCAATTGAAAGGTTTAAATCTAATATGTGACATTAACAAAACATGCTGGAGAGACATATTTGTCTCCCAGAGGCTGTCCCATCTCTAGAATAGACTCCCCATACACGTCAAACAAAGTACCTTGCTGACCCTCTTCAAGCGCAACCTTGATGAGTGGATGGGTAACCACAAATCTGTCCAAGAGGTTCTACCTGTGTCCTTCATTGAGAGGGGCAACAGGTGTTGATTAGGGTTTCTTTTTTGGGGATAAACTCTTGGCTAGGCTTGTAAGGGCCCCAGTGCCATTAGCCTAGTAATCTCCTATGATCGTATGATGTTTACTTGGAAAGTCTGACTGGGTGGGTGCCCATTTTTAGTGGAGGCCTGGGAAGAAAAACTCCAGAGTCAATTAGGATATTACAGTAGCAGCAGTGAACATTTTTACATACAAGAAAGAATATACAATAATGGATATCACATCATTTTTACATATATTAGATGAAACATACTTGCAGATTAATTACAGACATTAGATATTACTGAGACGACTATACACACAAGACAAGTGATCATTACAATTGTATGATTCAGATCGGAATGATTCTGCTGGATAGTTAAATGCTTTTTCTTTATTATAATGTACTAAGCGTACATATCTTATAATACAGGGTTGGGTGAGGAGGGCAATTACAGGAGAGGGATGGTAGGAGTTAGAAAGGTATTTGTGTTTGTTAGTGAAGTATGAGGTATGGATAGGGAAGAAGCAAAAGGGGGAATGAAAAGTTAGGGGACTGTATAGTGATAACAGTAGTGCAAGGTAGGAACGAAAAGTTAGGGGACTGTATAGTGATAACAGTAGTGTAAGGTAGGAACGAAAAGTTAGGGGACTGTATAGTGATAACAGTAGTGTAAGGTAGGAACGAAAAGTTAGGGGACTGTATAGTGATAACAGTAGTGTAAGGTAGGAGCGAAAAGTTAGGGGACTGTATAGTGATAACAGTAGTGTAAGGTAGGAACGAAAAGTTAGGGGACTGTATAGTGATAACAGTAGTGTAAGGTAGGAATGAAAAGTTAGGGGACTGTATAGTGATAACAGTAGTGTAAGGTAGGAATGAAAAGTTGGGGGACTGTATAGTGATAACAGTAGTGTAAGGTAGAGGTAAAAGAAGCAAGACATTATCAATTGTATAAAATATAATACCAAGATGGAGGGTAATGCTGTTACAGTTACACATTAAGGAGCTATTTGATTAATCTGGTATCGAACATGAACAGAGCCCTGTATTTTTTCAATAGTTTTTAAGAGAATGTGTGAAGGACTTGAGGGGTGTGCCTGTCCTTATAGACGTGGACGCAGTGTTCCATATTTTAGCTGTGGAGTGAGAGTACAGGATCACCCTGCTGATTTATGAGTAGTGAGATGAACTTGGTTACTTCATCACAGGGGTCATTTAGGGGAGTGTTTTTGTAGTATAGAATTTAAGGCTGGGCAGGTGGGCTGGGTAATGACTGATTTTATTTGTGGTGATTTACTGAATATATTTTAGGTAGCTGGGTAGTTCTATAGCCAGGTAAGTGTTGTCAGTGCAATGGTGAGGATGGCAGTGATAATTTGATGCAAATCTGGCTATTTTATTATAACATAAGTTTTTGAGGAAGTGATTTGAAGATTAGTAAAGATTATGGCTCCATAAAGAAGAGAAGGCAGAAGATAATTGTTTGCAAGGGTGTATCTGAATGTGGAGGGGAGGAAGTTTCTAGCTCTATAGAGTAAGCCTAGTTTTTGGTGTGATTATTTGATGGCATTTTGTATGTGTAAGGTTGTCGTCTATGGTCATGCCTAATAGTTTTGTATTGGTTACTACTTCTATAGTGGTATTATTGAGGGAGTATATTTTAAAGATGTGTTTTTCACAAGACAGAGGTTTAGCATATAAATGTAAAAGTTTGGTTTTCTTTGGGTTAAATAGGAGTTGGGAGTTGTGTAACCATTTTTCAGTGTCAGTGAGACATTCTTGTGTAATTTGGTTGAGGTGTGTATGGTTTTTGGAAATACATATACGTGCTGAGTCATCAGTGTATTCAAGATTCATAGGTGTGTACTAGCTAATGGCCCTGGAGCCTTTACAAGCCTCGCCCATAGGATTACACTGGCATTGTGCCGCCTGATGTTAGTTCCCAGTGCCTCTATCAAGTAGATCCACTGGGAGTGATCCCCAGGGTGAACTTCCTATTTCCCATCCACTCATCAGGATTTCTCTTGAAGAGGGACAGCAAGGTGCTCTGCTTGACATGTATGGGAAGCCTATTTCAGAGCATGGGCAGTCTCTGGGTGAGGAACCTGTCCCTCCAGCATGTTCTGTTGATTGTGATAATGAGGGTGAGGTCTCTGGAGCATGTGTTGTGGAGGGATTGGGATTTCTTTATATGTAGCATTTCTAACAGAGCTGGATCAGACATGGCTTTTTTAAGTCAAGCAGAAATAGGCGATATGAGACAGAGAATAGCTGGAGTCTTTTGAGTCTGCCCATGCAGGTCATGTGTTTAAAACCTAGGATCCTCTTCATGAGGTACTTCTGTGGCCTCTAAAGCTGTTGCAAGTGTCAAGTGAGGTACATGTCAAGTGGGGCCATTATATTCAATGATTGGTCTAATGAGGGAAGAGTAGAGAGAGATGATGACCTCTTTCTTCCTGGATTCAAAACCCTTGATAATGAGATGTGCCACATAGAAGGACTTTCTGACCACAGTGGCAATGTGGTCGAATGAGAGGTTGCTGTCAACCTGCATCCCTAGATCTCTTATAATGCCTTCAGTGTTCAGTGGGCTCTCATCAATGTGGTAATTAGTGGGAACTGAGTTTTACAAAAGGGGATGATGACGGATTTTTTGGTGTTAAGCTTAACGCCATGGTTTCGACACCAGTCATTGGTCTCAGTGAGGCCTTTCTGTAAGATGTCTATATATCTTGGGGAGTTAATAATGGCTCCCAGCTTGCACTTGTCTGTGAACTTGGTCAGTCAGAGACCCCTTGTGTTGGCCTGGACTTCTGAGAAGCAGATGCTGAACAGAAGAGGATGCAAGACCAATCCCTGTGGGACTCCACTTGTGACTGGTTGGCAGTCTGACTGGGATTCCACTACTTTCACACTGTGTGTTCTATATGTGAGCCAATTTATAACCCTCCCAGTGATATAGGGGTTGCTGACTAGTTTGGTGAGTTTATCAATAATTCCTGAGTGAGGAATGGTATCAAAGCCAGACTGAGGTAGGCTGTGTGCACTGCCTTACCTTCATCCACAAACCTGGTGACTGACTCAAAGAAGTCAACCATGTTGAGCAGGCATAATCTCCCTTTCAACGAGCCAAATTGCGTGGGGTCCAGAGTTTGGAGATGTCCTATATCTTTGTTAATCATGTCCATGATGATGTGCTCCATACCTTTAGATATCAGACTCATCAGGCTAATGGGGTGATAATTTCCAAGGTCTGTAGTCGCTCCCCCTTTATGGAGCGGGATGACTGCAGCAGTGCACCAGTCAGTATAGACAAAGCCTGAGGTGAGGCTGTGACTGAACAGGGCACACACATGTCATGCCAGTTCGCTTTGTAGTTCATGTAGAACTCAGCCTGGGATATTATCGGGTCCCATGGAAGCTGTATTCTTGGCCTTGGACAATCCAGCTTTAACCTGTGCTGCAGTAATGATGGGTGCCTGGCATTCTTCCAGTATTGTGATTGGTCCTTTGGGGGGGGGAGAGAGGGGTAAAGTTGGCACTGAATCTGTCGGCCAGTATGTTGGCAATATCTGTTGGCTCAGTATAGGAGGTACCAATGTGCAGTAGCTCAGAACAAATCTGGGTATTGCTGTGGAGGTTCCTGATATAGCTATAGAAGGCTTTGTGATTGTTTTTAGTGTCTGTCATACGTCTGCCTTCATAGCTGGCTTTAGAGGATTTGATGAGGGATCTCAACTTTTTGCTAAGGCTAATAAGGAAGTTTTTCCAGTCTTGGGACTTTACCTTTTTCTGCAACAGTTTCTTCCTTCTGTTGTAGAGTTTATTAATGGCAGAGGACCACCAGATTGGCCTCCTTGTTTTGGTGGAGAGCATCTTGGTTCTGTTGGGTATGGACAGTTCCATGCATTTATGTGCATGTTCGTACAGTGCATTGGTGTATGATTCAGTGGTCATGCAGCTATTTTCCATTGGCATGGGTGCCATGAAGCCACCTCTGTTTTTAGGAGTCCAACGTCAGCTTTGGACAAGTTTTTCAAGGTGGTTGCCTTTGCAGGGGGGGGGTGTGTGGATGAGATGTGGATTTCCATGGTGATCAGTTTATGCTCGGATCTGACCAGGGATGGACTGAATGCTGATGTAGAGTAACAGCTGCCTGTGTTAGTAATGACCAGGTCAAGGATGTTGCTTCCTCTAGTGGGAGTCAGAATGAGCTGGTCCAGGGCATTGGAATTAATGAATTCCAGGAAGTTTTGGGCCAGTGTATTGGTGCTTGAGTAATTTTCCTAGTTGATAGAGGAGTAATTGAAGTCTCCTAGTAAGAGAGTGTTGGGTTAGACCTTGACAGACTCCATGGTGCTTAGGAACGTCGAGTGAGAGTCTAGGGACATGGCTGGGGAACTATAGCAGGCTATGACCTGGATCGCCATTTTACCCAATGTTAGTTGTGCCTGAAGTATCTCAGATGCATTATGCTGAGCTAGTAGTCTGGATGTGTGCATATCCTTTATGAATATGGAGACACCACTGCCTTTGGAGCTTCGGTCCATGATTCGAGGCTGAAAGGTGTGGAATGAGTTATAGCCTGGTAGTGCAGGGGTGCTTTCTGCTGCTTTAAACCAGGTCTCCATTACATCACAAATGCCAATGTTCTCCATTTTGAGGAGTGCTTTGAGCAAGTGCATCTTGAGATTTAGAATTTTAGCATTGAGCAGCATGACCCTCAGATTGCATTTATTTATAGCTCTTGTGGTGGTAATTTGGTCTTTGGAACACTGCCTAAAAAGGCACTATACGGGTGGCAAGAGCCTTAGCCAGTACCTGGAAACCCAGGGGTGACAGATGCAGGCCATCTCTGGCAAAGCATCGAGGTATGCCAGTCATGTCATCCCAAGCAGACAGATACTGGATCCCCTTAGAATGACATCAGAAACTTAGCCAATTGTTGAAGTCCCCCTTTTAGACCTATAGTGTCTAGTAGGGGTAGTATAACTGAAGGAATTTCTGTTTTTCTAGATTCAGTTTTTAATTCGGTTCTACAAAGTTTCTTCTCTTATTGTCAAGATTCAATGGATTTTTTAAATCATGTAAAATATTTTTCTGCTAATAATTTACAGGAAATTAATGAACTTACATTAATAACAGTTGATATTGTATCTCTTTTCACGTCTATTCCAAATGATGAAGGAGTGAATTTTGTTAGAGATTATTTGAGTAAATATGGCAAAATGATGGGGGATACAATAGAAGTTTATTGTAAATTGTTAGAAGTAGTGTTGGAAACCAATTATTTTACATTTCCTGACAAATATTATAGACAAGTTAAAGGGGCAGCAATGGGGGCAGCAACATCCCATGCATATGCTAATTTGGTACTTGGCTGGTGAGAACATGAAGTTTTGCCAGATATTCAGGAATTTGTTGACAATGTTTTTTTATAATGGATTCATAGATGATTTGTTTTTGTATAGTTAAAGGTGAAATAGATTATGGTAATTTTTTTTAAAAATTAAATACTTCTTGTAACTTTCTGACTTTTACTTTAAGTTCTGTGGGGCACAAAGTTAATTTTTTAGATGTGGAATTGAAATGGGATTGTGAAAAGAGGTTATTTGCCAGTAATATCCATAGAAAAACCACCTTTTCAAATAGTTATTTACATTGTACTAGTAATCATCCTGGGTATATGAAATGTAACATACCCAGAGGGAAATATATAAGAGCCTCACATATGATAGGTAGTGATGTAGATTTTGAAAAGGAAGTTAATTTCATTACATCCCTATTTCTGGACAGAGGTTACCCTTTGAAGTTATTAGAAGAAATATCAAGGAAGTTAAAAATAAGGGATACACTCAATTTCTTTCTATAATAATACATGGTTTTGAGAAAAAGAATAGTTCGGTAGGAACTGATGTTAACAACTAAGCACCACATTGTAAAGTAGATATGTCTGTAGATCCCCATTTTATTAAGAAAATAATTAGTGATAATTGGAGAATTATCACAGACCCTAGGAAGTTCTCCTAGTTTTGTTTGCAGAAAAATTATAGTGTAAAACAATTATTAGATCTGAAAAAGGATTGAAATGAAACATGACAATTATAGGACAGGGACTTATAAATGCAATGGATGTAATATATGTAGATTTATTTATGAAGGGTCCTTTGTTATATTGTCACATTTGTCTTACACTATTCATTTTAACGTAAAATGTAATTGTCAATCTGCTGGAGTTGTATATCTTGCATTATGTTCAAATTGTGACTCATTTTATGTTGGTATGATGACAAGAGAATTAAGAGACAGAGTCCAAGAACATATAAATGCAATAAAAAAGAGGGACATGAAAAATACATAATACAAGCATTCTACAGTTTGTAGTAATTTAAAAAAAATTGTTTTATTGTGTTAGAAAAAGTTACTGTTGATAAAAGAGGAGGTGATTTTAAGAACCTGGTAGAGACTAGAGAAGTATATTGGCAAATAAAATTGGGTGCTGATAGTCCGCCAGGTTTAAATGAATATATAAAATGTTTTTTAGCTAACAGGAAACTGAAGAGTTAAATCTGTTAATTAGTTTTAGAACATGTGACCATTTTTTATGATTTTTGTTAGAGCATTTAAGTCGGATGTAAAGTGGTTTGCATTTTTTCTGAAGAAGTTTTTGTACGAAAGTGGATATTAAAATACACTACGCTAAAGTCAATTTGGTCTTCTGTGGTTTCAAGTAAAACTTTTGTGATTTTTTTGTTTGTACTGCAGTATTATTCTGGGTGATGGTAGGATACTGCTCAGAGCCAGTGTCATACCTGCCTGGGCCACATAATCCGAGAGCTCCACCATGTCTCTTTTCATGTAGTCCAGGGAGGTGCATCTGAGATCATTCACACCCACATGGACAATGACAGTGTCATACTTGTACTTGTTGTGGAGTGACCTCAGTGACTGTGTTATGTGTTGGATTCTGGCACCTAATAGACAACTGACTGCTACCTTCTCCTTATTCAGCCTATTGAGTGGGACATCTGTGTACCTCACTATTGAGTCACCTATGATTAGTGTATTGGGCAAGGTGTTTAGCCTTAGGGGCTTAGGTTGAGGGTACACTGTGGAGGTGAGCTATGTGTTCTGTGGTTTGTGCTGTGTTGTGGTGCTCGAATGCATTTCTGTCTTGGAGGTCTCTGTTGCTTGGGTAAATTTATATTGAGAGCCTTCGCAAAGGTGGGCATGTGGTTAGTGTTTTTATGTGAGAACTGTGATAATGGGTGTTCTGGAGGGCTATGTGTTCCATGTGGTGTGGTGCAGGTGTTGACCTTCTCCTCTTGACCAGCTAGACTGGTCTTGGCTGGAGAGTGCATAGCTTCTAATTTGGTGATACAAATGCATCTCTCACAAGTCTGAGTGTTGGGAGGTAAGAGGAGAGGGTTGTCTGTGCACATGAGGGAGTTGCTACACCACCTCAAAATGCCCTAGTGCACCAGGTTAATAGGAGAAAGCATAGGGAACTGCCCTTTAATCATGGCAGGAGAGGTGGTCATAACTACTAAGTACTGGAGCTATTTCCGTGCTGGAGCTATCAGTGTATTGTATGAGAGAAACATGTCATCTGCAAATCTGAAGATAGTTTGTAAGGATATTAAAGAGTAGAGGACCAAGGACCGATCCTTGTGGGATGTATGTGCTGACATGGAGAAAAGGTTAGGGCACTGATTGGTATCTATCAGTGAGATAACTCTTGAACCATTTTACAGTGTTTGGTGTTAGACCTAAAGCTGACATTTACTCTAGTAGTTTAGTATGGCTGACCATATCAAAGGCCTTTAATAGGTAAAGAAATATGGCAGAGACAAGATGACTGCTGTCTCTGGCTTTGTTCAACATATCTAAGAAAGCTATAAGAGGTGTATTTGTGCTATGGGAGGGTTGAAACCATGCAGGGTTTGAGTTAGAAGTTTTTCTTGGTTGAGGTACAATAGGAGTTTTTGTAGATGCATTTTTCTAAGATTTTGAGGGGGGGTAGGACAGTTATTGGTCTGAAAGTCCTCATGTCTGTAAAAGTGCCACCTAAATGGAGGGGGATGATATGTGATTACTTTCAAATTCTGGGGACATAGTTTTCCTGTATGGATCTATTTATGAGAATGGATATGGGGTAACATATGCTACTTGCTGTTATTTCAAGGAATTCACTGAGTAGATTATCTGCAGAGGCAGAGTAGATTTTTAGTTTGCTTACAAGTCATTTATAGATAATGTTTAAAGTGTAAATGAGGAGGTAATTGCTGTTTGTTGTTTGTGATCTGCATTACTATGATTAAATTGTTTTGTAATAACTGCTAGGCTGTCTGTAAAGTATGTATTAAGATGTGTAGCAGTGTCCAGAGGTGTACTATCTGGACATGGATTAGGATTATAGTTTTGCCCTGGCTACAGTATTTTCTTGATGATTGACCCAAATTTCTTGGGATTGGCTTTGCAATTATTTTGGAGTTCACTATAGTATGTTTTTGTATCAGAGATTACATGGTCTGGTTATGAAGACTTTAATGTTGTTGGAGGTTTTGTGGGGTTTTGATTGTCTACCAATTTTCCAGGCTTTGTCTCTAGCTTGTATTAGTCTTCTTGTAGTATTAGTTAATCAGCCTCCATCTCTTGTTTCATTCTTTTAATTCTCAACAGTGTCATCTAATGGGACATTAATTATTATATTCCAGTTTATGGAGGAGAGGATATTGCTTAATGTCTGAAGGTTAAAATTTGTTGCATTATGAACAGTTTTTATACTCTGTTGTTTTGAAAGATTTTGTACATGACGTTTGGTAAAGACAGGGAGATGGTTACTGAGGGGATTTGATAGGGTGCCAGATGAGGTAAATTTAGTGGGATTAGATACTAAGATCCAGCCTAGTATGGAATTTGAATGTTTGCGAAGTATATTGGAGTTTACATCAATTGTTTGTATCCAAAACAATTTATGCTAAATATAATTAGTATTAACATATCCTTGTATGACTGTTTCATGAGGGATGGAACTTGAGGTCTAGTGTAGAATGTCTTCTAATACATTCACATTATTGCCTGGGGAAATATATGTTAATGATACAGATTTGTTTGCGTTTGTTTAGTCTGAGGAAAGTGATAAGAAATATAGTTATTGAGTTGTGGTATGGAGGTGTTATAAAGGATTAGGTTGAGCCAATCTGGGAATATTATTGCTGCAACATTGCCTTTCCTTTTAGTTCAGTCATTCCTAATTATGTTATAGTTTGAAGGTACTATTTTGGTGTTGCTAATATTGGTTGTAGGAATGTTTCTATTATGGCTAGGATACCAGGACTTTGAACAGCTATCCAAGCATGGAGTTCTGTGATTTTATTACAAATACTTCTAGAATTTAGAGCGATGAAACTTAGTTGATAACTGTTAGATGGATAAGGTATTTGATTTTATTCAGTACTACTAACTTTTTTTTCTTTTGAGATGAGTTTTGTTGCGCCTGGATTATGGTGAATATCAACACTGGTTAGGGTTGATGTGTGTTGGACTAGTATTTTTAGATATTTTTAGTGTTCTTCTAGAAGGGGATGTTATTTTAAGTTTACCTAATGGTACACTGAGTAGTTTAAGTTTGAAATAGAGGTGCAATATGTCCTGATAGATTATGATAGCAACTTTAGGTGGGGCAGGTTTATCTGGTGGGTACTTAGATGGGGAGATGATGGTATGAACCTGGTACTTTTGGTAAAAGGTGAATTGGCTAAGGCATAGCAGCAGTGATTCAAGCCTATAGTTAAGCAATTCATACTGTTATTGTTACTTATTTTGGGAGTGATAGATATAGGATACGTAGTTTGGGAGAAAAATGTGGGTTGTGTAAGTAATATATGTTTGACGGTGGAAGAGACAGAATGTAAAAGATATGAAAACAGTTAGTGGTTACACATGCACTGGATGTAATAAGGAAAGAGTGATCAGTTAGTGGTTATATATGCACTGGATGTAATAAGGAAAGAGTGATCAGTTAGTGGTTATACATGCACTGGAAGTAATAAGGAAAGAGTGATCAGTTAGTGGTTATACATGCACTGGAGGTAATAAGGAAAGAGTGATCAGTTAGTGGTTATACATGCACTGGAAGTAATAAGGAAAGAGTGATCAGTTAGTGGTTATACATGCACTGGACGTAATAAGGAAAGAGTGATCAGTTAGTGGTTATACATGCACTGGAGGTAATAAGGAAAGAGTGATCAGTTAGTGGTTATACATACAGTGGAAGTAATAAGGAAAGAGTGATCAGTTAGTGGTTACACATACACTGGATGTAATAAGGAAAGAGTGATCAGTTAGTGGTTATACATGCACTGGAAGTAATAAGGAAAGAGTGATCAGTTAGTGGTTATACATGCACAGGATGCAATAAGGAAAGTGTGATCAGTTAGTGGTTATACATGCACTGGAAGTAATAAGGAAAGAGTGATCAGTTAGTGGTTATACATACACTGGAAGTAATAAGGAAAGAGTGATCAGTTAGTGGTTATACATGCACTGGAGGTAATAGTTAGTGGTTATACATGCACTGGACGTAATAAGGAAAGAGTGATCAGTTAGTGGTTATACATGCACTGGACGTAATAAGGAAAGAGGGATCAGTTAGTGGTTATACATGCACTGGAGGTAATAAGGAAAGAGTGATCAGTTAGTGGTTATACATGCACTGGACGTAATAAGGAAAGAGTGATCAGTTAGTGGTTATACATGCACTGGAAGTAATAAGGAAAGAGTGATCAGTTAGTGGTTATACATGCACTGGAAGTAATAAGGAAAGAGTGATCAGTTAGTGGTTATACATGCACTGGAAGTAATAAGGAAAGAGTGATCAGTTAGTGGTTATGCATGCACTGGAGGTAATAAGGAAAGAGTGATCAATTAGTGGTTATACATGCACTGGACGCAATAAGGAAAGAGTGATCAGTTAGTGGTTATACATGCACTGGAAGTAATAAGGAAAGAGTGATCAGTTAGTGGTTATACATGCACTGGACGTAATAAGGAAAGAGTGATCAGTTAGTGGTTATACATGCACTGGAGGTAATAAGGAAACAGTGATCAGTTAGTGGTTATACATGCACTGGACGTAATAAGGAAAGAGTGATCAGTTAGTGGTTATACATGCACAGGAAGTAATAAGGAAAGAGTGATCAGTTAGTGGTTATACATACACTGGAAGTAATAAGGAAAGAGTGATCAGTTAGTCGTTATACATGCACTGGAGGTAATAAGGAAAGAGTGATCAGTTAGTGGTTATACATGCACTGGAGGAAATAAGGAAAGAGTGATCAGTTAGTGGTTATACATGCACTGGAGGTAATAAGGAAAGAGTGATCAGTTAGTGGATATACATGCACTGGAGGTAATAAGGAAAGAGTGATCAGTTAGTGGTTATACATGCACTGAACGCAATAAGGAAAGAGTGATCAGTTAGTGGTTATACATGCACTGGAAGTAATAAGGAAAGAGTGATCAGTTAGTGGTTATACATGCACTGGACATAATAAGGAAAGAGTGATCAGTTAGTGGTTATACATGCACTGGAAGTAATAAGGAAAGAGTGATCAGTTAGTGGTTATACATACACTGGAAGTAATAAGGAAAGAGTGATCAGTTAGTGGTTATACATGCACTGGAGATAATAAGGAAAGAGTGATCAGTTAGTGGTTATACATGCACTGGATGCAATAAGGAAAGAGTGATACGTTAGTGGTTATACATGCACTGGAAGTAATAAGGAAAGAGTGATCAGTTAGTGGTTATACATGCACTGGATGCAATAAGGAAAGAGTGATAAGATAGTGGTTATACATGCACTGGAAGTAATAAGGAAAGAGTGATCAGTTAGTGGTTATACATGCACTGGACGTAAAAAGGAAAGAGTGATCAGTTAGTGGTTATACATGCACTGGAAGTAATAAGGAAACAGTGATCAGTTAGTGGTTATACATGCACTGGATGTAATAAGGAAAGAGTGATCAGTTAGTGGTTATACATGCACTGGAAGTAATAAGGAAAGAGTGATCAGATAGTGGTTATACATGCACTGGAAGTAATAAGGAAAGAGTGATCAGTTAGTGGTTATACATGCACTGGACATAATAAGGAAAGAGTGATCTGTTAGTGGTTATACATGCACTGGACGTAATAAGGAAAGAGTGATCAGTTAGTGGTTATACATGCACTGGAGGTAATAAGGAAAGAGTGATCAGTTAGTGGTTATACATGCACTGGAAGTAATAAGGAAAGAGTGATCAGTTAGTGGTTACACATGCACTGGAGGTAATAAGGAAAGAGTGATCAGTTAGTGGTTATACATGCACTGGACGCAATAAGGAAAGAGTGATAAGTTAGTGGTTATACATGCACAGGACGTAATAAGGAAAGAGTGATCAGTTAGTGGTTATACATGCACTGGAAGTAATAAGGAAAGAGTGATCAGTTAGTGGTTATACATACACTGGAAGTAATGAGGAAAGAGTGATCAGTTAGTGGTTATACATGCACTGGAGGTAATAAAAAAAGAGTGATCAGTTAGTGGTTATACATGCACTGGACGCAATAAGGAAAGAGTGATAAGTTAGTGGTTATACATGCACTGGAAGTAATAAGGAAAGAGTGATCAGTTAGTGGTTATACATGCACTGGATGCAATAAGGAAAGAGTGATCAGTTAGTGGTTATACATGCACTGGAAGTAATAAGGAAAGAGTGATCAGTTAGTGGTTATACATGCACTGGACGTAATAAGGAAAGAGTGATCAGTTAGTGGTTATACATGCACTGGAAGTAATAAGGAAATAGTGATCAGTTAGTGGTTATACATGCACTGGACATAATAAGGAAAGAGTGATCAGTTAGTGGTTACACATGCACTGGAAGTAATAAGGAAAGAGTGATCAGTTAGTGGTTATACATGCACTGGATGTAATAAGGAAAGAGTAATCAGTTAGTGGTTATACATGCACTGGACGTAATAAGGAAAGAGTGATCAGTTAGTGGTTACACATGCACTGGAAGTAATAAGGAAAGAGTGATCAGTTAGTGGTTATACATGCACTGGAGGTAATAAGGAAAGAGTGATCAGTTAGTGGTTATACATGCACTGGACGCAATAAGGAAAGTGTGATCAGTTAGTGGTTATACATGCACTCGAAGTAGTAAGGAAAGAGTGATCAGTTAGTGGTTATACATGCACTGGACGTAATAAGGAAAGAGTGATCAGTTAGTGGTCATACATGCACTGGAGGTAATAAGGAAAGAGTGATCAGTTAGTGGTTATACATGCACTGGAAGTAATAAGGAAACAGTGATCAGTTAGTGGTTACACATGCACTGGAGGTAATAAGGAAAGAGTGATCAGTTAGTGGTTATACATGCACTGGATGCAATAAGGAAAGAGTGATAAGTTAGTGGTTATACATGCACTGGACGTAATAAGGAAAGAGTGATCAGTTAGTGGTTATACATGCACTGGAAGTAATAAGGAAAGAGTGATCAGTTAGTGGTTATACATACACTGGAAGTAATGAGGAAAGAGTGATCAGTTAGTGGTTATACATGCACTGGAGGTAATAAAAAAAGAGTGATCAGTTAGTGGTTATACATGCACTGGACGCAATAAGGAAAGAGTGATAAGTTAGTGGTTATACATGCACTGGAAGTAATAAGGAAAGAGTGATCAGTTAGTGGTTATACATGCACTGGATGCAATAAGGAAAGAGTGATCAGTTAGTGGTTATACATGCACTGGAAGTAATAAGGAAAGAGTGATCGGTTAGTGGTTATACATGCACTGGACATAATAAGGAAAGAGTGATCAGTTAGTGGTTATACATGCACTGGAAGTAATAAGGAGATAGTGATCAGTTAGTGGTTATACATGCACTGGACGTAATAAGGAAAGAGTGATCAGTTAGTGGTTACACATGCACTGGAAGTAATAAAGAAAGAGTGATCAGTTAGTGGTTATACATGCACTGGACGTAATAAGGAAAGAGTAATCAGTTAGTGGTTATACATGCACCGGACGTAATAAGGAAAGAGTGATCAGTTAGTGGTTACACATGCACTGGAAGTAATAAGGAAAGAGTGATCAGTTAGTGGTTATACATGCACTGGAGGTAATAAGGAAAGAGTGATCAGTTAGTGGTTATACATGCACTGGACGCAATAAGGAAAGAGTGATCAGTTAGTGGTTATACATGCACTGGAAGTAATAAGGAAAGAGTGATCAGTTAGTGGTTATACATGCACTGGATGTAATAAGGAAAGAGTGATCAGTTAGTGGATATACATGCACTGGAAGTAATAAGGAAAGAGTGATCAGTTAGTGGTTATACATACACTGGAAGTAATAAGGAAAGAGTGATCAGTTAGTGGTTATACATGCACTGGAGGTAATAAGGAAAGAGTGATCAGTTAGTGGTTATACATGCACTGGACGCAATAAGGAAAGAGTGATAAGTTAGTGGTTATACATGCACTGGAAGTAATAAGGAAAGAGTGATCAGTTAGTGGTTATACATGCACTGGATGCAATAAGGAAAGAGTGATAAGTTAGTGGTTATACATGCACTGGACGTAAAAAGGAAAGAGTGATCAGTTAGTGGTTATACATGCACTGGAAGTAATAAGGAAAGAGTGATCAGTTAGTGGTTATACATGCACTGGACGTAATAAGGAAAGAGTGATCAGTTAGTGGTTATACATGCACTGGAAGTAATAAGGAAAGAGTGATCAGTTAGTGGTTATACATGCACTGGAAGTAATAAGGAAAGAGTGATCAGTTAGTGGTTATACATGCACTGGACGTAATAAGGAAAGAGGGATCAGTTAGTGGTTATGCATGCACTGGACGTCTTAAGGAAAGAGTGATCAGTTAGTGGTTATACATGCACTGGAGGTAATAAGGAAAGAGTGATCAGTTAGTGGTTATACATGCACTGGAAGTAATAAGGAAAGAGTGATCAGTTAGTGGTTACACATGCACTGGAGGTAATAAGGAAAGAGTGATCAGTTAGTGGTTATACATGCACTGGACGCAATAAGGAAAGAGTGATAAGTTAATGGTTATACATGCACTGGACGTAATAAGGAAAGAGTGATCAGTTAGTGGTTATACATGCACTGGAAGTAATAAGGAAAGAGTGATCAGTTAGTGGTTATACATACACTGGAAGTAATAAGGAAAGAGTGATCAGTTAGTGGTTATACATGCACTGGAGGTAATAAGGAAAGAGTGATCAGTTAGTGGTTATACATGCACTGGACGCAATAAGGAAAGAGTGGTAAGTTAGTGGTTATACATGCACTGGAAGTAATAAGGAAAGAGTGATCAGTTAGTGGTTATACATGCACAGGATGCAATAAGGAAAGTGTGATCAGTTAGTGGTTATACATGCATTGGAAGTAATAAGGAAAGAGTGATCAGTTAGTGGTTATACATGCACTGGACATAATAAGGAAAGAGTGATCAGTTAGTGGTTATACATGCACTGGAAGTAATAAGGAAAGAGTGATCAGTTAGTGGTTATACATGCACTGGACGTAATAAGGAAAGAGTGATCAGTTAGTGGTTACACATGCACTGCAAGTAATAAGGAAAGAGTGATCAGTTAGTGGTTATACATGCACTGGACGTAATAAGGAAAGAGTGATCAGTTAGTGGTTATACATGCACTGGACATAATAAGGAAAGAGTGATCAGTTAGTGGTTACAGATGCACTGGAAGTAATAAGGAAAGAGTGATCAGTTAGTGGTTATACATGCATTATTCTGACATTTTTTTTTCCTTCTAAATCTTAATTGTATACAATCGTATGTTATTCTGTACCTCATGTATTAATTATCATAAGAAGTATTATGTACTCTGTTTAATATGAATGTAAATTACTGTCAATGTGGAGCTTTTCTCCCCGGGCCTCCGCTGAAAATGGACATGTATCCAGACGGATTATCCCGGTCAACAAATGTAAAATAAAATAAATAATTAAATAAATAAATAAATAAATTATACATGCACTGGACGTAATAAGGAAAGAGTGATCTGTTAGTGGTTATACATGCACTGGAAGTAATAAGGAAAGAGTGATCAGTTAGTGGTTTTTTTTTTTTTTTTTTTTTTTTTTTCTTTTTTTTTTTTTTTTTTTTTTTTTTTTTTTTTTTTTTTTTTTTTTTTTTTTTTTTTTTTTTTTTTTTTTTTTTTTTTTTTTTTTTTTTTTTTTTTTTTTTTTTTTTTTTTTTTTTTTTTTTTTTTTTTTTTTTTTTTTTTTTTTTTTTTTTTTTTTTTTTTTTTTTTTTTTTTTTTTTTTTTTTTTTTTTTTTTTTTTTTTTTTTTTTTTTTTTTTTTTTTTTTTTTTTTTTTTTTTTTTTTTTTTTTTTTTTTTTTTTTTTTTTTTTTTTTTTTTTTTTTTTTTTTTTTTTTTTTTTTTTTTTTTTTTTTTTTTTTTTTTTTTTTTTTTTTTTTTTTTTTTTTTTTTTTTTTTTTTTTTTTTTTTTTTTTTTTTTTTTTTTTTTTTTTTTTTTTTTTTTTTTTTTTTTTTTTTTTTTTTTTTTTTTTTTTTTTTTTTTTTTTTTTTTTTTTTTTTTTTTTTTTTTTTTTTTTTTTTTTTTTTTTTTTTTTTTTTTTTTTTTTTTTTTTTTTTTTTTTTTTTTTTTTTTTTTTTTTTTTTTTTTTTTTTTTTTTTTTTTTTTTTTTTTTTTTTTTTTTTTTTTTTTTTTTTTTTTTTTTTTTTTTTTTTTTTTTTTTTTTTTTTTTTTTTTTTTTTTTTTTTTTTTTTTTTTTTTTTTTTTTTTTTTTTTTTTTTTTTTTTTTTTTTTTTTTTTTTTTTTTTTTTTTTTTTTTTTTTTTTTTTTTTTTTTTTTTTTTTTTTTTTTTTTTTTTTTTTTTTTTTTTTTTTTTTTTTTTTTTTTTTTTTTTTTTTTTTTTTTTTTTTTTTTTTTTTTTTTTTTTTTTTTTTTTTTTTTTTTTTTTTTTTTTTTTTTTTTTTTTTTTTTTTTTTTTTTTTTTTTTTTTTTTTTTTTTTTTTTTTTTTTTTTTTTTTTTTTTTTTTTTTTTTTTTTTTTTTTTTTTTTTTTTTTTTTTTTTTTTTTTTTTTTTTTTTTTTTTTTTTTTTTTTTTTTTTTTTTTTTTTTTTTTTTTTTTTTTTTTTTTTTTTTTTTTTTTTTTTTTTTTTTTTTTTTTTTTTTTTTTTTTTTTTTTTTTTTTTTTTTTTTTTTTTTTTTTTTTTTTTTTTTTTTTTTTTTTTTTTTTTTTTTTTTTTTTTTTTTTTTTTTTTTTTTTTTTTTTTTTTTTTTTTTTTTTTTTTTTTTTTTTTTTTTTTTTTTTTTTTTTTTTTTTTTTTTTTTTTTTTTTTTTTTTTTTTTTTTTTTTTTTTTTTTTTTTTTTTTTTTTTTTTTTTTTTTTTTTTTTTTTTTTTTTTTTTTTTTTTTTTTTTTTTTTTTTTTTTTTTTTTTTTTTTTTTTTTTTTTTTTTTTTTTTTTTTTTTTTTTTTTTTTTTTTTTTTTTTTTTTTTTTTTTTTTTTTTTTTTTTTTTTTTTTTTTTTTTTTTTTTTTTTTTTTTTTTTTTTTTTTTTTTTTTTTTTTTTTTTTTTTTTTTTTTTTTTTTTTTTTTTTTTTTTTTTTTTTTAAAAAAAAAAAAAAAAAAAAAAAAAAAAAAAAAAAAAAAAAAAAAAAAAAAAAAAAAAAAAAAAAAAAAAAAAAAAAAAAAAAAAAAAAAAAAAAAAAAAAAAAAAAAAAAAAAAAAAAAAAAAAAAAAAAAAAAAAAAAAAAAAAAAAAAAAAAAAAAAAAAAAAAAAAAAAAAAAAAAAAAAAAAAAAAAAAAAAAAAAAAAAAAAAAAAAAAAAAAAAAAAAAAAAAAAAAAAAAAAAAAAAAAAAAAAAAAAAAAAAAAAAAAAAAAAAAAAAAAAAAAAAAAAAAAAAAAAAAAAAAAAAAAAAAAAAAAAAAAAAAAAAAAAAAAAAAAAAAAAAAAAAAAAAAAAAAAAAAAAAAAAAAAAAAAAAAAAAAAAAAAAAAAAAAAAAAAAAAAAAAAAAAAAAAAAAAAAAAAAAAAAAAAAAAAAAAAAAAAAAAAAAAAAAAAAAAAAAAAAAAAAAAAAAAAAAAAAAAAAAAAAAAAAAAAAAAAAAAAAAAAAAAAAAAAAAAAAAAAAAAAAAAAAAAAAAAAAAAAAAAAAAAAAAAAAAAAAAAAAAAAAAAAAAAAAAAAAAAAAAAAAAAAAAAAAAAAAAAAAAAAAAAAAAAAAAAAAAAAAAAAAAAAAAAAAAAAAAAAAAAAAAAAAAAAAAAAAAAAAAAAAAAAAAAAAAAAAAAAAAAAAAAAAAAAAAAAAAAAAAAAAAAAAAAAAAAAAAAAAAAAAAAAAAAAAAAAAAAAAAAAAAAAAAAAAAAAAAAAAAAAAAAAAAAAAAAAAAAAAAAAAAAAAAAAAAAAAAAAAAAAAAAAAAAAAAAAAAAAAAAAAAAAAAAAAAAAAAAAAAAAAAAAAAAAAAAAAAAAAAAAAAAAAAAAAAAAAAAAAAATAAAACAAAAAAAAAAAAAAAAAATCAAAAAAAAAAAAAAAAAAAAAAAAAAAAAAAAAAAAAAAAAAAAAAAAAAAAAAAAAAAAAAAAAAAAAAAAAAAAAAAAAAAAAAAAAAAAAAAAAAAAAAAAAAAAAAAAAAAAAAAAAAAAAAAAAAAAAAAAAAAAAAAAAAAAAAAAAAAAAAAAAAAAAAAAAAAAAAAAAAAAAAAAAAAAAAAAAAAAAAAAAAAAAAAAAAAAAAAAAAAAAAAAAAAAAAAAAAAAAAAAAAAAAAAAAAAAAAAAAAAAAAAAAAAAAAAAAAAAAAAAAAAAAAAAAAAAAAAAAAAAAAAAAAAAAAAAAAAAAAAAAAAAAAAAAAAAAAAAAAAAAAAAAAAAAAAAAAAAAAAAAAAAAAAAAAAAAAAAAAAAAAAAAAAAAAAAAAAAAAAAAAAAAAAAAAAAAAAAAAAAAAAAAAAAAAAAAAAAAAAAAAAAAAAAAAAAAAAAAAAAAAAAAAAAAAAAAAAAAAAAAAAAAAAAAAAAAAAAAAAAAAAAAAAAAAAAAAAAAAAAAAAAAAAAAAAAAAAAAAAAAAAAAAAAAAAAAAAAAAAAAAAAAAAAAAAAAAAAAAAAAAAAAAAAAAAAAAAAAAAAAAAAAAAAAAAAAAAAAAAAAAAAAAAAAAAAAAAAAAAAAAAAAAAAAAAAAAAAAAAAAAAAAAAAAAAAAAAAAAAAAAAAAAAAAAAAAAAAAAAAAAAAAAAAAAAAAAAAAAAAAAAAAAAAAAAAAAAAAAAAAAAAAAAAAAAAAAAAAAAAAAAAAAAAAAAAAAAAAAAAAAAAAAAAAAAAAAAAAAAAAAAAAAAAAAAAAAAAAAAAAAAAAAAAAAAAAAAAAAAAAAAAAAAAAAAAAAAAAAAAAAAAAAAAAAAAAAAAAAAAAAAAAAAAAAAAAAAAAAAAAAAAAAAAAAAAAAAAAAAAAAAAAAAAAAAAAAAAAAAAATAAAAAAAAAAAAAAAAAAAAAAAAAAAAAAAAAAAAAAAAAAAAAAAAAAAAAAAAAAAAAAAAAAAAAAAAAAAAAAAAAAAAAAAAAAAAAAAAAAAAAAAAAAAAAAAAAAAAAAAAAAAAAAAAAAAAAAAAAAAAAAAAAAAAAAAAAAAAAAAAAAAAAAAAAAAAAAAAAAAAAAAAAAAAAAAAAAAAAAAAAAAAAAAAAAAAAAAAAAAAAAAAAAAAAAACATGCACTGGAAAAAAAAGGGGGTTTTTTTTTTTTGGGGGGGACAAAAAAAAAAGGGGAAAATTTATTTTAAAATTAAAAATGGGAAAAGGGAAGGGGAAAAAATTTAATGCATAAAAAAGGGAAAAGTAATTTTTTTTTTTTAAAAAAAAAAAGGGAAAAGTAAGTTATTTTTCCCAAAAAAAGGGAAAAGTAAGTTATTTTAAAGATGGGGAAAAAGGAAAGGGGTTTAGGGTTTAAATAAGGAAAAAAAAATTTTTTTAAATAAATAAATAGAAATAAATTATACATGCACTGGAAGTAATAAGGAAAGAGTGATCAGTTAGTTGTTATACATGCACTGGATGCAATAAGGAAAGAGTGATCAGTTAGTGGTTATACATGCACTGGAAGTAATAAGGAAAGAGTGATCAGTTAGTGGTTATACATGCACTGGACGTAATAAGGAAAGAGTGATCAGTTAGTGGTTATACATGCACTGGAAGTAATAAGGAAAGAGTGATCAGTTAGTGGTTATACATGCACTGGAGGTAATAAGGAAAGAGTGATCAGTTAGTGGTTATACATGCACTGGAAGTAATAAGGAAAGAGTGATCAGTTAGTGGTTATACATGCACTGGAAGTAATAAGGAAAGAGTGATCAGTTAGTGGTTATACATGCACTGGAGGTAATAAGGAAAGAGTGATCAGTTAGTGGTTATACATGCACTTGTCGTAATAAGGAAAGAGTGATCAGTTAGTTGTTATTCATGCACTGGAAGTAATAAGGAAAGAGTGATCAGTTAGTGGTTATACATGCACTGGAAGTAATAAGGAAAGAGTGATCAGTTAGTGGTTATACATGCACTGGAAGTAATAAGGAAAGAGTGATCAGTTAGTGGTTATACATGCACTGGAGGTAATAAGGAAAGAGTGATCAGTTAGTGGTTATACATGCACTGGAATGGGTAATAAGGAAAGAGTGATCAGTTAGTGGTTATACATGCACTGGAAGTAATAAGGAAAGAGTGATCAGTTAGTGGTTATACATACACTGGAAGTAATGAGGAAAGAGTGATCAGTTAGTGGTTATACATGCACTGGAGGTAATAAAAAAAGAGTGATCAGTTAGTGGTTATACATGCACTGGATGCAATAAGGAAAGAGTGATAAGTTAGTGGTTATACATGCACTGGAAGTAATAAGGAAAGAGTGATCAGTTAGTGGTTATACATGCACTGGATGCAATAAGGAAAGAGTGATCAGTTAGTGGTTATACATGCACTGGAAGTAATAAGGAAAGAGTGATCAGTTAGTGGTTATACATGCACTGGACGTAATAAGGAAAGAGTGATCAGTTAGTGGTTATACATGCACTAGAAGTAATAAGGAAATAGTGATCAGTTAGTGGTTATACATGCACTGGACATAATAAGGAAAGAGTGATCAGTTAGTGGTTACACATGCACTGGAAGTAATAAGGAAAGAGTGATCAGTTAGTGGTTATACATGCACTGGACGTAATAAGGAAAGAGTAATCAGTTAGTGGTTATACATGCACTGGACGTAATAAGGAAAGAGTGATCAGTTAGTGGTTACACATGCACTGGAAGTAATAAGGAAAGAGTGATCAGTTAGTGGTTATACATGCATTGGACGTAATAAGGAAAGAGTGATCAGTTAGTGGTTATGCATGCACTGGACGTCTTAAGGAAAGAGTGATCAGTTAGTGGTTATACATGCACTGGAGGTAATAAGGAAAGAGTGATCAGTTAGTGGTTATACATGCACTGGAAGTAATAAGGAAAGAGTGATCAGTTAGTGGTTACACATGCACTGGAGGTAATAAGGAAAGAGTGATCAGTTAGTGGTTATACATGCACTGGACGCAATAAGGAAAGAGTGATAAGTTAATGGTTATACGTGCACTGGACGTAATAAGGAAAGAGTGATCAGTTAGTGGTTATACATGCACTGGAAGTAATAAGGAAAGAGTGATCAGTTAGTGGTTATACATACACTGGAAGTAATAAGGAAAGAGTGATCAGTTAGTGGTTATACATGCACTGGAGGTAATAAGGAAAGAGTGGTAAGTTAGTGGTTATACATGCAATGGAAGTAATAAGGAAAGAGTGATCAGTTAGTGGTTATACATGCACTGGATGCAATAAGGAAAGTGTGATAAGTTAGTGGTTATACATGCACTGGAAGTAATAAGGAAAGAGTGATCAGTTAGTGGTTATACATGCACTGGACATAATAAGGAAAGAGTGATCAGTTAGTGGTTATACATGCACTGGAAGTAATAAGGAAAGAGTGATCAGTTAGTGGTTATACATGCACTGGACGTAATAAGGAAAGAGTGATCAGTTAGTGGTTAAACATGCACTGCAAGTAATAAGGAAAGAGTGATCAGTTAGTGGTTATACATGCACTGGACGTAATAAGGAAAGAGTGATCAGTTAGTGGTTATACATGCACTGGACGTAATAAGGAAAGAGTGATCAGTTAGTGGTTACACATGCACTGGAAGTAATAAGGAAAGAGTGATCAGTTAGTGGTTCTACATGCATTATTCTGACATTTTTTTCCTTCTAAATCATAATTGTATACAATCGTATGTTATTCTGTACCTCATGTATTAATTATCATAAGAAGTATTATGTACTCTGTTTAATATGAATGTAAATTACTGTCAATGTGGAGCTTTTCTCCCCGGGCCTCCGCTGAAAATGGACATGTATCCAGACAGATTATCCCGGTCAACAAATGTAAAATAAAATAAATAATTAAATAAATAAATAAGTAAATTATACATGCACTGGACGTAATAAGGAAAGAGTGATCTGTTAGTGGTTATACATGCACTGGAAGTAATAAGGAAAGAGTGATCAGTTAGTGGTTATACATGCAATGGAAGTAATAAGGAAAGAGTGATCAGTTAGTGGTTATACATGCACTGGACACAATAAGGAAAGAGTGATCAGTTAGTGGTTATACATGCACTGGACATAATGAGGAAAGAGTGATCATTTAGTGGTTATACATGCACTGGAGGTAATAAGGAAAGAGTGATCAGTTAGTGGTTATACATGCACTGGATGTAATAAGGAAAGAGTGATCAGTTAGTGGTTATACATGCACTGGAAGTAATAAGGAAAGAGTGATCAGTTAGTGGTTATACATACACTGGAAGTAATAAGGAAAGAGTGATCAGTTAGTGGTTATACATGCACTGGAGGTAATAAGGAAAGAGTGATCAGTTAGTGGTTATACATGCACTGGACGCAATAAGGAAAGAGTGATAAGTTAGTGGTTATACATGCACTGGAAGTAATAAGGAAAGAGTGATCAGTTAGTGGTTATACATGCACTGGATGCAATAAGGAAAGAGTGATAAGTTAGTGGTTATACATGCACTGGACGTAAAAAGGAAAGAGTGATCAGTTAGTGGTTATACATGCACTGGAAGTAATAAGGAAAGAGTGATCAGTTAGTGGTTATACATGCACTGGACGTAATAAGGAAAGAGTGATCAGTTAGTGGTTATACATGCACTGGAAGTAATAAGGAAAGAGTGATCAGTTAGTGGTTATACATGCACTGGAAGTAATAAGGAAAGAGGGATCAGTTAGTGGTTATACATGCACTGGACGTAATAAGGAAAGAGTGATCAGTTAGTGGTTATGCATGCACTGGACGTCTTAAGGAAAGAGTGATCAGTTAGTGGTTATACATGCACTGGAGGTAATAAGGAAAGAGTGATCAGTTAGTGGTTTTACATGCACTGGAAGTAATAAGGAAAGAGTGATCAGTTAGTGGTTACACATGCACTGGAGGTAATAAGGAAAGAGTGATCAGTTAGTGGTTATACATGCACTGGACGCAATAAGGAAAGAGTGATAAGTTAATGTTTATACATGCACTGGACGTAATAAGGAAAGAGTGATCAGTTAGTGGTTATACATGCACTGGAAGTAATAAGGAAAGAGTGATCAGTTAGTGGTTATACATACACTGGAAGTAATAAGGAAAGAGTGATCAGTTAGTGGTTATACATGCACTGGAGGTAATAAGGAAAGAGTGATCAGTTAGTGGTTATACATGCACTGGACGCAATAAGGAAAGAGTGGTAAGTTAGTGGTTATACATGCACTGGAAGTAATAAGGAAAGAGTGATCAGTTAGTGGTTATACATGCATTATTCTGACATTTTTTTTTCCTTCTAAATCTTAATTGTATACAATCGTATGTTATTGTACTCATGTATTAATTATCATAAGAAGTATTATGTACTCTGTTTAATATGAATGTAAATTACTGTCAATGTGGAGCTTTTCTCCCCAGGCCTCCGCTGAAAATGGACATGTATCCAGACGGATTATCCCGGTCAACAAATGTAAAATAAAATAAATAATTAAATAAATAAATAAATAAATTATACATGCACTGGACGTAATAAGGAAAGCGTGATCTGTTAGTGGTTATACATGCACTGGAAGTAATAAGGAAAGAGTGATCAGTTAGTGGTTATACATGCAATGGAAGTAATAAGGAAAGAGTGATCAGTTAGTGGTTATACATGCACTGGACACAAAAAGGAAAGAGTGATCAGTTAGTGGTTATACATGCACTGGACATAATGAGGAAAGAGTGATCATTTAGTGGTTATACATGCACTGGAGGTAATAAGGAAAGAGTGATCAGTTAGTGGTTATACATGCACTGGAAGTAATAAGGAAAGAGTGATCAGTTAGTGGTTATACATGCACTGGAGGTAATAAGGAAAGAGTGATCAGTTAGTGGTTATACATGCACTGGAGGTAATAAGGAAAGAGTGATCAGTTAGTGGTTATACATGCACTGGAGGTAATAAGGAAAGAGTGATCAGTTAGTGGTTATACATGCACTGGACGCAATAAGGAAACAGTGATCAGTTAGTGGTTATACATGCACTGGACGTAATAAGGAAAGAGTGATCAGTTAGTGGTTATACATGCACTGGAAGTAATAAGGAAAGAGTGATCAGTTAGTGGTTATACATGCACTGGAGGTAATAAGGAAAGAGTGATCAGTTAGTGGTTATACATGCACTGGAGGTAATAAGGAAAGAGTGATCAGTTAGTGGTTATACATGCACTTGAAGTAATAAGGAAAGAGTGATCAGTTTGTGGTTATACATGCACTGGACGCAATAAGGAAAGAGTGATCAGTTAGTGGTTATACATGCACTGGACGTAATAAGGAAAGAGTGATAAGTTAGTGGTTATACATGCACTGGAGGTAATAAGGAAAGAGTGATCAGTTAGTGGTTATACATGCACTGGAGGTAATAAGTAGAGAGTGATCAGTTAGTGGTTATACATGCACTGGAAGTAATTAGGAAAGAGTGATCAGTTAGTGGTTATACATGCACTGGACGTAATAAGGAAAGAGTGATCAGTTAGTGGTTATACATGCAGTGGACGTAATAAGGAAAGAGTGATCAGTTAGTGGTTATACATGCACTGGACACAATAAGGAAAGAGTGATCAGTTAGTGGTTATACATGCACTGGAAGTAATAAGGAAAGAGTGATCAGTTAGTGGTTATACATGCACTGGATGTAATAAGGAAAGAGTGATCAGTTAGTGGTTATACATGCACTGGAAGTAATAAGGAAAGAGTGATCAGTTAGTGGTTATACATACACTGGAAGTAATAAGGAAAGAGTGATCAGTTAGTGGTTATACATGCACTGGTTGTAATAAGGAAAGAGTGATCAGTTAGTGGTTATACATGCACTGGACGCAATAAGGAAAGAGTGATAAGTTAGTGGTTATACATGCACTGGAATTAATAAGGAAAGAGTGATCAGTTAGTGGTTATACATGCACTGGATGCAATAAGGAAAGAGTGATAAGTTAGTGGTTATACATGCACTGGAAGTAATAAGGAAAGAGTGATCAGTTAGTGGTTATACATGCACTGGACGTAAAAAGGAAAGAGTGATCAGTTAGTGGTTATACATGCACTGGAAGTAATAAGGAAAGAGTGATCAGTTAGTGGTTATACATGCACTGGACGTAATAAGGAAAGAGTGATCAGTTAGTGGTTACACATGCACTGGAAGTAATAAGGAAAGAGTGATCAGTTAGTGGTTATACATGCATTGGAAGTAATAAGGAAAGAGTGATCAGTTAGTGGTTATACATGCACTGGACGTAATAAGGAAAGAGTGATCAGTTAGTGGTTATGCATGCACTGGACGTAATAAGGAAAGAGTGATCAGTTAGTGGTTATACATGCACTGGAGGTAATAAGGAAAGAGTGATCAGTTAGTGGTTATACATGCACTGGAAGTAATAAGGAAAGAGTGATCAGTTAGTGGTTACACATGCACTGGAGGTAATAAGGAAAGAGTGATCAGTTAGTGGTTATACATGCACTGGACGAATAAGGAAAGAGTGATAAGTTAGTGGTTATACATGCACTGGACGTAATAAGGAAAGAGTGATCAGTTAGTGGTTATACATGCACTGGACGTAATAAGGAAAGAGTGATCAGTTAGTGGTTATACATGCACTGGAAGTAATAAGGAAAGAGTGATCAGTTAGTGGTTATACATACACTGGAAGTAATAAGGAAAAGTGATCAGTTAGTGGTTATACATGCACTGGAGGTAATAAGGAAAGAGTGATCAGTTAGTGGTTATACATGCACTGGACGCAATAAGGAAAGAGTGATAAGTTAGTGGTTATACATGCAATGGAAGTAATAAGGAAAGAGTGATCAGTTAGTGGTTATACATGCACTGGATGCAATAAGGAAAGTGTGATCAGTTAGTGGTTATACATGCACTGGAAGTAATAAGGAAAGAGTGATCAGTTAGTGGTTATACATGCACTGGACGTAATAAGGAAAGAGTGATCAGTTAGTGGTTATACATGCACAGGAAGTAATAAGGAAAGAGTGATCAGTTAGTGGTTATACATACACTGGAAGTAATAAGGAAAGAGTGATCAGTTAGTCGTTATACATGCACTGGAGGTAATAATGAAAGAGTGATCAGTTAGTGGTTATACATGCACTGGAGGTAATAAGGAAAGAGTGATCAGTTAGTGGATATACATGCACTGGAGGTAATAAGGAAAGAGTGATCAGTTAGTGGTTATACATGCACTGAACGCAATAAGGAAAGAGTGATCAGTTAGTGGTTATACATGCACTGGAAGTAATAAGGAAAGAGTGATCAGTTAGTGGTTATACATGCACTGGACATAATAAGGAAAGAGTGATCAGTTAGTGGTTATACATGCACTGGAAGTAATAAGGAAAGAGTGATCAGTTAGTGGTTATACATACACTGGAAGTAATAAGGAAAGAGTGATCAGTTAGTGGTTATGCATGCACTGGAGGTAATAAGGAAAGAGTGATCAGTTAGTGGTTATACATGCACTGGATGCAATAAGGAAAGAGTGATAAGTTAGTGGTTATACATGCACTGGAAGTAATGAGGAAAGAGTGATCAGTTAGTGGTTATACATGCACTGGATGCAATAAGGAAAGAGTGATAAGATAGTGGTTATACATGCACTGGAAGTAATAAGGAAAGGGTGATCAGTTAGTGGTTATACATGCACTGGACGTAAAAAGGAAAGAGTGATCAGTTAGTGGTTATACATGCACTGGAAGTAATAAGGAAACAGTGATCAGTTAGTGGTTATACATGCACTGGATGTAATAAGGAAAGAGTGATCAGTTAGTGGTTATACATGCACTGGAAGTAATAAGGAAAGAGTGATCCGATAGTGGTTATACATGCACTGGAAGTAATAAGGAAAGAGTGATCAGTTAGTGGTTATACATGCACTGGACATAATAAGGAAAGAGTGATCTGTTAGTGGTTATACATGCACTGGACGTAATAAGGAAAGAGTGATCAGTTAGTGGTTATACATGCACTGGAGGTAATAAGGAAAGAGTGATCAGTTAGTGGTTATACATGCACTGGAAGTAATAAGGAAAGAGTGATCAGTTAGTGGTTACACATGCACTGGAGGTAATAAGGAAAGAGTGATCAGTTAGTGGTTATACATGCACTGGACGCAATAAGGAAAGAGTGATAAGTTAGTGGTTATACATGCACAGGACGTAATAAGGAAAGAGTGATCAGTTAGTGGTTATACATGCACTGGAAGTAATAAGGAAAGAGTGATCAGTTAGTGGTTATACATACACTGGAAGTAATGAGGAAAGAGTGATCAGTTAGTGGTTATACATGCACTGGAGGTAATAAAAAAAGAGTGATCAGTTAGTGGTTATACATGCACTGGACGCAATAAGGAAAGAGTGATAAGTTAGTGGTTATACATGCACTGGAAGTAATAAGGAAAGAGTGATCAGTTAGTGGTTATACATGCACTGGATGCAATAAGGAAAGAGTGATCAGTTAGTGGTTATACATGCACTGGAAGTAATAAGGAAAGAGTGATCAGTTAGTGGTTATACATGCACTGGACGTAATAAGGAAAGAGTGATCAGTTAGTGGTTATACATGCACTGGAAGTAATAAGGAAATAGTGATCAGTTAGTGGTTATACATGCACTGGACATAATAAGGAAAGAGTGATCAGTTAGTGGTTACACATGCACTGGAAGTAATAAGGAAAGAGTGATGAGTTAGTGGTTATACATGCACTGGACGTAATAAGGAAAGAGTAATCAGTTAGTGGTTATACATGCACTGGACGTAATAAGGAAAGAGTGATCAGTTAGTGGTTACACATGCACTGGAAGTAATAAGGAAAGAGTGATCAGTTAGTGGTTATACATGCACTGGAGGTAATAAGGAAAGAGTGATCAGTTAGTGGTTATACATGCACTGGACGCAATAAGGAAAGAGTGATCAGTTAGTGGTTATACATGCACTCGAAGTAATAAGGAAAGAGTGATCAGTTAGTGGTTATACATGCACTGGATGTAATAAGGAAAGAGTGATCAGTTAGTGGTTATACATGCACTGGAAGTAATAAGGAAAGAGTGATCAGTTAGTGGTTATACATGCACTGGAAGTAATAAGGAAAGAGTGATCAGTTTGTGGTTATACATCCACTGGAAGTAATAAGGAAAGAGTGATCAGTTAGTGGTTATACATGCACTGGACGTAATAAGGAAAGAGTGATCAGTTAGTGGTCATACATGCACTGGAGGTAATAAGGAAAGAGTGATCAGTTAGTGGTTATACATGCACTGGAAGTAATAAGGAAACAGTGATGAGTTAGTGGTTACACATGCACTGGAGGTAATAAGGAAAGAGTGATCAGTTAGTGGTTATACATGCACTGGACGCAATAAGGAAAGAGTGATAAGTTAGTGGTTATACATGCACTGGACGTAATAAGGAAAGAGTGATCAGTTAGTGGTTATACATGCACTGGAAGTAATAAGGAAAGAGTGATCAGTTAGTGGTTATACATACACTGGAAGTAATGAGGAAAGAGTGATCAGTTAGTGGTTATACATGCACTGGAGGTAATAAAAAAAGAGTGATCAGTTAGTGGTTATACATGCACTGGACGCAATAAGGAAAGAGTGATAAGTTAGTGGTTATACATGCACTGGAAGTAATAAGGAAAGAGTGATCAGTTAGTGGTTATACATGCACTGGATGCAATAAGGAAAGAGTGATCAGTTAGTGGTTATACATGCACTGGAAGTAATAAGGAAAGAGTGATCGGTTAGTGGTTATACATGCACTGGACGTAATAAGGAAAGAGTGATCAGTTAGTGGTTATACATGCACTGGAAGTAATAAGGAAATAGTGATCAGTTAGTGGTTATACATGCACTGGACGTAATAAGGAAAGAGTGATCAGTTAGTGGTTACACATGCACTGGAAGTAATAAGGAAAGAGTGATCACTTAGTGGTTATACATGCACTGGACGTAATAAGGAAAGAGTAATCAGTTAGTGGTTATACATGCATCGGACGTAATAAGGAAAGAGTTATCAGTTAGTGGTTACACATGCACTGGAAGTAATAAGGAAAGAGTGATCAGTTAGTGGTTATACATGCACTGGAGGTAATAAGGAAAGAGTGATCAGTTAGTGGTTATACATGCACTGGACGCAATAAGGAAAGAGTGATCAGTTAGTGGTTATACATGCACTGGAAGTAATAAGGAAAGAGTGATCAGTTAGTGGTTATACATGCACTGGATGTAATAAGGAAAGAGTGATCAGTTAGTGGTTATACATGCACTGGAAGTAATAAGGAAAGAGTGATCAGTTAGTGGTTATACATACACTGGAAGTAATAAGGAAAGAGTGATCAGTTAGTGGTTATACATGCACTGGAGGTAATAAGGAAAGAGTGATCAGTTAGTGGTTATACATGCACTGGACGCAATAAGGAAAGAGTGATAAGTTAGTGGTTATACATGCACTGGAAGTAATAAGGAAAGAGTGATCAGTTAGTGGTTATACATGCACTGGATGCAATAAGGAAAGAGTGATAAGTTAGTGGTTATACATGCACTGGACGTAAAAAGGAAAGAGTGATCAGTTAGTGGTTATACATGCACTGGAAGTAATAAGGAAAGAGTGATCAGTTAGTGGTTATACATGCACTGGACATAATAAGGAAAGAGTGATCAGTTAGTGGTTATACATGCACTGGAAGTAATAAGGAAAGAGTGATCAGTTAGTGGTTATACATGCACTGGAAGTAATAAGGAAAGAGTGATCAGTTAGTGGTTATACATGCACTGGACGTAATAAGGAAAGAGTGATCAGTTAGTGGTTATGCATGCACTGGACGTCTTAAGAAAAGAGTGATCAGTTAGTGGTTATACATGCACTGGAGGTAATAAGGAAAGAGTGATCAGTTAGTGGTTATACATGCACTGGAAGTAATAAGGAAAGAGTGATCAGTTAGTGGTTACACATGCACTGGAGTTAATAAGGAAAGAGTGATCAGTTAGTGGTTATACATGCACTGGACGCAATAAGGAAAGAGTGATAAGTTAATGGTTATACATGCACTGGACGTAATAAGGAAAGAGTGATCAGTTAGTGGTTATACATGCACTGGAAGTAATAAGGAAAGAGTGATCAGTTAGTGGTTATACATACACTGGAAGTAATAAGGAAAGAGTGATCAGTTAGTGGTTATACATGCACTGGAGGTAATAAGGAAAGAGTGATCAGTTAGTGGTTATACATGCACTGGACGAAATAAGGAAAGAGTGGTAAGTTAGTGGTTATACATGCACTGGAAGTAATGAGGAAAGAGTGATCAGTTAGTGGTTATACATGCACTGGATGCAATAAGGAAAGTGTGATCAGTTAGTGGTTATACATGCACTGGAAGTAATAAGGAAAGAGTGATCAGTTAGTGGTTATACATGCACTGGACATACTAATAAGGAAAGAGTGATCAGTTAGTGGTTATACATGCACTGGAAGTAATAAGGAAAGAGTGATCAGTTAGTGGTTATACATGCACTGGACGTAATAAGGAAAGAGTAATCAGTTAGTGGTTACACATGCACTGCAAGTAATAAGGAAAGAGTGATCATTTAGTGGTTATACATGCACTGGACGTAATAAGGAAAGAGTGATCAGTTAGTGGTTATACATGCACTGGACGTAATAAGGAAAGAGTGATCAGTTAGTGGTTACACATGCACTGGAAGTAATAAGGAAAGAGTGATCAGTTAGTGGTTATACATGCATTATTCTGACATTTTTTTTCCTTCTAAATCTTAATTGTATACAATCGTATGTTATTCTGTACCTCATGTATTAATTATCATAAGAAGTATTATGTACTCTGTTTAATATGAATGTAAATTACGGTCAATGTGGAGCGTTTCTCTTTTCTCCCCGGGCCTCCGCTGAAAATGGACATGTATCCAGACGGATTATCCCGGTCAACAAATGTAAAATAAAATAAATAATTAAATAAATAAATAAATAAATTATACATGCACTGGACGTAATAAGGAAAGAGTGATCTGTTAGTGGTTATACATGCACTGGAAGTAATAAGGAAAGAGTGATCAGTTAGTGGTTATACATGCAATGGAAGTAATAAGGAAAGCGTGATCAGTTAGTGGTTATACATGCACTGGACACAATAAGGAAAGAGTGATCAGTTAGTGGTTATACATGCACTGGACATAATGAGGAAAGAGTGATCATTTAGTGGTTATACATGCACTGGAGGTAATAAGGAAAGAGTGATCAGTTAGTGGTTATACATGCACTGGAAGTAATAAGGAAAGAGTGATCAGTTAGTGGTTATACATGCACTGGAGGTAATAAGGAAAGAGTGATCAGTTAGTGGTTATACATGCACTGGAGGTAATAAGGAAAGAGTGATCAGTTAGTGGTTATACATGCACTGGAGGTAATAAGGAAAGAGTGATCAGTTAGTGGTTATACATGCACTGGACGCAATAAGGAAAGAGTGATCAGTTAGTGGTTATACATGCACTGGACGTAATAAGGAAAGAGTGATCAGTTAGTGGTTATACATGCACTGGAAGTAATAAGGAAAGAGTGATCAGTTAGTGGTTATACATGCACTGGAGGTAATAAGGAAAGAGTGATCAGTTAGTGGTTATACATGCACTGGAGGTAATAAGGAAAGAGTGATCAGTTAGTGGTTATACATGCACTGGAAGTAATAAGGAAAGAGTGATCAGTTAGTGGTTATACATGCACTGGACGCAATAAGGAAAGAGTGATCAGTTAGTGGTTATACATGCACTGGACGTAATAAGGAAAGAGTGATCAGTTAGTGGTTATACATGCACTGGAGGTAATAAGGAAAGAGTGATCAGTTAGTGGTTATACATGCACTGGAGGTAATAAGGAAAGAGTGATCAGTTAGTGGTTATACATGCACTGGAAGTAATTAGGAAAGAGTGATCAGTTAGTGGTTATACATGCACTGGACGTAATAAGGAAAGAGTGATCAGTTAGTGGTTATACATGCACTGGACGTAATAAGGAAAGAGTGATCAGTTAGTGGTTATACATGCACTGGACACAATAAGGAAAGAGTGATCAGTTAGTGGTTATACATGCACTGGAAGTAATAAGGAAAGAGTGATCAGTTAGTGGTTATACATGCACTGGATGTAATAAGGAAAGAGTGATCAGTTAGTGGTTATACATGCACTGGAAGTAATAAGGAAAGAGTGATCAGTTAGTGGTTATAAATACACTGGAAGTAATAAGGAAAGAGTGATCAGTTAGTGGTTATACATGCACTGGACGTAATAAGGAAAGAGTGATCAGTTAGTGGTTATACATGCACTGGACGCAATAAGGAAAGAGTGATAAGTTAGTGGTTATACATGCACTGGAAGTAATAAGGAAAGAGTGATCAGTTAGTGGTTATACATGCACTGGATGCAATAAGGAAAGAGTGATAAGTTTGTGGTTATACATGCACTGGAAGTAATAAGGAAAGAGTGATCAGTTAGTGGTTATACATGCACTGGACGTAAAAAGGAAAGAGTGATCAGTTAGTGGTTATACATGCACTGGAAGTAATAAGGAAAGAGTGATCAGTTAGTGGTTATACATGCACTGGACGTAATAAGGAAAGAGTGATCAGTTAGTGGTTACACATGCACTGGAAGTAATAAGGAAAGAGTGATCAGTTAGTGGTTATACATGCACTGGAAGTAATAAGGAAAGAGTGATCAGTTAGTGGTTATACATGCACTGGACGTAATAAGGAAAGAGTGATCAGTTAGTGGTTATGCATGCACTGGACGTAATAAGGAAAGAGTGATCAGTTAGTGGTTATACATGCACTGGAGGTAATAAGGAAAGAGTGATCAGTTAGTGGTTATACATGCACTGGAAGTAATAAGGAAAGAGTGATAAGTTAGTGGTTACACATGCACTGGAGGTAATAAGGAAAGAGTGATCAGTTAGTGGTTATACATGCACTGGACGCAATAAGGAAAGAGTGATAAGTTAGTGGTTATACATGCACTGGACGTAATAAGGAAAGAGTGATCAGTTAGTGGTTATACATGCACTGGAAGTAATAAGGAAAGAGTGATCAGTTAGTGGTTATACATACACTGGAAGTAATAAGGAAAGAGTGATCAGTTAGTGGTTATACATGCACTGGAGGTAATAAGGAAAGAGTGATCAGTTAGTGGTTATACATGCACTGGAAGCAATAAGGAAAGAGTGATAAGTTAGTGGTTATACATGCAATGGAAGTAATAAGGAAAGAGTGATCAGTTAGTGGTTATACATGCACTGGATGCAATAAGGAAAGTGTGATCAGTTAGTGGTTATACATGCACTGGAAGTAATAAGGAAAGAGTGATCAGTTAGTGGTTATACATGCACTGGACGTAATAAGGAAAGAGTGATCAGTTAGTGGTTATACATGCACTGGAAGTAATAAGGAAAGAGTGATCAGTTAGTGGTTATACATGCACTGGACGTAATAAGGAAAGAGTGATCAGTTAGTGGTTACACATGCACTGCAAGTAATAAGGAAAGAGTGATCAGTTAGTGGTTATACATGCACTGGACGTAATAAGGAAAGAGTGATCAGTTAGTGGTTATACATGCACTGGACGTAATAAGGAAAGAGTGATCAGTTAGTGGTTATACATGCACTGGAAGTAATAAGGAAAGAGTGATCAGTTAGTGGTTATACATGCATTATTCTGACTTTTTTTTTCTTTTTTTCCTTCTAAATCTGTAACCATACATCTGCATGTTATTCTGTACCTCATGTATTAAGTAATAAGGAAATAGTGATAAATAAATAAATTATACATGCACTGGACGTAATAAGGAAAGAGTGATCTGTTAGTGGTTATACATGCACTGGAAGTAATAAGGAAAGAGTGATCAGTTAGTGGTTATACATGCACTGGAAGTAATAAGGAAAGAGTGATCAGTTAGTGGTTATACATGCACTGGAAGTAATAAGGAAAGAGTGATCAGTTAGTGGTTATACATGCACTGGACGTAATAAGGAAAGAGTGATCAGTTAGTGGTTATACATGCACTGGAGGTAATAAGGAAAGAGTGATCAGTTAGTGGTTATACATGCACTGGAGGTAATAAGGAAAGAGTGATCAGTTAGTGGTTATACATGCACTGGAAGTAATAAGGAAAGAGTGATCAGTTAGTGGTTATACATGCACTGGAGGTAATAAGGAAAGAGTGATCAGTTAGTGGTTATACATGCACTGGAGGTAATAAGGAAAGAGTGATCAGTTAGTGGTTATACATGCACTGGAGGTAATAAGGAAAGAGTGATCAGTTAGTGGTTATACATGCACTGGAAGTAATAAGGAAAGAGTGATCAGTTAGTGGTTATACATGCACTGGACGTAATAAGGAAAGAGTGATCAGTTAGTGGTTATACATGCACTGGAGGGGAGGTAATAAGGAAAGACTGATCAGTTAGTGGTTATACATGCACTGGTCGTAATAAGGAAAGAGTGATCATTTAGTGGTTATACATGCACTGGAAGTAATAAGGAAAGAGTGATCAGTTAGTGGTTATACATGCACTGGACATAATAAGGAAAGAGTGATCAGTTAGTGGTTATACATGCACTGGAAGTAATAAGGAAAGAGTGATCAGTTAGTGGTTATACATGCACTGGAGGTAATAAGGAAAGAGTGATCAGTTAGTGGTTATACATGCACTGGAGGTAATAAGGAAAGAGTGATCAGTTAGTGGTTATACATGCACTGGAGGTAATAAGGAAAGAGTGATCAGTTAGTGGTTATACATGCACTGGACGCAATAAGGAAAGAGTGATCAGTTAGTGGTTATACATGCACTGGACGTAATAAGGAAAGAGTGATCAGTTAGTGGTTATACATGCACTGGAAGTAATAAGGAAAGAGTGATCAGTTAGTGGTTATACATGCACTGGACGTAATAAGGAAAGAGTGATAAGTTAGTGGTTATACATGCACTGGAGGTAATAAGGAAAGAGTGATCAGTTAGTGGTTATACATGAACTGGAGGTAATAAGTAGAGAGTGATCAGTTAGTGGTTATACATGCACTGGAAGTAATTAGGAAAGAGTGATCAGTTAGTGGTTATACATGCACTGGACGTAATAAGGAAAGAGTGATCAGTTAGTGGTTATACATGCAGTGGACGTAATAAGGAAAGAGTGATCAGTTAGTGGTTATACATGCACTGGACACAATAAGGAAAGAGTGATCAGTTAGTGGTTATACATGCACTGGAAGTAATAAGGAAAGAGTGATCAGTTAGTGGTTATACATGCACTGGATGTAATAAGGAAAGAGTGATCAGTTAGTGGTTATACATGCACTGGAAGTAATAAGGAAAGAGTGATCAGTTAGTGGTTATACATACACTGGAAGTAATAAGGAAAGAGTGATCAGTTAGTGGTTATACATGCACTGGTTGTAATAAGGAAAGAGTGATCAGTTAGTGGTTATACATGCACTGGACGCAATAAGGAAAGAGTGATAAGTTAGTGGTTATACATGCACTGGAATTAATAAGGAAAGAGTGATCAGTTAGTGGTTATACATGCACTGGATGCAATAAGGAAAGAGTTATAAGTTAGTGGTTATACATGCACTGGAAGTAATAAGGAAAGAGTGATCAGTTAGTGGTTATACATGCACTGGACGTAAAAAGGAAAGAGTGATCAGTTAGTGGTTATACATGCACTGGAAGTAATAAGGAAAGAGTGATCAGTTAGTGGTTATACATGCACTGGACGTAATAAGGAAAGAGTGATCAGTTAGTGGTTACACATGCACTGGAAGTAATAAGGAAAGAGTGATCAGTTAGTGGTTATACATGCATTGGAAGTAATAAGGAAAGAGTGATCAGTTAGTGGTTATACATGCACTGGACGTAATAAGGAAAGAGTGATCAGTTAGTGGTTATGCATGCACTGGACGTAATAAGGAAAGAGTGATCAGTTAGTGGTTATACATGCACTGGAGGTAATAAGGAAAGAGTGATCAGTTAGTGGTTATACATGCACTGGAAGTAATAAGGAAAGAGTGATCAGTTAGTGGTTACACATGCACTGGAGGTAATAAGGAAAGAGTGATCAGTTAGTGGTTATACATGCACTGGACGCAATAAGGAAAGAGTGATAAGTTAGTGGTTATACATGCACTGGACGTAATAAGGAAAGAGTGATCAGTTAGTGGTTATACATGCACTGGACGTAATAAGGAAAGAGTGATCAGTTAGTGGTTATACATGCACTGGAAGTAATAAGGAAAGAGTGATCAGTTAGTGGTTATACATACACTGGAAGTAATAAGGAAAAAGTGATCAGTTAGTGGTTATACATGCACTGGAGGTAATAAGGAAAGAGTGATCAGTTAGTGGTTATACATGCACTGGACGCAATAAGGAAAGAGTGATAAGTTAGTGGTTATACATGCAATGGAAGTAATAAGGAAAGAGTGACCAGTTAGTCGTTATACATGCACTGGATGCAATAAGGAAAGTGTGATCAGTTAGTGGTTATACATGCACTGGAAGTAATAAGGAAAGAGTGATCAGTTAGTGGTTATACATGCACTGGACGTAATAAGGAAAGAGTGATCAGTTAGTGGTTATACATGCACAGGAAGTAATAAGGAAAGAGTGATCAGTTAGTGGTTATACATACACTGGAAGTAATAAGGAAAGAGTGATCAGTTAGTCGTTATACATGCACTGGAGGTAATAATGAAAGAGTGATCAGTTAGTGGTTATACATGCACTGGAGGTAATAAGGAAAGAGTGATCAGTTAGTGGATATACATGCACTGGAGGTAATAAGGAAAGAGTGATCAGTTAGTGGTTATACATGCACTGAACGCAATAAGGAAAGAGTGATCAGTTAGTGGTTATACATGCACTGGAAGTAATAAGGAAAGAGTGATCAGTTAGTGGTTATACATGCACTGGACATAATAAGGAAAGAGTGATCAGTTAGTGGTTATACATGCACTGGAAGTAATAAGGAAAGAGTGATCAGTTAGTGGTTATACATACACTGGAAGTAATAAGGAAAGAGTGATCAGTTAGTGGTTATGCATGCACTGGAGGTAATAAGGAAAGAGTGATCAGTTAGTGGTTATACATGCACTGGATGCAATAAGGAAAGAGTGATAAGATAGTGGTTATACATGCACTGGAAGTAATAAGGAAAGGGTGATCAGTTAGTGGTTATACATGCACTGGACGTAAAAGGAAAGAGTGATCAGTTAGTGGTTATACATGCACTGGAAGTAATAAGGAAACAGTGATCAGTTAGTGGTTATACATGCACTGGATGTAATAAGGAAAGAGTGATCAGTTAGTGGTTATACATGCACTGGAAGTAATAAGGAAAGAGTGATCCGATAGTGGTTATACATGCACTGGAAGTAATAAGGAAAGAGTGATCAGTTAGTGGTTATACATGCACTGGACATAATAAGGAAAGAGTGATCTGTTAGTGGTTATACATGCACTGGACGTAATAAGGAAAGAGTGATCAGTTAGTGGTTATACATGCACTGGAGGTAATAAGGAAAGAGTGATCAGTTAGTGGTTATACATGCACTGGAAGTAATAAGGAAAGAGTGATCAGTTAGTGGTTACACATGCACTGGAGGTAATAAGGAAAGAGTGATCAGTTAGTGGTTATACATGCACTGGACGCAATAAGGAAAGAGTGATAAGTTAGTGGTTATACATGCACAGGACGTAATAAGGAAAGAGTGATCAGTTAGTGGTTATACATGCACTGGAAGTAATAAGGAAAGAGTGATCAGTTAGTGGTTATACATGCACTGGAAGTAATGAGGAAAGAGTGATCAGTTAGTGGTTATACATGCACTGGAGGTAATAAAAAAAGAGTGATCAGTTAGTGGTTATACATGCACTGGACGCAATAAGGAAAGAGTGATAAGTTAGTGGTTATACATGCACTGGAAGTAATAAGGAAAGAGTGATCAGTTAGTGGTTATACATGCACTGGATGCAATAAGGAAAGAGTGATCAGTTAGTGGTTATACATGCACTGGAAGTAATAAGGAAAGAGTGATCAGTTAGTGGTTATACATGCACTGGACGTAATAAGGAAAGAGTGATCAGTTAGTGGTTATACATGCACTGGAAGTAATAAGGAAATAGTGATCAGTTAGTGGTTATACATGCACTGGACATAATAAGGAAAGAGTGATCAGTTAGTGGTTACACATGCACTGGAAGTAATAAGGAAAGAGTGATGAGTTAGTGGTTATACATGCACTGGACGTAATAAGGAAAGAGTAATCAGTTAGTGGTTATACATGCACTGGACGTAATAAGGAAAGAGTGATCAGTTAGTGGTTACACATGCACTGGAAGTAATAAGGAAAGAGTGATCAGTTAGTGGTTATACATGCACTGGAGGTAATAAGGAAAGAGTGATCAGTTAGTGGTTATACATGCACTGGACGCAATAAGGAAAGAGTGATCAGTTAGTGGTTATACATGCACTCGAAGTAATAAGGAAAGAGTGATCAGTTAGTGGTTATACATGCACTGGATGTAATAAGGAAAGAGTGATCAGTTAGTGGTTATACATGCACTGGAAGTAATAAGGAAAGAGTGATCAGTTAGTGGTTATACATGCACTGGAAGTAATAAGGAAAGAGTGATCAGTTATTGGTTATACATGCACTGGAAGTAATAAGGAAAGAGTGATCAGTTAGTGGTTATACATGCACTGGACGTAATAAGGAAAGAGTGATCAGTTAGTGGTCATACATGCACTGGAGGTAATAAGGAAAGAGTGATCAGTTAGTGGTTATACATGCACTGGAAGTAATAAGGAAACAGTGATGAGTTAGTGGTTACACATGCACTGGAGGTAATAAGGAAAGAGTGATCAGTTAGTGGTTATACATGCACTGGACGCAATAAGGAAAGAGTGATAAGTTATTGGTTATACATGCACTGGACGTAATAAGGAAAGAGTGATCAGTTAGTGGTTATACATGCACTGGAAGTAATAAGGAAAGAGTGATCAGTTAGTGGTTATACATACACTGGAAGTAATGAGGAAAGAGTGATCAGTTAGTGGTTATACATGCACTGGAGGTAATAAAAAAAGAGTGATCAGTTAGTGGTTATACATGCACTGGACGCAATAAGGAAAGAGTGATAAGTTAGTGGTTATACATGCACTGGAAGTAATAAGGAAAGAGTGATCAGTTAGTGGTTATACATGCACTGGATGCAATAAGGAAAGAGTGATCAGTTAGTGGTTATACATGCACTGGAAGTAATAAGGAAAGAGTGATCGGTTAGTGGTTATACATGCACTGGACGTAATAAGGAAAGAGTGATCAGTTAGTGGTTATACATGCACTGGAAGTAATAAGGAAATAGTGATCAGTTAGTGGTTATACATGCACTGGACGTAATAAGGAAAGAGTGATCAGTTAGTGGTTACACATGCACTGGAAGTAATAAGGAAAGAGTGATCACTTAGTGGTTATACATGCACTGGACGTAATAAGGAAAGAGTAATCAGTTAGTGGTTATACATGCATCGGACGTAATAAGGAAAGAGTGATCAGTTAGTGGTTACACATGCACTGGAAGTAATAAGGAAAGAGTGATCAGTTAGTGGTTATACATGCACTGGAGGTAATAAGGAAAGAGTGATCAGTTAGTGGTTATACATGCACTGGACGCAATAAGGAAAGAGTGATCAGTTAGTGGTTATACATGCACTGGAAGTAATAAGGAAAGAGTGATCAGTTAGTGGTTATACATGCACTGGATGTAATAAGGAAAGAGTGATCAGTTAGTGGTTATACATGCACTGGAAGTAATAAGGAAAGAGTGATCAGTTAGTGGTTATACATACACTGGAAGTAATAAGGAAAGAGTGATCAGTTAGTGGTTATACATGCACTGGAGGTAATAAGGAAAGAGTGATCAGTTAGTGGTTATACATGCACTGGACGCAATAAGGAAAGAGTGATAAGTTAGTGGTTATACATGCACTGGAAGTAATAAGGAAAGAGTGATCAGTTAGTGGTTATACATGCACTGGATGCAATAAGGAAAGAGTGATAAGTTAGTGGTTATACATGCACTGGACGTAAAAAGGAAAGAGTGATCAGTTAGTGGTTATACATGCACTGGAAGTAATAAGGAAAGAGTGATCAGTTAGTGGTTATACATGCACTGGACATAATAAGGAAAGAGTGATCAGTTAGTGGTTATACATGCACTGGAAGTAATAAGGAAAGAGTGATCAGTTAGTGGTTATACATGCACTGGAAGTAATAAGGAAAGAGTGATCAGTTAGTGGTTATACATGCACTGGACGTAATAAGGAAAGAGTGATCAGTTAGTGGTTATGCATGCACTGGACGTCTTAAGAAAAGAGTGATCAGTTAGTGGTTATACATGCACTGGAGGTAATAAGGAAAGAGTGATCAGTTAGTGGTTATACATGCACTGGAAGTAATAAGGAAAGAGTGATCAGTTAGTGGTTACACATGCACTGGAGGTAATAAGGAAAGAGTGATCAGTTAGTGGTTATACATGCACTGGACGCAATAAGGAAAGAGTGATAAGTTAATGGTTATACATGCACTGGACGTAATAAGGAAAGAGTGATCAGTTAGTGGTTATACATGCGCTGGAAGTAATAAGGAAAGAGTGATCAGTTAGTGGTTATACATACACTGGAAGTAATAAGGAAAGAGTGATCAGTTAGTGGTTATACATGCACTGGAGGTAATAAGGAAAGAGTGATCAGTTAGTGGTTATACATGCACTGGACGAAATAAGGAAAGAGTGGTAAGTTAGTGGTTATACATGCACTGGAAGTAATAAGGAAAGAGTGATCAGTTAGTGGTTATACATGCACTGGATGCAATAAGGAAAGTGTGATCAGTTAGTGGTTATACATGCACTGGAAGTAATAAGGAAAGAGTGATCAGTTAGTGGTTATACATGCACTGGACATACTAAGGAAAGAGTGATCAGTTAGTGGTTATACATGCACTGGAAGTAATAAGGAAAGAGTGATCAGTTAGTGGTTATACATGCACTGGACGTAATAAGGAAAGAGTGATCAGTTAGTGGTTACACATGCACTGCAAGTAATAAGGAAAGAGTGATCATTTAGTGGTTATACATGCACTGGACGTAATAAGGAAAGAGTGATCAGTTAGTGGTTATACATGCACTGGACGTAATAAGGAAAGAGTGATCAGTTAGTGGTTACACATGCACTGGAAGTAATAAGGAAAGAGTGATCAGTTAGTGGTTATACATGCATTATTCTGACATTTTTTTTTCCTTCTAAATCTTAATTGTATACAATCGTATGTTATTCTGTACCTCATGTATTAATTATCATAAGAAGTATTATGTACTCTGTTTAATATGAATGTAAATTACTGTCAATGTGGAGCTTTTCTCCCCGGGCCTCCGCTGAAAATGGACATGTATCCAGACGGATTATCCCGGTCAACAAATGTAAAATAAAATAAATAATTAAATAAATAAATAAATAAATTATACATGCACTGGACGTAATAAGGAAAGAGTGATCAGTTAGTGGTTATACATGCACTGGACGCAATAAGGAAAGAGTGATCAGTTAGTGGTTATACATGCACTGGACGTAATAAGGAAAGAGTGATCAGTTAGTGGTTATACATGCACTGGAAGTAATAAGGAAAGAGTGATCAGTTAGTGGTTATACTTGCACTGGAGGTAATAAGGAAAGAGTGATCAGTTAGTGGTTATACATGCACTGGAGGTAATAAGGAAAGAGTGATCAGTTAGTGGTTATACATGCACTGGAAGTAATAAGGAAAGAGTGATCAGTTAGTGGTTATACATGCACTGGACGTAATAAGGAAAGAGTGCTCAGTTAGTGGTTATACATGCACTGGAGGTAATAAGGAAAGAGTGATCAGTTAGTGGTTATACATGCACTGGAGGTAATAAGGAAAGAGTGATCAGTTAGTGGTTATACATGCACTGGAGGTAATAAGGAAAGAGTGATCAGTTAGTGGTTATACATGCACTGGAAGTAATTAGGAAAGAGTGATCAGTTAGTGGTTATACATGCACTGGACGTAATAAGGAAAGAGTGATCAGTTAGTGGTTATACATGCACTGGACGTAATAAGGAAAGAGTGATCAGTTAGTGGTTATACATGCACTGGACACAATAAGGAAAGAGTGATCAGTTAGTGGTTATACATGCACTGGAAGTAATAAGGAAAGAGTGATCAGTTAGTGGTTATACATGCACTGGATGTAATAAGGAAAGAGTGATCAGTTAGTGGTTATACATGCACTGGAAGTAATAAGGAAAGAGTGATCAGTTAGTGGTTATAAATACACTGGAAGTAATAAGGAAAGAGTGATCAGTTAGTGGTTATACATGCACTGGACGTAATAAGGAAAGAGTGATCAGTTAGTGGTTATACATGCACTGGACGCAATAAGGAAAGAGTGATAAGTTAGTGGTTATACATGCACTGGAAGTAATAAGGAAAGAGTGATCAGTTAGTGGTTATACATGCACTGGATGCAATAAGGAAAGAGTGATAAGTTAGTGGTTATACATGCACTGGAAGTAATAAGGAAAGAGTGATCAGTTAGTGGTTATACATGCACTGGACGTAAAAAGGAAAGAGTGATCAGTTAGTGGTTATACATGCACTAGAAGTAATAAGGAAAGAGTGATCAGTTAGTGGTTATACATGCACTGGACGTAATAAGGAAAGAGTGATCAGTTAGTGGTTACACATGCACTGGAAGTAATAAGGAAAGAGTGATCAGTTAGTGGTTATACATGCACTGGAAGTAATAAGGAAAGCGTGATCAGTTAGTGGTTATACATGCACTGGACGTAATAAGGAAAGAGTGATCAGTTAGTGGTTATGCATGCACTGGACGTAATAAGGAAAGAGTGATCAGTTAGTGGTTATACATGCACTGGAGGTAATAAGGAAAGAGTGATCAGTTAGTGGTTATACATGCACTGGAAGTAATAAGGAAAGAGTGATAAGTTAGTGGTTACACATGCACTGGAGGTAATAAGGAAAGAGTGATCAGTTAGTGGTTATACATGCACTGGACGCAATAAGGAAAGAGTGATAAGTTAGTGGTTATACATGCACTGGACGTAATAAGGAAAGAGTGATCAGTTAGTGGTTATACATGCACTGGAAGTAATAAGGAAAGAGTGATCAGTTAGTGGTTATACATACACTGGAAGTAATAAGGAAAGAGTGATCAGTTAGTGGTTATACATGCACTGGAGGTAATAAGGAAAGAGTGATCAGTTAGTGGTTATACATGCACTGGAAGCAATAAGGAAAGAGTGATAAGTTAGTGGTTATACATGCAATGGAAGTAATAAGGAAAGAGTGATCAGTTAGTGGTTATACATGCACTGGATGCAATAAGGAAAGTGTGATCAGTTAGTGGTTATACATGCACTGGAAGTAATAAGGAAAGAGTGATCAGTTAGTGGTTATACATGCACTGGACGTAATAAGGAAAGAGTGATCAGTTAGTGGTTATACATGCACTGGAAGTAATAAGGAAAGAGTGATCAGTTAGTGGTTATACATGCACTGGACGTAATAAGGAAAGAGTGATCAGTTAGTGGTTACACATGCACTGCAAGTAATAAGGAAAGAGTGATCAGTTAGTGGTTATACATGCACTGGACGTAATAAGGAAAGAGTGATCAGTTAGTGGTTATACATGCACTGGACGTAATAAGGAAAGAGTGATCAGTTAGTGGTTACACATGCACTGGAAGTAATAAGGAAAGAGTGATCAGTTAGTGGTTATACATGCATTATTCTGACTTTTTTTTTCCTTCTAAATCTTAATTGTATACATTCGTATGTTATTCTGTACCTCATGTATTAATTATCATAAGAAGTATTATGTACTCTGTTTAATATGAATGTAAATTACTGTCAATGTGGAGCTTTTCTCCCCGGGCCTCCGCTGAAAATGGACATGTATCCAGACGGATTATCCCGGTCAACAAATGTAAAATAAAATAAATAATTAAATAAATAAATAAATTGTACATGCACTGGACGTAATAAGGAAAGAGTGATCTGTTAGTGGTTATACATGCACTGGAAGTAATAAGGAAAGAGTGATCAGTTAGTGGTTATACATGCACTGGAAGTAATAAGGAAAGAGTGATCAGTTAGTGGTTATACATGCACTGGACACAATAAGGAAAGAGTGATCAGTTAGTGGTTATACATGCACTGGACGTAATAAGGAAAGAGTGATCAGTTAGTGGTTATACATGCACTGGAGGTAATAAGGAAAGAGTGATCAGTTAGTGGTTATACATGCACTGGAGGTAATAAGGAAAGAGTGATCAGTTAGTGGTTATACATGCACTGGAAGTAATAAGGAAAGAGTGATCAGTTAGTGGTTATACATGCACTGGAGGTAATAAGGAAAGAGTGATCAGTTAGTGGTTATACATGCACTGGAGGTAATAAGGAAAGAGTGATCAGTTAGTGGTTATACATGCACTGGAGGTAATAAGGAAAGAGTGATCAGTTAGTGGTTATACATGCACTGGAAGTAATAAGGAAAGAGTGATCAGTTAGTGGTTATACATGCACTGGACGCAATAAGGAAAGAGTGATCAGTTAGTGGTTATACATGCACTGGAGGGGAGGTAATAAGGAAAGACTGATCAGTTAGTGGTTATACATGCACTGGTCGTAATAAGGAAAGAGTGATCATTTAGTGGTTATACATGCACTGGAAGTAATAAGGAAAGAGTGATCAGTTAGTGGTTATACATGCACTGGACATAATAAGGAAAGAGTGATCAGTTAGTGGTTATACATGCACTGGAAGTAATAAGGAAAGAGTGATCAGTTAGTGGTTATACATGCACTGGAAGTAATAAGGAAAGTGTGATCAGTTAGTGGTTATACATGCACTTGACGTAATAAGGAAAGAGTGATCAGTTAGTTGTTATTCATGCACTGGAAGTAATAAGGAAAGAGTGATCAGTTAGTGGTTATACATGCACTGGAAGTAATAAGGAAAGAGTGATCAGTTAGTGGTTATACATGCACTGGATGCAATAAGGAAAGTGTGATCAGTTAGTGGTTATACATGCACTGGAAGTAATAAGGAAAGAGTGATCAGTTAGTGGTTATACATGCACTGGACGTAATAAGGAAAGAGTGATCACTTAGTGGTTATACATGCACTGGAAGTAATAAGGAAAGAGTGATTAGTTAGTGGTTATACATGCACTGGAAGTAATAAGGAAAGAGTGATCAGTTAGTGGTTATACATGCACTGGATGCAATAAGGAAAGAGTGATCAGTTAGTGGTTATACATGCACTGGAAGTAATAAGGAAAGAGTGATCAGTTAGTGGTTATACATGCACTGGACGTAATAAGGAAAGAGTGATCAGTTAGTGGTTATACATGCACTGGAAGTAATAAGGAAAGAGTGATCAGTTAGTGGTTATACATGCACTGGACGTAATAAGGAAAGAGTGATCAGTTAGTGGTTATACATGCACTGGACGTAATAAGGAAAGAGTGATCAGTTAGTGGTTATACATGCACTGGAGGTAATAAGGAAAGAGTGATCAGTTAGTGGTTATACATGCACTGGAGGTAATAAGGAAAGAGTGATCAGTTAGTGGTTATACATGCACTGGAAGTAATAAGGAAAGAGTCATCAGTTAGTGGTTATACATGCACTGGAGGTAATAAGGAAAGAGTGATCAGTTAGTGGTTATACATGCACTGGAGGTAATAAGGAAAGAGTGATCAGTTAGTGGTTATACATGCACTGGACGTAATAAGGAAAGAGTGATCAGTTAGTGGTTATACATGCACTGGAAGTAATAAGGAAAGCGTGATCAGTTAGTGGTTATACATGCACTGGACGTAATAAGGAAAGAGTGATCAGTTAGTGGTTATGCATGCACTGGACGTAATAAGGAAAGAGTGATCAGTTAGTGGTTATACATGCACTGGAGGTAATAAGGAAAGAGTGATCAGTTAGTGGTTATACATGCACTGGAAGTAATAAGGAAAGAGTGATAAGTTAGTGGTTACACATGCACTGGAGGTAATAAGGAAAGAGTGATCAGTTAGTGGTTATACATGCACTGGACGCAATAAGGAAAGAGTGATCAGTTAGTGGTTATACATGCACTGGACGTAATAAGGAAAGAGTGATCAGTTAGTGGATATACATGCACTGGAGGTAATAAAAAAGAGTGATCAGTTAGTGGTTATACATGCACTGGACGCAATAAGGAAAGAGTGATAAGTTAGTGGTTATACATGCACTGGAAGTAATAAGGAAAGAGTGATCAGTTAGTGGTTATACATGCACTGGATGCAATAAGGAAAGAGTGATCAGTTAGAGGTTATACATGTACTGGAAGTAATAAGGAAAGAGTGATCAGGTTATACATGCACTGGACGTAATAAGGAAAGAGTGATCAGTTAGTGGTTATACATGCACTGGAAGTAATAAGGAAATAATGATCAGTTAGTGGTTATACATGCACTGGACGTAATAAGGAAAGAGTGATCAGTTAGTGGTTACACATGCACTGGAAGTAATAAGGAAAGAGTGATCAGTTAGTGGTTATACATGCACTGGACGTAATAAGGATAGAGTAATCAGTTAGTGGTTATACATGCACTGGACGTAATAAGAAAAGAGGGATCAGTTAGTGGTTACACATGCACTGGAAGTAATAAGGAAAGAGTGATCAGTTAGTGGTTATACATGCACTGGAGGTAATAAGGAAAGAGTGATCAGTTAGTGGTTATACATGCACTGGACGCAATAAGGAAAGAGTGATCAGTTTGTGGTTATACATGCACTGGAAGTAATAAGGAAAGAGTGATCAGTTAGTGGTTATACATGCACTGGATGTAATAAGGAAAGAGTGATCAGTTAGTGGTTATACATGCACTGGAAGTAATAAGGAAAGAGTGATCAGTTAGTGGTTATACATACACTGGAAATAATAAGGAAAGAGTGATCAGTTAGTGGTTATACATGCACTGGAGGTAATAAGGAAAGAGTGATCAGTTAGTGGTTATACATGCACTGGACGCAATAAGGAAAGAGTGATAAGTTAGTGGTTATACATGCACTGGAAGTAATAAGGAAAGAGTGATCAGTTAGTGGTTATACATGCACTGGATGCAATAAGGAAAGAGTGATAAGTTAGTGGTTATACATGCACTGGAAGTAATAAGGAAAGAGTGATCAGTTAGTGGTTATACATGCACTGGACGTAAAAAGGAAAGAGTGATCAGTTAGTGGTTATACATGCACTGGAAGTAATAAGGAAAGAGTGATCAGTTAGTGGTTATACATGCACTGGACGTAATAAGGAAAGAGTGATCAGTTAGTGGTTATACATGCACTGGAAGTAATAAGGAAAGAGTGATCAGTTAGTGGTTATACATGCACTGGAAGTAACAAGGAAAGAGTGATCAGTTAGTGGTTATACATGCATTGGACGTAATAAGGAAAGAGTGATCAGTTAGTGGTTATGCATGCACTGGACGTAATAAGGAAAAAGTGATCAGTTAGTGGTTATACATGCACTGGAGGTAATAAGGAAAGAGTGATCAGTTAGTGGTTATACATGCACTGGACGCAATAAGGAAAGAGTGATCAGTTAGTGGTTATACATGCACTGGAGGTAATAAGGAAAGAGTGATCAGTTAGTGGTTATACATGCACTGGAAGTAATAAGGAAAGAGTGATCAGTTAGTGGTTATACATGCACTGGACGTAATAAGGAAAGAGTGATCAGTTAGTGGTTATACATGCACTGGAAGTAATAAGGAAAGAGTGATCAGTTAGTGGTTATACATGCATTATTCTGACTTTTTTTTCCTTCTAAATCTTAATTGTATACAATCGTATGTTATTCTGTACCTCATGTATTAATTATCATAAGACGTATTATGTACTCTGTTTAATATGAATGTAAATTACTGTCAATGTGGAGCTTTTCTCCCCGGGCCTCCGCTGAAAATGGACATGTATCCAGACAGATTATCCCAGTCAACAAATGTAAAATAAAATAAATAATTAAATAAATAAATAAATTATACATGCACTGGACGTAATAAGGAAAGAGTGATCTGTTAGTGGTTATACATGCACTGGAAGTAATAAGGAAAGAGTGATCAGTTAGTGGTTATACATGCACTGGAAGTAATAAGGAAAGATTGATCAGTTAGTGGTTAAACATGCACTGGACACAATAAGGAAAGAGTGATCAGTTAGTGGTTATACATGCACTGGACGTAATAAGGAAAGAGTGATAAGTTAGTGGTTATACATGCACTGGAGGTAATAAGGAAAGAGTGATCAGTTAGTGGTTATACATGCACTGGAGGTAATAAGGAAAGAGTGATCAGTTAGTGGTTATACATGCACTGGAAGTAATAAGGAAAGAGTGATCAGTTAGTGGTTATACATGCACTGGAGGTAATAAGGAAAGAGTGATCAGTTAGTGGTTATACATGCACTGGAGGTAATAAGGAAAAAGAGTGATCAGTTAGTGGTTATACATGCACTGGAGGTAATAAGGAAAGAGTGATCATTTAGTGGTTATACATGCACTGGACGTAATAAGGAAAGAGTGATCAGTTAGTGGTTATACATGCACTGGAAGTAATAAGGAAAGAGTGATCAGTTAGTGGTTGTACATGCACTGGACGCAATAAGGAAAGAGTGATCAGTTAGTGGTTATACATGCATTGGACGTAATAAGGAAAGAGTGATCAGTTAGTGGTTATACATGCACTGGAGGTAATAAGGAAAGAGTGATCAGTTAGTGGTTATACATGCACTGGAGGTAATAAGGAAAGAGTGATCAGTTAGTGGTTATACATGCACTGGAAGTAATAAGGAAAGAGTGATCAGTTAGTGGTTATACATGCACTGGACGTAATAAGGAAAGAGTGATCAGTTAGTGGTTATACATGCACTGGAAGTAATAAGGAAAGAGTGATCAGTTAGTGGTTATACATGCACTGGACGTAATAAGGAAAGAGTGATCATTTAGTGGTTATACATGCACTGGAAGTAATAAGGAAAGAGTGATCAGTTAGTGGTTATACATGCACTGGACGTAATAAGCAAAGAGTGATCAGTTAGTGGTTATACATGCACTGGAAGTAATAAGGAAAGTGTGATCAGTTAGTGGTTAAACATGCACTCGAAGTAATAAGGAAAGTGTGATCAGTTAGTGGTTAAACATGCACTGGACGTAATAAGGAAAGAGTGATCAGTTAGTTGTTATACATGCACTGGAAGTAATAAGGAAAGAGTGATCAGTTAGTGGTTATACATGCACTGGAAGTAATAAGGAAAGAGTGATCAGTTAGTGGTTATACATACACTGGATGCAATAAGGAAAGTGTGATCAGTTAGTGGTTATACATGCACTGGAAGTAATAAGGAAAGAGTGATCAGTTAGTGGTTATACATGCACTGGACATAATAAGGAAAGAGTGATCACTTAGTGGTTATACATGCACTGGAAGTAATAAGGAAAGAGTGATCAGTTAGTGGTTATACATGCACTGGAAGTAATAAGGAAAGAGTGATCAGTTAGTGGTTATACATGCACTGGATGCAATAAGGAAAGTGTGATCAGTTAGTGGTTATACATGCACTGGAAGTAATAAGGAAAGAGTGATCAGTTAGTGGTTATACATGCACTGGACGTATTAAGGAAAGAGTGATCAGTTATTGGTTATACATGCACTGGAAGTAATAAGGAAAGAGTGATCAGTTAGTGGTTATACATGCACTGGACGTAATAAGGAAGGAGTGATCAGTTAGTGGTTATACATGCACTGGAAGTAATAAGGAAAGAGTGATCAGTTAGTGGTTATACATGCACTGGACATAATAAGGAAAGAGTGATCAGTTAGTGGTTACACATGCACTGGAAGTAATAAGGAAAGAGTGATCAGTTAGTGGTTATACATGCACTGGATGTAATAAGGAAAGAGTGATCAGTTAGTGGTTATACATGCACTGGACGTAATAAGGAAAGAGTGATCAGTTAGTGGTTACACATGCAGTGGAAGTAATAAGGAAAGAGTGATCATTTAGTGGTTATACATGCACTGGATGCAATAAGGAAAGTGCGATCAGTTAGTGGTTATACATGCACTGGAAGTAATAAGGAAAGAGTGATCAGTTAGTGGTTATACATGCACTGGACGTAATAAGGAAAGAGTGATCACTTAGTGGTTATACATGCACTGGAAGTAATAAGGAAAGAGTGATCAGTTAGTGGTTATACATGCACTGGAAGTAATAAGGAAAGAGTGATCAGTTAGTGGTTATACATGCACTGGATGCAATAAGGAAGATGTGATCAGTTAGTGGTTATACATGCACTGGAAGTAATAAGGAAAGAGTGATCAGTTAGTGGTTATACATGCACTGGACGTAATAAGGAAAGAGTGATCAGTTAGTGGTTACACTTGCACTGGAAGTAATAAGGAAAGAGTGATCAGTTAGTGGTTATACATGCACTGGACGTAATAAGGAAAGAGTGATCAGTTAGTGGTTATACATGCACTGGACGTAATAAGGAAAGAGTGATCAGTTAGTGGTTACACATGCACTGGAAGTAATTAGGAAAGAGTGATCAGTTAGTGGTTATACATGCATTATTCTGACATTTTTTTTCCTTCTAAATCTTAATTGTATACAATCGTATGTTATTCTGTACCTCATGTATTAATTATCATAAGAAGTATTATGTACTCTGTTTAATATGAATGTAAATTACTGTCAATGTGGAGCTTTTCTCCCTGGGCTTCCGTTGAAAATGGACATGTATCCAGACGGATTATCCCAGTCAACAAATGTAAAATAAAATAAATAATTAAATAAATAAATAAATTATACATGCACTGGACGTAATAAGGAAAGAGTGATCAGTTAGTGGTTATACATGCACTGGACATAATAAGGAAAGAGTGATCAGTTAGTGGTTATACATGCACTGGAGGTAATAAGGAAAGAGTGATCAGTTAGTGGTTATACATGCACTGGAGGTAATAAGGAAAGAGTGATCAGTTAGTGGTTATACATGCACTGGAAGTAATAAGGAAAGAGTGATCAGTTAGTGGTTATACATGCACTGGAGGTAATAAGGAAAGCGTGATCAGTTAGTGGTTATACATGCACTGGAGGTAATAAGGAAAGAGTGATCAGTTAGTGGTTATACATGCACTGGAGGTAATAAGTAAAGATTGATCAGTTAGTGGTTATACATGCACTGGACGTAATAAGGAAAGAGTGATCAGTTAGTGGTTATACATGCACTGGAAGTAATAAGGAAAGAGTGATCAGTTAGTGGTTATACATGCACTGGACGCAATAAGGAAAGAGTGATCAGTTAGTGGTTATACATGCACTGGACGTAATAAGGAAAGAGTGATCAGTTAGTGGTTATACCTGCACTGGAGGTAATAAGGAAAGAGTGATCAGTTAGTGGTTATACATGCACTGGAGGTAATAAGGAAAGAGTGATCAATTAGTGGTTATACATGAACTGGAAGTAATAAGGAAAGAGTGATCAGTTAGTGGTTATACATGCACTGGACGTAATAAGGAAAGAGTGATCAGTTAGTGGTTATACATGCACTGGAAGTAATAAGGAAAGAGTGACCAGTTAGTGGTTATACATGCACTGAACGTAATAAGGAAAGAGTGATCATTTAGTGGTTATACATGCACTGGAAGTAATAAGGAAAGAGTGGTCAGTTAGTGGTTATACATGCACTGGACGTAATAAGGAAAGAGTGATCAGTTAGTGGTTATACATGCACTGGAAGTAATAAGGAAAGAGTGATCAGTTAGTGGTTATACATGCACTGGAAGTAATAAGGAAAGTGTGATCAGTTAGTGGTTATACATGCACTGGACGTAATAAGGAAAGAGTGATCAGTTAGTTGTTATACATGCACTGGAAGAAATAAGGAAAGAGTGATCAGTTAGTGGTTATACATGCACTGGACGTAATAAGGAAAGAGTGATCAGTTAGCGGTTATACATGCATGGACGCAATAAGGAAAGAGTGATCAGTTAGTGGTTATACATGCACTGGAAATAATAAGGAAAGAGTGATCAGTTAGTGGTTATACATGCACTGGACGTAATAAGGAAAGAGTGATAAGTTAGTGGTTATACATGCACTGGATGTAATAAGGAAAGAGTGATCAGTTAGTGGTTATACATGCACTGGACGTAATAAGGAAAGAGTGATCAGTTAGTGGTTACACATGCACTGCATGTAATAAGGAAAGAGTGATCAGTTAGTGGTTATACATGCACTGGAAGTAATAAGGAAAGAGTGATCAGTTAGTGGTTATACATGCACTGGAGGTAATAAGGAAAGAGTGATCAGTTAGTGGTTATACATGCACTGGACGTAATAAGGAAAGAGTGATCAGTTAGTGGTTATACATGCACTGGACGTAATAAGGAAAGAGTGATTAGTTAGTGGTTACACATGCACTGGATGTAATAAAGAAAGAGTGATCAGTTAGTGGTTATACATGCATTGGATGTAATAAGGAAAGAGTGATCAGTTAGTGGTTATACATACACTGGAAGTAATAAGGAAAGAGTAATCAGTTAGTGGTTATACATGCACTGGAAGTAATAAGGAAAGAGTGATCAGTTAGTGGTTATACATGCACTGGACGTAATAAGGAAAGAGTGATCAGTTAGTGGTTATACATGCACTGGAGGTAATAAGGAAAGAGTGATCAGTTAGTGGTTATACATGCACTGGAGATAATAAGGAAAGAGTGATCAGTTAGTGGTTATACATGCACTGGAAGTAATAAGGAAAGAGTGATCAGTTAGTGGTTATACATGCACTGGAGGTAATAAGGAAAGAGTGATCAGTTAGTGGTTATACATGCACTGGAGGTAATAAGGAAAGAGTGATCAGTTAGTGGTTGAACATGCACTGGAGGTAATAAGGAAAGAGTGATCAGTTAGTTGTTATACATGCACTGGACGTAATAAGGAAAGAGTGATCAGTTAGTGGCTATACATGCACTGGAAGTAATAAGGAAAGAGTGATCAGTTAGTGGTTATACATGCACTGGACGCAATAAGGAAAGAGTGATCAGTTAGTGGTTATACATGCACTGGACGTAATAAGGAAAGAGTGATCAGTTAGTGGTTATACATGCACTGGAGGTAATAAGGAAAGAGTGATCAGTTAGTGGTTATACATGCACTGGAGGTAATAAGGAAAGAGTGATCAGTTAGTGGTTATACATGCACTGGAAGTAATAAGGAAAGAGTGATCAGTTAGTGGTTATACATGCACTGGACGTAATAAGGAAAGAGTGATCAGTTAGTGGTTATACATGCACTGGAAGTAATAAGGAAAGAGTGATCAGTTAGTGGTTATACATGCACTGGACGTAATAAGGAAAGAGTGATCATTTAGTGGTTATACATGCACTGGAAGTAATAAGGAAAGAGTGATCAGTTAGTGGTTATACATGCACTGGACATAATAAGGAAAGAGTGATCGGTTAGTGGTTATACATGCACTGGAAGTAATAAGGAAAGAGTGATCAGTTAGTGGTTATACATGCACTGGAAGTAATAAGGAAAGATTGATCAGTTAGTGGTTATACATGCACTGGACGTAATAAGGAAAGAGTGATCAGTTAGTTGTTATACATGCACTGGAAGTAATAAGGAAAGAGTGATCAGTTAGTGGTTATACATGCACTGGACGTAATAAGGAAAGAGTGATCAGTTAGTGGTTATACATGCACTGGACGTAATAAGGAAAGAGTGATTAGTTAGTGGTTATACATGCACTGGACGTAAAAAGGAAAGAGTGATCAGTTAGTGGTTATACATGCACTGGAAGTAATAAGGAAAGAGTGATCAGTTAGTGGTTATACATGCACTGGACGTAATAAGGAAAGAGTGATCAGTTAGTGGTTATACATGCACTGGAAGTAATAAGGAAAGAGTGATCAGTTAGTGGTTATACATGCACTGGAAGTAACAAGGAAAGAATGATCAGTTAGTGGTTATACATGCACTGGAGGTAATAAGGAAAGAGTGATCAGTTAGTGGTTATACATGCACTGGAAGTAATAAGGAAGGAGTGATCAGTTAGTGGGTATACATGCACTGGAAGTAATAAGGAAAGAGTGATCAGTTAGTGGTCATACATGCACTGGACGTAATAAGGAAAGAGTGATCAGTTAGTGGTTATACATGCACTGGACGCAATAAGGAAAGAGTGATCAGTTAGTGGTTATACATGCACTGGAGATAATAAGGAAAGAGTGATCAGTTAGTGGTTATACATGCACTGGACGTAATAAGGAAATATCGATGAAAGCCTGAGCTACAGGTATCCATCTTGCATAATCGAACTTTTAAAAGTTCGAACGTCATACGGTCGACACCATATGATCAAACATTTAAAAGTTCGAAAATGTAATAAAAAAATCAAACCAAAGAATAAACCTACCTGAACTATTTAAAAAGGGGGCCAAGCCCCCCTGCACCCCCACACCCCCTGCTCTTTAAATATATCAACTCTGAGATCGCGTTACAGTGCAGAAAGGGAAATCTTTCCATTCCGCACTGTACGGAGATCTCCGTTGAAATGTTCAAACTTTTAAAAGTTCGATCATATGGTGTCCACCATATGATGTTCGAACTTTTAAAAGTTACACAAAATGATATAGACCCAAGCTACAGCTAGGAGTGATGAGTAACAGGGAGCTCAATGTTGATGGAATCTTAAGGGCTATGTGTTTAAGTTGGATGGGTGGGGTTTTATATTACTGATTGTGTGTGACTGGATAGTATAAATGTAGATGTAGTGGGGGTGAGAATTGGGGGTAGGGTAGGGGACCGAAGTAGAGCTAGAGTGGCGCGAAGGCGGAATGGAGATGGACCCACACTTGGTGTATGTGCTTATGAAAAAACTTTCTGTTGGGAAGGACTTAGTCTGTGAAGTTAAGAATGTTGGAGGCTAATGCATTAGTACAGCACTCAACATTTGTAATAGACCATTTGTTTTAAAAAAATTCAAAATTGTGATGTGCCTTACAATAGGGTGAAGCAGCTATATGGAGAGAGTTCACTTGGGTCATGGGGTAGAGAAGTGATTTTGAATTTGGAACCACAAAGGCAAAAGTAGTTGGAGAACAACTGACATGAACTGAGATAAGGGGAGAACTAATCAGGTACTTCAGTTGACTGCAGTTACTCCCCCCCTCCCCACAGATGGTTTACCGCCAAATACAATCAGTGCGGTAGAATGTTTATGGATGCAAAGACAATTTCTTTGAACTCTAAATACCTGATGTGAGTCACAGCAATTAAATGTTATTGTTAAGTGCTTTTATTGCCTTTCCAGGTAAATTTTACACTGCTAGGGTAAAAAAATGTTTTAATTTAGCTTCCCCTTCAGCAGTATAAGGCCTGTGGGTTGGGTTGGGGAGGTTGACCCTCTAGCAGATTCAGCACTAAAGAACAAAGCACACTGATGCAGAAGTGAGGGAAAACAATTAAGTTTAGTTTGATTCTTGGAAACTGCCTTACATGGATTTTAACTGAAGGTATTGGTTCTTAGGTACTTATGGAACTGAAGGTGGAATTCAGCTGTACATGTTCTTTTGCTAGTGGGATTTTGTTAATGTTTGCAGCAGCACTTGTCAGACATAGTATGTACTCAGTACAGTGGTGGAGAGAAAGAGAGAGTGAAAGAGAAATTAAAAAATAATTAGAATCATTTGATGGTTGAAATGGGTAGATAAAGTACTACTTGTCTGCTGCGTTAAGTAGTGTTTGCATAATATAAGCAGTGCTCTGTATGTTACAGCTGTGCATTTCTGCTTTACAGCCTTTAAACAAGAGAATAAGAAGCCAACAGGTGATATGCCTAAGTGTGCAAGTTAGGAGAAATAAAGTAGCTAACAAGAAATATTTGTTGATATGGAAGTTTGGGATTACTGAGGTGGAGGCTTACAGTTTTTAGAAGGGCCAGATTAGTTCCCAATCTTTGTTACACAACATACAGTCTGTAAATGTGATATTTAAGCACTTTAGAATAAGCAGCTTGAGTTTTTAACATATATGAGAAAAGTAGATAATGACCCAACTCTTTTCACAAACAGAACTGTCTACATTTTTAACAGTAAAATAGACTACCTGTAAGTTTGCTGATCATAGCACATAACAATCAGGTACTACAGGTGAAACCTTTAGTGGAAGCCAGTTGAAAACATGCAAATATATATGCTAGAGATTAGCAGCAGACTGAAAACAATAACATTTAACCCAATGACAACACACTACAAACACTTGTTATAACTTTGCAGTTCGTAAAGGAAAAATTATGTGCAATCCCTGGATCTTTCAACAGAAACCTGATAATATTTACAGTCACTAAATAATGTCAGGCATTTGCATGTCAGACTTTGGGTACTTCAGAAAATTATTGATAGTTGAGTATGTAAGATACGTATTTAAAAGCTGTTCCTGATTTTGTTTTTTGATTCCAATTTTTAAATTAAGAAGTTGAAATGGAAGATGAGACTTGCACTGTTTGGTTCTGACATCAGCAAGCTGATATATTTCTGGGCCATTATTTGTGAATTTATTCATTTATATGATTTCAAGGAAATATCTGAAGTGTGCAGTCATACAGAGTAAAAGATGGTTCTGTGTGTGTGTGTGTGTGTGTGTGTTTGTGTGTGTGTGTGTGTGTGTGTGTGCGCATGTGCGTGTGTGTCTGTGTGCATGTGTGTGCGTGCGTGTGTGCGTGTGTGTGTGCGTGTGTGTGTGTGTGTGTGTGTGTGTGTGTGTGTGTGTGTGTGTGTGAATGCACAAGCGTTGCATGTGGATCAAAGTATTAGCAATGTTATCAGTAGAATGAAGTCATAACTGAAAAAGAGAGACTGGCTAAAGTTCTTTGCCACTGAGAATTTGTAACTAGATGTGCTAAGAGTGAATATGAGCAGAATTTGTCTTTTTTCTTTCTTTCTTTATTTTTGTGTGTGGGGGGGGGGGTCCTGGAATTTTCATGTTATACTCAAGTTTTTTTATAAGTATGAAGTCCACAGTGTAACCATTGTGTGAGCATCCTTCCTAGTTGTTAGTAAATGCATCACATTTTACCCATCTGCCCCACATTTTGAAGATGGAAGGGTGACTATGGCTGCAGGTTCTTTCATTCTTTTGCTTGTTGATGTTATGGAAGTCACGGCATTCATGATGTTGCAAGCCTGCTGCTTTATTGCTTAATTGCTTGATGTTGGCTGGAGTTGATTTTTTTTTTTTTGGGGGGGGGGGTTGTTTACTTGGCTATCTGGAGCCTTGGACATCTGCAACTTCAATTCTTTCTCCTGAAAGTCTCTAATAGTTGAAGAACTGGTGGTAAAGCAAGTTTAAAGTAACATTTTAACCATGCTGTGAGCTTCCAACATAGTTGTTAATAAACAATATTGCCTATTTGTTCTACCTTTGGGGGTAATGTAGTGCTGCATATTTTAAAGATGGAACACTGACTATGGTTGCAGTTTCTTTAATTATTTTGCTTATCAGTGCTATGGCTGCTATGGTATGTCAAGCCATAATTAAACTGTTTGATGATGAAGAAGCCTCAGCCTAAGGATTTAAAGATGTGCAGTTTTAATTATCATATCATTAAGACTTGTTCATAGATAGATATAATCAGTGGTGGCTACTGACTTCAAATTAAAGGGGGGCTGCAGGAGACAGCTGAATGGGTCGGGCCAATGGGATGGGGTGTGGCCAATCAGAAAGGGGTGGGGCTATTCTCAAAGGCACAACAACTGGAACTTTAATTAAATATGCAGTCCTGGGAGCCAAACCATAATTATGAGAGTCCAGTCAAGACAAAATGAAATGTAGAAGAAAAAAATATTTCAGTGCATTGGCTACATGACAGTTTACTTAATATCTAGATGAAAACACAAAGGTTGTGAGGCATGAAAAAATAAATTACTTTAGTCGGGAGTGGCAGAGAAGTACGTAAGAGTGGTACAGGATATGTACGAGGGTAGTGTGACAGTGGTGAGGACTGCAGTGGGAGTGACAGATCCGTTTAAGGTGGAGGTGGGATTACATCAAGGATCAGCTCTGAGTCCTTTCTTATTTGCAGTGGTGATGGACAGGTTGACAGATGAGATCAGACAGGAGGCCCCGTGGACTATGATGTTTGCAGATGACATTGTGATCTGTAGTGAGAGTAGGAATCAGGTTGAGGAGACTCTGGAGAGGTGGAGATATGCTCTAGAGAGCAGAGGAATGAGGGTCAGCAGGGCTAAGACAGAATATATGTGTGTAAATGAGAGGAGGGTAGAGGAATGGTGAGGATGCAGGGAGTAGAGTTGGTAAAGGTGGGCAGTTTAAGTACTTGGGATCAACAGTTCAGAGTAATGGTGAATGTGGAAGAGAGGTGAAGAAGAGAGTACAGGCAGGGTGGAATGGGTGGAGAAGAGTGTCAGGAGTGATTTGTGACAGGCGGGTATCCGTAAGAGTGAAAGGAAGGTCTACAAGAGTGTAGTGAGACCAGCTATGTTATATGGGTTGGAGACAGTGGCATTGACAAAAAGGCAGGAGTCAGAGCTGGATGTGGCAGAGTTAAAGATGTTAAGATTTGCAAGGTGTGACTAGGATGGATAGGATTAGGAATCGGTATATTAGAGGTCAGCTCATGTTGGACAGTTTGGAGACAAAGCAAGAGAGCGAGATGCGTTGGTTTGGACATGTGCTGAGGAGGGATGATGGGTATATTGGGAAAAAGATGCTAAGGATGGAGCTGCCAGGTAAGAGGAATAGAGGAAGGCCTAAGATAAGGTTTATGGACGTGGTGAGAGAGGACATGCAGGCGGTTGGTGTGACAGAGCAAGATGCAGAGGATAGGAAGAAATGGAAAGAGATGATCCGCTGTGGCGGGAAAAGCCGAAAGAGAATGATGATGACTGGAATGCCAGTCAAAATCAAGTATAAAAAACAAGCAGCACTCAGCTGAAACCACTTCTCCTTGCACTACAGTTCTAATTATAATTTATATTCAGCTTTATTAAAGTAGCAAGTAACACGCCGAAAGTAGCAATCTCTGTGATATACCCCCACTTGTAAAAATGTTTCTTATCCAAAAAAGACCTGCTGCCTAACAACAACTATCTACTTGTTTCATGGGGAAGACATGATTAAAGTAAAAAATGAACAGCAAACAAGAAACAAGCTCAAGATAAATTGCTTAAAGGATTTCTGCACAAATTATGGACCACACATGATAGATTGGCATTCTGTTTAGTTTATGGGTAAAGCCTGCAAAGATGACTGCAAGTCTCCAACAAATGTAATGAGCTTCTGAAATTACTATAATCCTGTCCTTTATTACAAATACTGTCATATGTATTTCAGTACCTAAGGCTTATACATTATCTAGTTATGGAAATATAATCTGCATGGCAACAACAAAAAGGCTTTCAATGTTGGTAATTCTTTAACAGTATGCTTATTAAAGCTTACTTGCATCTTTCAATCTCCGGCAAGCTTACCTGATGGTCATTAAAGCATTGCTACTTAAACACAGAGCAACAGGGCACTGCAACAGCATGCATTTTCTGAATAATTAGAAGCATAAATCAACAGTATAAAAATATGACAGAAAACCAGAACATTCTGCAAAATCAAGGACAGATGAAAAGCCACTGTAGTACTTGTGTCTACCTTGGATGGGGGAATACTCTGCACACTTACACTGCATAACTGCTCCTTGCCTTGCTTGAACACATCCAGAGTCACTACATGCGGGAGTGGGGTGCAACAAGTATGTCACAATTTGAAATGTCTCTGGCTGAGAGCACATTTGTCATACCTCTTAACCTCAGAGCAAGAAATCTGGACAAAGCCATACAAAGAAGTGGGACACAGGCCCAAAAATAAGGACATTTTTTTTAAATATTGCTCTTATAAACTTAGAAAGATAATAGGTCTTGCATTAGTATGAATTTTCTGAAGAGTATGAAGTCTGAAACTCAAATGTTTGTCATTATTTTCTAACTTCAGCCTTTAATGATTTGCTACTAATTTACCAGAAAGCCACAATTTTATGAAAAATGGACCAGAAATATGATGCAAAAATATAAAATTGCCACACAATACAGCTGGAAACCTGTCAAAGAAGGAACACCTTTTTAATATTAGTACTGCTAACTTGAGCAGCTGACAAAATAAGAGAATCTACATGCATTTCTGAAATAAAAGCAAACTATAACTCTGATCATTACAGTTATTTATAACTGTAAACCCTCCACATTTTCTTCAAAAATTGATATTTTGCGCAGGGATTATTAGGGGGAGAGTGACATTTTGAGCCAAAACTGGGGACAGTTGAGAGGTTTGGATATTCCTAATTTTATAAAGCAATTTATTTGCACGTACCTCTCAACCTCTTAATGCAGGAAATCTGGACAAGGCCAAATATATTGGGGGAACATACAAACAGTACTAAAAATTGCTCTTGTATAAACTTAAGATAGTTGACAGAATAACAGGTCTTGCTTTAGCATGCATTTTTCTGAAGGTTATGATGTCTGAAACTCAATGTCTGTCATTATTTAGTGACTTCATTCCTGAATGATTTGCCAGAAAACCACAAATTGTATGAGGAACAAACCAAAAATAAGAAGCAAAAATCAATTCACTCTGTAAAAATCTGAACAGTTGAGAGTTATAGTTCACAAAATCATGGCCAAATGGAGGCTCCCCTCTGCAGCCATTCCAGTGTCCCATTCCTTGGTTATTTTGCCCAGTTTACCATAAACAGTCTGCTTTACTTCTGCGACGATTTGGATTTAATTTGAAAGTTTCATTTTGCATTTTACAGCACAAACACTAATAGATATCTGCTAAACAAAGCAATGCAATCTCACAATGAAAATAGACTTAGCATTAAAACTTCTCCGTCCTTAAAACACACATTTATTGAAACCCACATTCAAAGAAAATACGTTTTGCCAGTGGCAGATAAAGATTAACTTTGGGCTGTTTTCATATCATAGGCCCCTTGCACATGAAACATACACATGCTGTTTGATACACCTTCCTGACTGTATTAAATTATATTCCTTGTACAATACAGTACAGTTGTTCAAGGGCATTTTAAATTTATTGTTTTGAACATTTTCCAGTGAACAATGAAACAAAATGCATGCACCAATAATGACAAAACTACCCAATTCAGAACATTTCCACCATAAAAGTCTACTCAAACTTCTACAGTCCACCAGTATCAGTAAATATCCACAATCTCTGAAGAAGTAAAAGTCATCTAATTAATTCCACATTAAAGAAATCTGTAACTAATGAAGAGGTTGCTGCTAGCAAACAACTTTTTATTTAATTGTTTCATCTACAAATAAAGTGCCTGTTGCCCTTGAGGAATAAATTGCCTATGTTGCATTAAAAAATGCTAAGCTAGTAATATTGCAATAGGGAATGGATGGCAAACTGATAACAGGTTCATAGTTACCAGGTATCTTCGCAAAAAAGGACTGCAGCATCCACTCCCTTTACAACACAGTACAGTATCAGCAATGCATCTACCTACTGTGGGAGTAGAACCCAAAGCCTTCTGCATCAAAAGTAAGTACACTACCTGTTGTGCTATTAACAATACAAGCAGGCTGAGCATAAGCAACACTAAACCACACATTTTATGAGGAACAAACCAAAAATAAGAAGCAAAAATCAATTCATTCTGCAAAAATCTAGACAGTTGAGAGGTATAGTTCAGCTGGGGCTGTCTTTGAGTTTGCTCCCTTCACCCCTCACAAAATCATGGTCGAATGAACAAATGTTTAAACTGTTTAACTGAGCTGTTTAAATTAGTTTGCTCATTTGCTAATGTTATATATAAAAACATACACATTATGCATCGCCGCTTAGCTAGGGTTAAACTATTCCTGGTGCCATAAAGTCTGCTCTTCAAATTTTCCCTTAGAACTAGACAGTTTTTTAGTTTTAGCACTCAAATCTGTTTCTTTGAGCTTAGCACATGTTCAGAACTCAGTGTAAGCACTAAATAAGCTACAAATTACTACAGCACTCAACTTTCCTCACTTGTCTAGAGAAAAACAGTTTTTAGTACTTAATAAATAAGCACCTATCCAGGCATGTCTACGGGTCAGCTCCTGATGTTTTCTCCTATCTACCTGATGAATCTGGGCATCTTGGACAATGCAGCAATTGCCTCATGTACACAGACAACCCTCTCCTTCTACCACCCAACACTGCAATCTGTGAGAGATGCACTTATATAGCCAAACTGGAAGCAAAGCTCTCGTCACCCAAGACTGGACTAGACAGTCAAGAGGAGAAGGTAAACACTTGCACCACACCACACTTATCACATAGTCCCTCAAAACCTCCACCACCAAAACACACACATAGCAACACAAAACACACACCTACATTCATGGAGGCGCTTAATAAAAATCTGCTCAAGCAACAGAGACCTCCAAAGCAGAAACGCATGCAATCTCCACCCCCCAACACAACCCAAATGACACATAGCACACAAACTCAGTGGGCAACTCAACCACAGCCCATAAGGCATAACAACGTACCCAACAATCGAGTCATAGGTGACTCTATAGTCAGACAACCTGATGTTCCACTCACCAGGCTAAACAAGGAGAAAGTTACTGTCAGCTGCCTGTCAGGTGCTAGGATCCGCCACATAACACACACACTCAGGTCACTCCACAACAAGTACAAATATGACTCTGTCATTGTCCATGTTGTTGTGAATGACCTGAGATGTACCTCCCTGGACTACATGAAAAGAGACATGGAGGAGCTTTCCGATCTTGTAGCCCAGGCAAGTATGACCCTAGCCCTGAGTAGCATCCTGCCATCGCCCAGAATGATACCACAGTACAAGGACAAAATGATTAACTTCAACAATTGGCTAAGCTTCTGGTGTCATTCTAAGGGGATCCAGTATCTGTCTACCTGGGATGACATGACTGAAAGACCATGATGCTTTGCCAGAGAGCGCTCCCTTCACCACTCACAAAATCATGGTCGAATGAACAAATGTTTAAATTGTTTAACTGAACTGTTTAAATCAGTTTGCTCATTTGCTACTGTTATATATAAAAAAATATACACATTATGCATCGCCGCTTAGCTAGTGTTAAGCTATTTCTGGTGCCATAAAGTCTGCTCTTCAAATTTTCTCTTAGAACTAGACAGTTTTTTAGTTTTAGCACTCAAATCTGTTTCTTTGAGCTCAGCACTTGTTCAGAACTCGGTGTAAGCACTAAATAAGCTACAAATTACTACAGCACTCAACTTTCCTCACTTGTCTAGAGGAAAACTGTTTTTAGTACTTAATAAATAAGCACCTATCCAGGCATGTCTAAGGATCAGCTCCCGATGTTTTCTCCTGTCTACCCGATGAAGCTGGGCATCTTGGGCAATGCAGCAATTGCCTCATGTACACAGACAATCCTCTCCTTCTACCACCCAACAGTACAACCTGTGAGAGATGCACTTATATAGCCAAACTGGAAGCAAAACTCTCTTCACCCAAGACTGGACTAGACAGTCAAGAGGAGAAGGTAAACACTTGCACCACACCACACTCATCACATAGTCCCTCAAAGCCTCCACCACCAAAACACACACATAGCAACATCAAACACACACCTACATTCATGGAGGCTCTTAATAAAAATCTGCTAAAGCAACAGAGCCCTCCAAAGCAGAAATGCATGCAACCTCCATCCCCCAACACAACCCAAATGACACATAGCCCACAAACTCAGTGGGCCACTCAAACACAGCCCATAAGGTATAACAACGTACTCAACACTCTAGTCATAGGTGACTCTATAGTCAAGCACACTGATGTTCCACTCACCAGGCTAAACAACGAGAAAGTTACTGTCAGCTGCCTGTCTGGTGCCAAGATCCGCCACATAACGCATGCACTCAGGTCACTCCACAACAAGTACAAATATGACACTGTCATTGTCCATGTTGTTGTGAATGACTTGAAACATACCTCCCTGGACTACATGAAAAGAGACATGGAGCCCTGAGTAGCATCCTGCCATCACCCAGAATGATACCACAGTACAAGGACAAAATGATTAACTTCAACAACTGGCTAAGCTTGTGGTGTCATTCTAAGGGGATCCAGTATCTGTCTACGTGGGATGACATGATCGACAGACCATGATGCTTTGCCAGAGATGGCCTGCACCTGTCTCCCTTAGGATTCTGGATACTAGCTAAGGCTCTTGCCTCCCCATAGTGCCTTTTTTTAGGCAAGGTTCAAATGACAAATTCACCACCATAACAGGTACAAGCAAGCAAAATCTGAGGGTAATGCTACTCAATGCTAGAAGTCTAAACCTCAAAATGCATTCACTCAAGGCACTCATTAAAATGGAGAACATCAACATCTGTGCAGTGACAGAGACCTGGTTCAAAGCTCCAGAGAGCACCCCTGCATTACCAGGCTATACTTCATACCACACCTTTCGGCCACCTAACCTGGACTGAAACACTAAAGATGGAGGTGTGTCCATATTAATTAAGGATATCCACACCTCCAGGCTAGTTGCTCAGCATAATGCATCTGATGGGCAAGACCGCAATCCAAATTGTAACTTGCTACAGATCCCCCATCATGCCCCAGGATTCCCACTCCCCATTTCTTGATCCACTGGAAAATGGTAGGGTACAACCCAACACCCTAATAATGGGTGATTTCAACTACCTCACAATTAACTGGGAAAACTACTCATGTACCAACTCTTTTGCTCAATGTTTTCTGGAATTCATATATTCCACTGCCTTGGATCAACTTATCCACACCCTCACCATGGGCTGCAGTATCCTAGACCTGGTCATTATCAACATGGGCAACCAGTGTTCTACACCAGAGGTCAATTTTTCATTGGTCAGATCCGACCACAAGCTACTCAGCCTAGACATCCACATCCCGCTCCCACCCCCATTAGGGAAACCACAGTAAAACATTTCTCCAAAGCCAACTTCACATTTCTTAAGACAGAAGTGGCAAACTTCACAACACCTATGCAGATGGACAATAGAGGTACAACTGCTGAATCCTACACAAATGCACTTTAGCGCTTACATGAGTGCATGGATCATGCTATCCCTAACAGAACCAAGATGCTATCCTCCAAAAAAAGGAAGACAATATGCAGGTCCCCTGCCATAAACAAACTCTACAACAGAAGAAACTGTTGCAAAAAAGTGTAAAATCCCATGACTGGAAGAACTCCCTGGTCAGCCTCAGTAAGAAGCTGAGATCCCTAATAAAATTCTCCAAAGCTAGTTATGAAAACAAAATTGCCACTGATTCTAAAGAAAACCACAAAGCATTCTATAGCTATGTCAAGAATCTCAATGGTAACATTCAGGTCTGCTCTGTGTTACAGCACAATGGCACTAAATATACAGAACCAACTGATATTGCCAACATCCTGGCAAATAGGTTCAGTGCTAACTTTACCCCCCTCACCCCCTAAAGGGCCCATCTCTATACCAGAATAATGCAAAGTTCCTGTAATCATGGCTGCACAGGTAAAAAGAACACTCTCCACAGCCAAGAACACAGCATCCATGGGACCTGACAACATCACAGGCTGTGTTCTACATGAACTACAGAATGAACTGGCACCCCACCTAAGCACCATGTTCAATCATAACCTCACCTCAAGCTTTGTGCCCACTGAATGGTGCACAGCAACGGTTATCCCAATCCTCAAAGGGGGAGCCACCACAGACCCCAGGAACTACAGTCCCTTTAGCCTAACAAGCCTGGTCTGCAAGGCTATGGAATGTATCATCATGGAACTTATAAACAAAGACATTAGTAATCTCCAAACTCTGGACCCCACCCAGTTCAGATTTGTAAAAAAGCAGAGCTTGTCTCCTAAACTGGATTGACTTCTTTGAAGCAGTCACCAAAGTCGTAGATGAAGGTAAGGTGGTTCACACAGCCTATCCAGATCTTGCCAAGGCTTTTGACACCATCCCCCACTCTGGAATTATAGATAAACTCACTAAACTAGGTATAAATCCCTATGTCACAAGATGGGTTATGAACTGGCTCACTGACAAAACCCACACTGTGAAAGTAGCAGACTCCAAATCTGACTTCAGACCAGTGACAAGTGGACTACCACAGGGTTCAGTCCTGGGTCCTCTCCTGTTTGGTATCTACTTTTCTGAAGTACAGGCTAACACAGAAGGTCTTTGGCTAATGAAGTTCACAGATGACTGCAAACTAGGAGTCATAATTGAAACTCCTAACAATGTGGACATCCTACAAAAGGGCCTCACTGAGACAGATGCCTGGTGTCAAAGCCATGGCCTCAAGCTCAATGCCAAAAAGTGCACTGTCATCTCCTTTGGTAAAAACTCTGTACCCATGAACTACCACATAGGCGGTAGTAAACTTAACACTGCAAGTGTGATAAGAGACCTTGGGACACAGGTGGACAGTAGTCTCTCCTTTGATAATCACATCACCACAGTAATCAGGAAATCCTTCTACGTGGCACACCTCATCACAAAAGACTTCTCATCCAGGAAAAAATAGGTCATTGTTTCCCTCAACTCATCACTCATTAGACCCATTACAAAGTACAATGCTCCTTTTGGTATTTACCTTACAAGACATCTAGAACAACTGGAAAGGCTGCAGAAAAACTTCTCAAAGAGGATTACTGACCTCAGACAGATGGCCTATGCAGACTGTCTCAAAAAACTGCAGCTTTACTCCATTGCATATCGCCTACTCAGAGGCGATCTCTGCTTAACATACAAAGCTATGTCAAACACAGAGCTGTTGGACATGTTCCACTTAACAAAATATCCCTCCAAGCCACATGCTCTAGGGACTTAAACCTTGTCACCACAATAAAAAGAACATGCTGGAGGGATATATTCCTGTCCCAGAGACTTCCCATACTCTGGAACAAACTACCTATCTATATCAAACAAAGCTACTCATTAGCACTCTTCAAGAAAAATCTTGATGATTGGATGGGAAATAGGTAAGTCACCCCAGAGATCACCTCTGTGGCTCTGCTTGATGGGGGCTCAGGAAAATAATTTTCTTGGGTGGCGAAAGCCAGGGTACCTTTTTGGCTAGGCTTGTATAGGCCCATAGGGCCGATAGGTTCATGTACCTATAAACCTTTGTTCCCCTCTAGCCCTCAGCTCATTGTAGAATCTACTAGACACTCAGCTGTATCTCTGAACTTTGCCGTATGAGAAATCTGGAAAAAGCTAAAATTTATTGGGGGGGGGACAAAAGCCCCAAAACCAGGGATACATTTTAAACATTGCTTGTATAATGTAGGAAAGTTGCTAGAATAAAATGCTGTGTTACAACCATACATTTCACTGTCAAGACTTGAACCCAGGACCCTATACAAAACAGAGCAACATACCACTATGCCAAATCAGCTGTTTTGTGAAAGAGATGAAGACTGAAACTTAAATGGCCACCATTTAGTGAATTCAGTTCTCCCCATAGCTTTCAACCTCTTAGCAAAAAAACACCCAGACAAAGCCAGTAATGGGGGAATACAGCCCCCAAACATATTCAGTGAATTCAATTCTCATCATAGCTCTCAATCTTCACACAAAAAACCTGGATGAAGCCAATAATGGGGGAATACAGTCCCAAAAATAGGGACAAATTTCAAATATCCATCTTATAAACTTAGAAAATTGCTAGAATAAAATGTATGTGTTACCATGTACTTTCTGAAGAATATGAAGTCTGAAATTCAAATGTCTGTCATTTTTATTTGTTTAACATTTGTTAACCAGAAAAGTCTGACTTGGAACAAAAGCCAACTTTCAGCAGAGGTCCAGGGAGAAACACTCCAGACACATGTCTTTGTAAGATGGGAGGACATTCAGACACCACACAGAAGGCACCCCAGCCAAGACTCAAACAAGAGAACCTGTAGGTGCTAGGCAACAATGCTACCACTGCACCACTGCATGACTGACTGTGTAAGGAAACAAAAATGCAGAAACCACAGATTTTATGAGGAACAGAACAGAACAAATATGAGGCATAAATATATATTTTATTTACAAATGGTGGTGGTTAGAGAATTCAGGCCCTTGCCACCTGGACCCAAGGTGCAAGGTTCAAGCCTGAGGTATTCTCTGCTCACCACCATGTGTTCTCTCTAGCCACCAGTATATAACAACTGGGGCATTACACACACAGACACACACACACACACACACACACACACACACACACACACACACACACACACACACACACACACACACACACACACACACACACACGGAATTCAATTCAGTGTTCTCTAGGCTGCATGTAGTACCTCAATTCAGTGAGTGTTCTCAGTCCCATTCACATACCTTGAATTCAATTCAGTGTTCTCAAAGCTGCACACAGTACCTCAATTCAGTGAGTGTTCTCAGTCCCATTCAGTGTTCCAGTATACTCAGTCCTTTCCCATGCAAGCTAATGGCTGGTTTCCCCATGAGAGTAGGCTCCAGCCTGCAGATGATGCAGTCCAGAGTTCTTCCATTCTATGCAGTCATCACCACACAGACTTCAGTGAATCTGCAGGGCAGAGATGCCTTTCCCCCTATCCGGACTGCCGACACAGCAGTCTGGAGTTCTGTGAGTTCCAGGAACTCCAAGAACGCATGCTCAGAGTTTCGGGACTCGCAATCTGTTTTGTTTTTTACTTCTTTCCACAGGTGGGGGGGCTGCAGTCCTATAGCACACGCCGCCCCTGGATATAATATTCAGAAATTCATAACTGTATCATTTAAAGTCCTACACATCAAAACATTTTCAAACGCTGGAATGGGTTATTGTGACCAGACATTCCCTTTTGAGTGCACCTGTATCTCTCAGCTGTTCCTATTTTTGCAGAACGCCCCTGATTTTGCTTCATATGAGTGCTCTGTCCCTCATAACATTTTTGATTTTCTGGTAACTCACTTATGATTATAGTCAGTCAATAATGCCAGTCATTACAGTTTTATAATTCTTATTATTATTAAAAAATGCCTATCAATGCAAAAATAGTTGTTCTAACTTTTTAACTGAATTAGAGTGCTATTAAAAAATCATTTCTGATTTTATCCCCCCTTCATTTATTTTTTGGCTTGGTCTAGAATTCTTAGTTAATAGGTATGGTGCTACTCTTAAACATTCAGATCTAACTTTTTTCTATTGGTGTTATTTCTGCAAACCACAAACAGAGCACTATGTGATTTATGTTGCTACATTTGCTTGGTACAGTTTTTGGTTTTCACTGCTGTTTTCCTTAGAGGGGCTGAAAACTAGTACACCTACTTGCAAACTGAGTAGCTTAATAAGTAACACACTCACCTTTGCTGTGGGTTCTATTCTCTTGCTAGGTACTCTGATTAATTTTCCCAATATTGACACTGTAGTGCAACATTGGGGGTGTTGCACTCCTCAGTATGTCAAACTTCAGATGAGATGTTAAACATATACCTCACTTTCTCGTAGCTCAGGTAGATGTAAAAGATCCTATACAATTATCAAAAAGAGCAGGGGTCTTTTATTTAAATACAAAATAACTCTTATTTACAAAATATTTACATGTTTACATATGTACAAATTTATAAATATTCAAATCTGTTTACACATATTCATAGTTTACTTGACAATCATGCAAAACTTTCATCCTTATTAACCCCCTACTCCTTTTTTCATAACCACCATCTGATTTTACTGAATATCGGTGTTAAACTCTATTTACCATTAAACATCATTTCATTTATTCTTTCATTCCATATAACCTGAAATCACCCTTTAACTATTCTTTTAACATATTCTTTACTTCTGTTATTATTATATTTGATCATATCCATGTTTATTTTAGCCACTTCTTTTATATCTTCAAAAAACCTTCTTTACATAGTTTCCCCCATATTTTTTTTACTCTTTTACATTTCAGAATCATATGTTCGGTAGTTTCTAATTCTTGACAATGTAAACATTTTCTGTCACTTTTCTTTTTAAATGGCATATTTCCTTTCATTGGCAATTTATCTGTTATCAGTCACCATACAAAATCTTAACACTCTACATTCTGATTACACATTTTCTTCTTATTTTAATAGTTAAATGTTTTAATCGGTTAGATTTTTCCCACGGTTTTACATAGTAACGCTTTATCATTTCATTCTTATAACACACTTTTTTTTTTCTTTATCACTGATTTTTATTTTTCACAAAAATGTTTTTTTTCTTGGTAACATTTTATTTCTTCATTTATACACTCTTTTTCTCTTTTACTCTGTTACCACCCCCCCAAATGTATAATACTTTATTTAGACAGTTTTAAGACTAAGCTCTCATCTTTTTCAATTATCCACTTTAACACTTTGCACAGATTTAATGAAACAGTGTATAACACTGGGTTAATTAACCCCAAACCTCCTTCTTCTTTATATACATATAAAACTCCTCTTTTTACTGGGTCCAGTCTAGAACCCCATATAAATGAAAAACATATTTGCAATAATTTATTTTCAAATACTGTTGGCAACATAAATACACTTGCTAAGTATGCTGTTTTTCCCATCAGTAATGCATTTATCAAATACACCTTTTTTCTGAATGACAACTTATATGATCACTAGAAAATATGTTTGCTTTATTTCTTCTATTGTTCTCCCCATTGAATTTTACTTACATCTTTATTCCCAAATGTTATACCTAAGACAGAAATTTCATTCATTATAAAATATATACCCCTGATTTTACTACATCACCTAAATCTTTACTTTTCTCTTTATTTGAAGCCATCCCTATAATCTCTACGCAGTCATTCCTGCAAATTGTTACTTCTTTTATGCAAATTTTGTTTTTTCCACACATTCTCAGATCTCAGTATTTGCTTTCTCCTTCATTTTTTTCCTTAAACCATCTTGTCCTTCTCTCTCCACCTGCCTCCCCATTTCTCCAGGCTGTCTCTGGGCCTAGAATGGAAACTGGAAACAGAAAGTGCTTCTCCAAAATGGTTCGCACTCACGGCAATGATGAGTATGTTTTTTTATTATTATAAAACACGACTCTTATTTACAAGTCTTATTATTTACCTGTTTACAATATGCACAATATTTACAACTGTTAACACATTTATGTTAATGTCCTGCTATAGATTAATTACTGCTCCCCATCCTTTCTTCCACAACCGCAACAACCGCAAATATATTTTTTTCCAAATTTCTTGCCAGTACCCATTTGCATTTAAATTACTTTCATTCAATCTTTCATTTCAAATTGTCCATCAAACATAAAATATTATTCTGTCAATTCTTTTAACATCTTCTTGCTTGTTCATGCCATAATAACCAAATTCTACCATGTCCATAGTTATTTGTTCAGCTTTTATAAAATTCCCAATATATTATTTTTACACAAAATGCTCCACACCGGAAGTATATCCCTCATTGGTGAGATCTGATCATAAACTAATCTCACTGGAAATCCACATCCTGGCCCACCCCAAACAAAAAAGACCACAGTGAAGAACTTCTCTAAAGCAAACTTCACACTACTCAAGACTGGTGTGGTATCCTTCAAGGCCCCTGAGCCAGGGGAAACCACAACCCAAGCTGTGGAAGCCCTTACAAATGCCTTCTATGAACACCTCCAGGACTGCATGGATCAGGCAATCCCAAATAAAACCAAGACTCTTTCCACAAAGGGCAAATGTCCAGTCTGGTGGACCCCAGCCATTAACAAACTTTACAATAAGAGGAGAAAGCTATTACATGATAGAACAAAATCCATAAAAGGGAAGTCACCCCTGATCATTATTAGTAAAAAAATACGAGCACTCATAAAATCAACTAAGGCCAATTTTAAGAGAAAAAATGCCATGGATTCAAAGGACAATCATAAGGCCTTTTTCAGCTATGTTAGGAACCTGGGTGGAAACTCCCAGATATGCTCAGAATTAGTCCAAAATGATACAAAAATCACTGAACCCACAGACATTGCCAACATACTGGCAGACAGGTTCAGTGCAAACTTCACCCCCCTCCCCCCCCCTACAGGAGAGATAACTATCCCAGCCGAGTGTAGCCTCCCGGACATCTCAAATGCGCAGGTGAAAGCTGCTCTCTCTAAAGCTAAAAACACAGCATCAATGGGACCGGATGGTGTCCCCGGCTGTGTGCTACACGAGCTAAATGAGGAATTAAACCCGCACATAATGCAGCTGTTTAATCTCAGCCTTACCACAGGATACGTGCCCAAGGAGTGGTGTACGGCAACTGTGGTCCCACTCCATAAAGGCGGTGCCTCTACGGACCCTGGTAATTACCGCCCCATAAGCTTAACAAGTCTAGTCTGCAAAGCTATGGAGAGGATCATAACGGAGCTCATAAACAAAGATATAGGGGACTTGCAGACATTGGACCCGACCCAGTTTGGCTTCGTCAAGGGAAGATCATGCCTTTTGAACTTGGTTGACTTCTTCGAAACAGTCACCAAGGCCATTGATGAGGGAAAGGCAGTCCATACAGCCTACCTTGACCTTGCAAAGGCTTTCGACACAATACCCCACTCGGGTATTGTAGAAAAACTTACCAGCTTAAATGTAAACCTATATGTCACAAGATGGGTTGCAAACTGGCTTAAGGACAGAACCCACAGGGTTAGAGTTGCTGGTGCTAAGTCAGACTCCAAGCCGGTCACAAGTGGTGTCCCACAGGGCTCGGTCCTTGGCCCTCTATTGTTCGGCATCTACTTCTCAGAAGTACAGGCCAACATGGGAGGACTTTGGCTGACAAAGTTTGCAGACGACTGCAAACTGGGCGCCATAGTGGAAAGTGCATCGGACACGGATATCCTTCAGAAGGGACTCACAGAAACAGATAGCTGGTGCCAGAGCCATGGCCTGAAGTTAAACGCCAAAAAATGTATAGTCATACCCTTCGGGAAAAACAAGGTAACCCCAAGCTACCATATAGGTGGCAATCCACTAAGCACAGAAGAGGTTATCAGGGACCTGGGGACCCAGGTTGACAGTGGCCTTTCTTTTGACACTCACATTGCTAAAGTGGTTAGAAAGACCTTCTACATTGCCCACCTGATCATGAAGGGATTCACATCCAGATCTAGTGAGGTCATTGTTCCCCTGTACTCTTCACTTATCAGACCAATGATCGAGTAAAATGCCCCATTCGGGATGTATCTCACCCGACATCTGCAGCAATTGGAGAGACCCCAAAAGTTCCTCACCAAAAGGATAAAGGGACTCCAAAATCTGTCATATGCTGCCAGATTGAAGAAACTCCAGCTCTACCATCTGCTCAGAGGTGACATGTGCCTGACATACAAGGCCATGTCCAACCCGGAATTAATGGACATGCTCCACCTCAACAAATCCAAATCTACCAAAACCACTAGAGCAAGCAACTTAAACCTTAGCACGGATATAAATAGGATGTGCTGGAGGGATAGATTTATCACTCAGAGACTCCCTATGCTGTGGAATAAAATCCCGGTCCATGTGAGGCAGAGCACCTCGCTGGCTCTGTTCAAGAGAAATCTTGACCTGTGGATGGGAGATCGTAGGTTTACCCTGGGAATCATCTCTGTGTCACTGCTGGACAGAGGCACAACAAACTAATGGGCACAGTATTTTTTCATATAAGGGGTGGCGTAAGCCACAAAATTTGGGCTAGGCTTATAAATGCCTTAGGGCAGATAGCCTAGTATAAACCTATGAACCTATGAACCTATGAACATAATTCATTCCACAAAATCTTTGCTCTTAAACATTTCAAAAGCACAAGTTCTGTAGATTCATATTCCCCACAATTATTACGTATCCTATTTTCTTGGCTTTTATAAGGCATATTTGCCTTAACCGGCAATTTGCTTATTGATAATCTCTACAAAAAGTCTTTTCACTTACGTATCCTTTTATACCATTTATACTTCATTAGAATAACTTTCTTTTTATTTCTTTCTAAATTGTTCCATGGATCAATAAAAAGTGTTTCCTCATAATGTTCAAATACGACTCTTTTCTGTTTTTCTCAGTCATATCTATTGTCAGCTTCCATAATATAATCTTATTTTGATATTCTTTTATTCCCTCATTAATTACTTCTTTTGGTCTTTGTCCTATTTTCATTTTTCCCCAAAATATTTTATATTTGCCTGTAAGAACTATACCAATTAACGTTCCTTTTTCTTTTGTAGGATATTGTAACATTTTATATAAATTTAAAGATGCTCCATATAGTATTCGGGTTATTAAATTCAATCCTCCTTGTTCTTCTTTCATATATAATATACCGCTAAGCAAATCTACACCTGACAATATAAGAGACAGAGTTAAATGTACATATAAGCTGTCACAGCTAGGTATACTAAGAAACATGTCGATAGCTTAATATTATTACTACATTACTATAAGCTGTCACAGCTAGGTATACTAAGAAACATGTCGATAGCTTAATATTATTACTACATTACTATAAGATGTCACAGTTAGGTATACTAAGAAACATGTCGATAGCTTAATATTATTACTACATTACTATAAGATGTCACAGCTAGGTATACTAAGAAACATGTCGATAGCTTAATATTATTACTACATTACTATAAGATGTCACAGCTAGGTATACTAAGAAACATGTCGATAGCTTAATATTATTACTACATTACTATAAGATGTCACAGCTAGGTATACTAAGAAACATGTCGATAGCTTAATATTATTACTACATTACTATAAGATGTCATAGCTAGGTATACTAAGAAACATGTCGATAGCTTAATATTATTACTACATTACTATAAGATGTCACAGTTAGGTATACTAAGAAACATGTCGATAGCTTAATATTATTACTACATTACTATAAGATGTCACAGCTAGGTATACTAAGAAACATGTCGATAGCTTAATATTATTACTACATTACTATAAGCTGTCACAGCTAGGTATACTAAGAAACATGTCGATAGCTTAATATTATTACTACATTACTATAAGATGTCACAGTTAGGTATACTAAGAAACATGTCGATAGCTTAATATTATTACTGCATTACTATAAGATGTCACAGCTAGGTATACTAAGAAACATGTCGATAGCTTAATATTATTACTACATTACTATAAGATGTCACAGCTAGGTATACTAAGAAACATGTCGATAGCTTAATATTATTACTACATTACTATAAGATGTCATAGCTAGGTATACTAAGAAACATGTCGATAGCTTAATATTATTACTACATTACTATAAGATGTCACAGCTAGGTATACTAAGAAACATGTCGATAGCTTAATATTATTACTACATTACTATAAGATGTCACAGTTAGGTATACTAAGAAACATGTCGATAGCTTAATATTATTACTACATTACTATAAGATGTCACAGTTAGGTATACTAAGAAACATGTCGATAGCTTAATATTATTACTACATTACTATAAGATGTCACAGCTAGGTATACTAAGAAACATGTCGATAGCTTAATATTATTACTACATTACTATAAGCTGTCACAGCTAGGTATACTAAGAAACATGTCGATAGCTTAATATTATTACTACATTACTATAAGATGTCACAGTTAGGTATACTAAGAAACATGTCGATAGCTTAATATTATTACTACATTACTATAAGATGTCACAGTTAGGTATACTAAGAAACATGTCAATAGATTAATATTATTACTACATTACTAGAACTTAACACTAATAAAGATTTGTTCTGCAGGATTTATCACAAAAACTAAGACATGAGAGTACAAGGCAATCATATAAGTCAGTAGTACAACTTAGGAGTGCATGTCCAATACATAGAGTCAATATTGTTATCAGGTAAGTATTTCAATAAGGTCGGCCTAGATGGTCATTCTTACGATATTCATATTAGTAGGTAGAAAAGGCTAGACTGAAAGAAGGAAGTAGTTATGAGTCTGGGGAATCGGGTTTTGGGAGGTTGAGAATTGGAGCATGTGCAGTGCGATAGAGTGGAGAGGTGTTGCCATAGAGACTTATTGAAGGAAGAAGCATTACTGGCGGTTCTAATTGTTAAAGGGAGTGCATTCCACTGTTTGGCAATAGAGAAAGAGTAGAGCATTTGACTAGCTGGAAGTTTTGTTTTTTTCTACTTGCAAGAGAAGTTGGTTTTCAGATCTGAGAGATCTGTTTGGGTAATACTGAGGTGGAATAGAAGTAAGACCTAGACAGTCTGATGGTTTGTAGATAATTTTGTGTGCTGTAGTTAATTAACTATATATATATATATATATATATATATATATATATATATATATAAGGTAATGTGGGAGTTCAAACCACTTCAGTAAGTGTAAGGAGGAGGAGTGATGGGAGGAATACTTTGCACTGGTTGTGAACTTGGCCATTTTATTGTTGCAGGTCTCAAGCTTAGTTTTCAGACAGGACTGGATATTGATAAGGAGAGGAGTACCATACAGGAGAGAAGGTAGTAGAAAGGTTAAGGCAAGAGTTTGTTTTATAGAGTGGTTAGGAAAGCGCTTATGTCTATAAAAGGTATCCAATTTTTGAAGTTTTTTTTTTTATACTGTTGTGAACATGCAGATTAAATGTTAGGTTTTCATCTAAGATAATGCCTAGTAGTTTTGTATGAGAGACAACCTCTATAACAGTTTTATTTTGGTAATATATAGCAAATTTAGTCTTTTTCAAGGCTGTGGTTTCTTAGGGGTAAATAATATCAGTCTGTTTTTATTACAGTTTAGGGCAAGATGGTTGGTCATCCAAGTTTTGGTAGACATAAGGGCACTCTGGATAATTTGCAGAAGATCACTTGTGGAGTTGGCAGAGCAGATTATGGTTGCGTCATCTGCATGGTGTATTACACAGCTATTACTAAAGTGGAGTGCAAGTTTGTTGGTGAAAATACTGAAAAGAAGGGGCCCTAGTATGGACCTCAGGGAACACCTGTGGATGTGTCAAGAAATGGAGAGAAAGAGTGCTACCATTTAGTAGATTGTTCTCTATTTTTGAGGTAGTTAGTGAACCAATTTAGATTTGGGGGTAATACCTTGTTTAAAGAGTTTAGTGAGAAGTAGAGGGTAGGAGACTGTATCAAAGGCCTTGTAGAGGTCAAGAAAGAGAGTGAAGATACAATTTTACCTTCTTCTCGAGTTCAATTAACTGTATGCATGAAGGCTGTGAGAGCTGTAGTAGTGCTATGGTCTAGGCTGAACCCATGCTGTGTAGGGGAAAGGAGTTGATTTTGCAGTAGATAATTTAGAAGTTGAATGTAAATGCATTTTTCCAAGATTTTAGAGATATGGGAGAGAACAGAAATAGGGTGAAAATTGGAAATGTCCATGCTGTTACTGCCTTTGTTAATGGGGAGAATATATATTTTTTTTCCAGATTGTAGGTACATAGGACTCTTGGACAGATCTGTTAAGAAGTATGCTGATTGGGTAAGCAATGGCTTTAGCTGACATTTAAAGGTATTCTGGGATAGACATTTAGGACCATTAGTGCCAGGCTTGAGCATGAGAAGTAGTTTTGTTATAGTAGCAGTAGGTATGGGGGAGAAAGAAAAAGTAGGTAGAGAGAGGGTAGTGGTATTTTGGGAAGATTGCTTTGGTGGAGCAGAGTTGGTATTGCAATTAGTATGAGGAAAGGTGGCAGTGAGATTAGATATGGTGTTGATGAAATATTAGTAGAAAAGGATGGCTATTTCAATTGCTGTTTTGTCTGGATTTGGGCAACAGTTGTTCTTAGAGCCAGGGTTTAGCAGAGATGAAATGGAGTTCCAGAATTTCTTTGGGTTCTGTTTATATTTCTTTTGAAGGTCAAGGTAGGATTCTTTTTTGTCATTAATGACTAGGCACTTTAATTGATTATGAAGCTGTCTAAATTGTAAGAGATCAGAGGGATTTTTTTTTTTATTTTCTCCATGATTTGTCCCTAGCAGCCATGGGTTGCTTTGTGGTTCTGGAGAGCCATATGGCATGGTTAGTTTCTACTCTTTTTTTTTGTTGGAGTGGGGCTTGTTTGTTTAGAGCTTCGAGAAATGTTGAGTTGAAGAACTCAACAGCTTCATCAAGGGGAAGGACTTTCAATATATTCCAGTTGATGTATCTCAAGGTTTTAAGAGTTGTTTGTAAAATTGGTTAGATTTCTTGATTGTTTATATTGATGGTGACTTGGTATTGGAGTGGTCTTATGTAGAGTACAGGCAGGCAGGTGGTCACTGATGCTGTAAGGTACTATGCCTGCTGATGAGATTTTATTTGGGTCACAGACTAGAATCCAGTCAAGGATCGAACCACTGACTTTATTTCTGTTAGGCCTAGTTGTATTAATAATTAGCTGTGTAAAGTTAAAGATCTATGAAATATGAAATAAACACTACAAAATATTTGTTGGTACACATGAAATATTTTTTACAGGTCTGGATTTGAACTCTCACTCCAATGAACCTTCAGAACACAGTAAGAGTGCCTTATCCCACTTTGTGACACAAACAGCTTTGCAGCAGGGAACTGAAATCATTCTAGATACAACCAACTGCAACATCATCCACAGTAGTAAGAAAGCACACAACAGTTATTTGTACACGTATTAATTTCAGATGTAGTGTGCTGAGTGAATACACAACCATTTATGACTATTGCTTGCTTGCATGCAGCTCTGTTTTATCTCTCTGTGTCTGTTGCTCATTCTTGTCTTATCTGAACAGCAATCTGGGACATGCAGTCTGTAAGGCATTCTGTATCATTGTCCTTAAAATGTGTGAGGATATTAAATGGCAATAATATACAGTTGTCAACAAATGAAGGGGGGGTTGGATGTTACTGAGCAGAAACTGTGAAATGTGTGCTGCTTGCTTATATTTAAAACCTTAATACAATTACTTCTACACTTTGTAAGTCTAACTTGACTGACACACTCTCTGGAGCTAGGGCAGTCTGAATTGCTGTTGTGTTTTCTTTCTCCCTAATAGTAATCATTCACAGTTGCAATCCATTAGCAATAAACACTGAGGTGGTGCCTGCACTATATTTAGATCTGCTACACAGAGCCAAGAATTTGGGATTCAGCAATTCTAATGAGTACACACCTCATTTGTATATTGACTGTGCTCAGAGGCCTGAATCTACACTATAAAAAGGGAACAGTGTAGCTAGGGAACCTGAAGGTAAGGAGACTTGTTTATGCGGATATCATAGAAGAGGATATTACTTTGGGATATATCTCCACAGAAGACTACTGATCTTGAGAAGGTATGCTTGCATTTTTCAGCTATATACTGCATATGCTGAAATGTCATTAAGAAAAATGTTATTTATATACAGGTAGACATGATTGGCAGTAGCTGAAGATAGAATGTTCTGTGTCATATCTGTAGACATGTCTCAGGGCCAGTTCATTTGATAGCACTTTTAGCATTTCAGTAATGGTTTGTTAGCAAAATGTGCCATTTACCTGTTCTTTTGAGGGCAGGGTATCAAAGTTGCATTTCCGTTTTGGCACAAACAGGGATATGTTGCTATTTTCACTCTCCTTGCTTTGCATCCAATCTTGCTTTGTTTGTGAATGTAATATGTTACAACCACACAACTCCTTTTTTTTATATTTTAGTATCTTGACTGTTTTATGTTTCTCCATTTGGTAATAGTGAAATGCTACCTTTTATATGTTATCTGGAAAGAGGAGTTTTAGTTATGTGATTCTTATCTATATTATCCTTCTGATTTGTTTAGGTCACCTAGAACTATGGCACTCAGGTGTCCCAATACCTGAAAACCCCACTTCAGTGACCCTGAGAATCAGTTCATTGTGGAAGCTTTTTGGTGACATGTTGCTTTCTGCTTGAGAGGGAACATAGAGATATATCGGACAGAATGCAAATTTGGTTCATAGGTTCATAGGTAGGTACTAGGCTATTGGCCCTAGGGCCTATATAAGACTAGTCAAAATGGTACCCTGGCTTTCACCACCCAGGAAAATTATTTTCTTGTGCCACTGCCAAGCAGAACCACAGAAGTGATCCCCGGGGTGAATTTCATATTTCCCATCCAGTCATCAAGATTTTTCTTGAAGAGTGCTGATGAGGAGCTTTGTTTGATATAGATAGGTAGTTTTTTTCCAGAGTATGGGAAGTCTCTGGGACATGAATCTATCCCTCCAGCATGTTTTGTTTATTGTCGTGGCAAGGTTTAGGTCCCTAGAGCGTGCTGCTTGGAGGGATTGGGATTTCTTTAAGTGAAGAATGTCCAACAGCTCTGGGTTTGACATAGCTTTGTATGTTAGGCAGAGATCGCCTCTGAGTAGGCGATATGTGATGGAATAAAGCTGGAAATTTTTGAGATGGTCTGCATTGGGCATCTGTCTGAGGCCAGTAATCCTCTTTGTGAGGTATTTCTGTGGCCTTTCCAGTTGTAGATGTTTTGTGAGGTACAAACCAAAAGGGGCGCTGTACTCTATAATGGGTCTAATGAGTGATGAGTAGAGGGAAACAATGACCCATTTTTTCCTGGATGAGAAACCTTTTGTGATGAGGTGTGCCACATAGAAGGATTTCCTGATTACTGTGGCAATGTGATTATCAAAGGAGAGACTACTGTCCACCTGTGTCCCAAGGTCTCTTATCACACTTGCAGTGTTAAATTTACTACCACCTATGTGGTAGTTCATGGGTACAGAGTCTTTACCAAAGGGGATGACAATGCACTTTTTGGCATTGAGCCTGAGGCCATGGCTTTGACACCAGGCATCTGTCTCAGTGTGGTCCTTTTGTAGGATGTCCGCATCATTAGGAATTTCAATTATGGCTCCTAGTTTGCAGTCATCTGCAAACTTCATTAGCCAAAGACCTTCTGTGTTAGCCTGTACTTCAGAGAAGTAGATACCAAACAGGAGAGGACCAGGCAGCAGATGATGTGAATGCTGTAGGTGGCCACAGAAGGACATATGATCAGGTGCACCATAGGACCACTGATGTGACCTCATCTGCATGAAGGAGAGCAGCTGCAGTGGCCTGTGATAAGATGGGTACCGAGGGGCCTGCTACAGAGCCACAGAGCAAATGAAGAGTTCCTGTCCACTGTCAGTCAGCTCCTCGGAAAGTGCAGAACAGCATGTCTTTGACATTGGTGCTACTGTTTCAAGTTGAACAAGTATGTCCCAGGAGGAGCTTCCAGGTAGACATATATCTGAATTGTTAAATACTCTTGTATAGTAAAATATTGACAGCAACATGTAAGTACTGTTTAACAATAAATTTGTTTGGGGGGAGTTGTAGATTGCTACAGTCAACAACACATTCTAACTTGATTACACATGGGCTTAGGTTGGACTTGTCATCACATTCTAATTGATTACACATGGGCTTAGGTTGGACTTGTCATCCAAGTTCTTGTTAAAAGTATCATTAATGCATATATAAAGATCAAAAAGTTTTAACCCCCTGTATTACTGTTAATTGTGGTGATGTTGTCCTTCACTTCTGCTTAACTTCTTCCAGGACCATCATCCATGGGAAACATAACATCAACTGCACATGGTAAGCCAAACATGTTTATGTCAGGACTGATGAGCAGTTCAAAGGAATATTTATTTTATCCATATGTGTGATGTGGGAGTCAGGCCTGTTGTGTGTATTGCTGTACTATCTGTAGTAGTGGCACCACTGTTAGTTTGTTACCACTTTTATCCATATTTGTGATGTGGGTGTCAGGCCTGTTGTGTGTGTTGCTGTACTGTCTGTAGTAGTAGCACCACTGTTAGTTTGTTACCACTTTTATCCATATGTGTGATGTGGGTGTCAGGCCTGTTGTGTGTGTTGCTGTACTCTCTGTAGTAGTGGCACCACTGTTAGTTTGTTAGCATATATTGGACTATGGTAGTGCAGGTATTAATTTCTTTCCTGTGCTTGTTGCTTATTATCACAGGTGATCCTGACAGTGGAAGTGTCAGACTCTTACTACCTGATGTCAGAGTATTGTCAGACTCCGATCAGGTAATCCTGACAGTGGAAGTGTCAGACTCTTACCACCTGATGTCAGAGTATTGTCAGACTCCGATGATGATGGCGGCCAAACAGAGGCACAGTCAGGGGGAGCAGAGGTTGAATCTGACACAGAGGTGGACATTCAGCCATCCCCTGTAATTCCTTCGGACACAGCCAGGAGGCTTACGCCAACCCATTCCAGTGAGCCCTCAGATACTGGACAGGTGGAGGGTGAGACACTCAATCAAGGAAGTATGGTTACTTCAGCTTCAGTGCCTGTTGACTCTGGCCATATCCAAAGTGTGGGAGAGGTGCCACACATAAGGGTTGTTAAGGGTGCTTTGAGGAAGCTTACTGTCAATCCTCCACCTGATCCAGGTGTGTCTTCCCATGCCACTTGGTGTATGATTAAGGCTGTCATGGAGGTGCAGGCAAATTCCTATAGGTCCTCCAGAGAAATGCTTAGGATTGTAGATTTGACACAAGATGACAAATGTGACTGCATCCATCATGTTGCTGATTCAGTGGATTGGATGAATGATATTTTGGAATGGGTGGTGTCTGTGATGGAATGTCTGCTGGGAGTGGGATGACATCCTCATGGGCGTAGGTCAGCCACATCATCTGCTGTTAACAGACATGGCCGTGCCTCATCATGCTCCCATATTGGCACTACTTGCACTTCTCCATCAGTGGTTGAGGTGTCCACACCTAGATATTGCAGGCCATGGGGTCATGGACCTGGGAGCCCTCATGAGGGGAGCTTGAGCAGCAAACATCAGTCAAGTTCAGGTAGCAGCAGTGGCTCTGACCATGGGTGTGGATGTGCCAGTGCAATTCCTGGCAGAGCTAGTTCTTGTGGTTGGGTATAACAATTAACTGCTACCTTTACCATGCAACGATCACACCTGTCCAACATACCATAATGCAGAGCTAGCACAGATCTTGGCTGTGTTCATGCAGACACACACACCAGTTTCACCTGGAGGATCCATACAGTCGCACAGACAACAGTTACATGTTTCAGCCATGAGGCTTAAAGCTCATTCTGTCTCAGTGGTCATTTGTTACTTTATCCAAATGTGTGCCTGCTTCTCTTTCTTACTCACACACACTCACTGATGTTTTGTGTCAGCCTAGACTTCCTGCCCCCCCCCAACACCGTGTGTAAGTGACGATAACTGTGCCATATCCCTGTTTTGTAACTTTTGGGTTCAGGGATGCATAAGCTTTGTGTCTGATGCTCAGAGTGCATATCTGACTTTTTGCTTGGTATATTTGCATTTGTGATGTTGAATTGGTAATTGTACCTTTGACTTATATTGGTCTTAGAAAGCTAGACAGTTGATACAATCAACATTCTTTGCATCAGTATTGTTAATGATCTTGTAAGGGTTTTGAAGTCTGAAAATGAAATATGTGCCATTGCTTTTTAACTTCTCTGTTTAATAATTTTCTAGTACAAAAATATGATGCTAAACCGAGGACATCCACTGACCATCAGTATTTTTAAGAGGTATGACTATGTGAATTCTGCTACATACCTGCAATCAACTGCATTACTAGCTGAGTTAAGTACAAACTTGCAGTTTTAAAGATTGTACTGCATTTTATTTTTTCTGTCTATTTAATTGTTCATTGAATATTGTGGTCTGTGTCTCTCTGTAGTTATTTATTTTTCTGTTTAATTGTTTCATAGAATAATGTGGTCTGTTTGTAAGCTTCTGAGCCCCCAAAGCCTTTATGTTTTGGAGGGAAGCCTTCTAGCTTATCAGTGTGAGTGGTAAGCACAAGGTAGCCTATCTACCACAAGAGTGGTTTCTGGCCCAGAAGTTGTAGTTTATTGGCAGTTTGGCAGTTTTTCCATCTCTTTCAACTTTCTGGTTTAAAAGCCCGCATTTGCGTTTGTTTCCCACCTTTCCTGTAACTAGTCTAGTCCAGATACAAATTTGCTGTATCCAGGACTGTTTGTAAGCTTCTGACCCCCCCCCCCCCTCCCCAAGCCTTTCTGTGTTGGAGGGAAGCCTTCTAGCTTATCAGTGGGAGTGGTAAGCACTAGGTAGCCTATTTCTGGCCCAGAAATTGTAGTTTATTGACCGTTTGGGCAGTTTTTCCATCTCTTTCAACTTTCTGGTTTAAAAACCCACGTTTGCTCCTGTTTCTCACCCTTCCTGTAACTAGTCTAGTCCAGATACAGATTTGCTGTATCCAGGACTGTGTAAGCTTCTGAGCCCCCCAAGCCTTTCTGTGTTGGAGGGAAGCATTCTAGCTTATCAGTGGAAGTGGTAAGCACTAGGTAGGCTATCTACCACAAGATCCAGGTACAGATTCTTAATTTTAGCACTTGAATTTGATTATTCATGCTCAGCACTTGTTCAGAACTTGTCAGCACTAAATAAGCTACAAATTACTACAGCACTCAACCTTCCTCTTTACCTAGAGGAAAACAGTTTTTGTACTTACTTTCCTCACTTGCTTAGAGAAAAACAGCTCTTATACTCACTTTCCTCACTTGTCTAGAGGAAAGTAATTTTTTATTCAGGCATGTCCAAGGCTCAGCCCCCAGTATTCTCTCCTGTCTATCTGATGAATCTGGTCATCTTGGGGCAATGTAGCAATTGCTTCATGTACACAGACAACCGTCTCCTCCTACCACTCAGTACAACAACCTGTGAGACATGCACTTATCTAGTCAAACTGGAGGTAAAGCTCTCTCCAACCAAGACTCAACTTGACAGTCAAGAGGAGAAGGTAAACACTTGCACCACACCACACTCATCACATAGTCCCATTAAACTTTCACCACCAAAATCCACACATAGAAACACAAAAACATTCACAGAGGCTCTCAGTAATAATCTGCTCAAGCAACAGAGACCTCCAAAGCAGAAACACAAGCAACCTCCACCCCCCCCAACACAACCCAAATGACACTAGCCCACAGACTCAGTATGCCAATAAACCACAGCCCATAATGCTAAACAATGTACCCAACACACTAGTCATAGTTGACTCTATAGTCAGGCACACTGATGTCCCGCTCACCAGGCTAAACAAGGAGAAGGTTACTGTCAGCTGTCTGTTGGGTGCCAGGATCCGCCACATAACCCACGCACTCAGGTCATTCCACAAGTACAAATATGACTCTGTCATTGTCCATGTTGGTGTGAATGACCTGAGACGTACCTCCCTTACATGAAAACAGACATGGAAGAGCTCTCTGATCTTGTAGCCCAGGCAGTTATGACCCTAGCCCTGAGTAGCATCCTGCCATTGCCCAGAATGTTATCACAGTACAAGGACAAAATTATTGACTTCAGCAATTGTCTAAGCTTCTGGTGTCATTCTAAGGGGATCCAGTGTCTGTCTGCCTGGGATGACATGGTCAACAGACCACAATGCTTTGCCAGAGATGGCCTGCACCTGTCTCCCCTGGGATCCCAGATACTGGCTAAGGGTCTTGCTGCCCCTATAGTGCCTTTTTTAGGCAAGGTTCAAATTGCAAATTCACCACCGTAGCAGGAACAGGCAAGCAAAAACTGAGGGTAATGCTACTCAGTGCTAGAAGTCTAAATCTCAAAATGCACTCACTCGAGGCACTCCTAACAATGAAGAATATCGATATCTGTGCAGTGACTGAGACCTGGTTGAAGGCTCTAGAGAGCACCCCTGCATTACCGGGCTATAACTCATACCACACTTTTCAGCCATCTAACCTGGACCAGAACACCAAAGGCGGAGGTGTGTCCATATTCATTAAGGATATCCACACCTCCAGGTTAGTTGCACAGCATAATGCATCCAAGGTTATCCAAGTGTAACTAACTCTGGGCAAAACTGCAATCCAAATTATAGCTTGATACAGATCCCCCACCATGCCCCAGAATTCTCACTCCTCTTTTCTAGATATACTGGAAAATATTAGGGTTCAACCAAACACCCTAATAATGGGCGATTTCAACTACTCCACCATTAACTAGGAAAACTACTCATGTACCAACTCTTGTGCTCAATGCTTTCTGGAATTCATAAATTCCAATGCCCTGGATCAACTTATCCATATCCTCACCAGGAGCAACAATATCCTAGACCTAGTCATTACCAACATGAGTGACCGGTGTTCCACACCTGAAGTCAACTCCTCGTTGGTCAGATCCAACCATAAGCTAATCACCCTAGATATCCGCATCCCACCCCCACCCACCATTAAGGAAACCATGGTAAAAAAAAATGCTTTTTAAGACAGAAGTGACAAACTTCATGACACCCATGCAGATGGACAATACAGTTACAACTGCTGAATCCTACACAAATGCACTCTATAAGCACTTACACGAGCGCATGGATCATGCTATCCCAAACAGAACCAAGACGCTATCCTCCAAAAAAAGGAAGCCAATTTGGTGGTCCCCTGCCATAAACAAACTCTACAACAGAAGGAAAAAACTGTTGCAAAAGAGAGTAAAATCCCATGAGTGCAGGAGCTCCCTGGTCAGCCTCAGTAAGAAGCTGAGATCCCTTATAAGATCCTCCAAAGCTAGCTACAAAAACAAAATTGCCACTGATTCTAAGGGCATCCACAAAGCATTCTATGGCTATGTCAAGAATCTCAATGGCAACACACAGATCTGCTCTGAGTTACAGCACAACAACATGAAAATTACGAACCAACTGATATTGCCAACATCCTGGCAGATAGGTTCAGTGCTTCAGTAACTTTACCCCCCTCTCACCCCCTAAATGGCCCATATCTATACAGGAAGAATGCAGAGTCCCTGTAATTAGATCTATGCAGGTAAAAGCTGCACACTCTAAAACCAAAAACACAGCATCCATGGGACCTGACAACATCCCAGGCTGCATTTTGCGTGAACTTCAGAATGAACTGGCTCCCCACCTAAGGACCATGTTCAGTCATAGTCTCACATCAGGTTTTGTGCCTACTGAATGGGGGCACAGCAACAGTTATCCCATTCCATAAAGGGGGAGCCACCACTGATCCTGGGAACTATCACCCTATTAGTCTGGTGAGCCTGGTCTGCAAGGCCATGGAATGTATCATCATGGAACTCATAAACAAAGACATTGGTAACCTCCAAACTCATGACCCCACCCAGTTCAGATTTGTGAAAGGCAGATCATGCCTTCTGAACCTGATTGACTTCTTTGAGGCAGTCACCAAAGCCGTAGATGAGGATAAGGTGATTCACACAGCCTATCTTGACCTTCCTAAGGCTTTCAACACCATCCCCCATTCTGGAATTATAGCTAAACTCACTAAACTAGGTATAAATACCTACATCACAAGATGGGTTGCCAAATGGCTCACTGACAGAACCCACACTGTAAAAGTTGCAGACTCCAAATCTGACTTCAAACCAGTGACAAGTGGAGTACCACAGGGTTCAGTCTTGGGACCTCTCCTGTTTGGTATCTACTTCTCTGAAGTACAGGCTAACACAGAAGTTCTCTGGCTAATGAAGTTCACAGATGACTGCAAACTAGGAGCCATAGTCGAGACCCCAAATGATGTGGACATCCTACAGAAGGGCCTCACTGAGACAGATGCCTGGTGTCAAAGGCATGGCCTCAAGCTCAGTGCCAAAAAGTTCATTGTCATCCCCTTTGTTAAAAACTCTGTACCCATGAACTACCACATAAACAGCAGTCTACTGAATGCTGAATGTGTGATAAGGGACCTTGGGACACAGTTGGACAGTAGCCTCTCCTTTGATAATCACATCACCACAGTAGTCAGGAAATCTTTCTATGTGGCACACCTCATCATAAAAGGGTTCTCATCCAGGAAAAAAGAGGTGATTGTTCCCCTCTACTCAGCACTCATTAGACACATTATATAGTACAACGCCCCTTTTGGAATGTAATGTATGACACCCCTTTTGGAATGTACCTCACAAGACATATTTAGCAGCTGGAAAGGCCACAGACGTACCTCACAAAGAGGATTACTGGCTTCAAACAGATGCCCTACACTGACCATCTCAAAAAACTCTGTAGCATATAGCCTACTCTGAGGAGATCGCTGCCTAACATATAAAGTTATGTTAAACCCAGAGTTGTTGGACATGCTACACCTAAAGAAATCCCAATCCCTCTGAGCTACATGCTCTAGGGACCTAAACCTCAGACAGACTTCTTTGAAGCATTCACCAAAGCCGTAGATGAGGGTAAGGTTGTTCACACAGCCTATCTAGATCTCGCCAAGGCTTTCGACACCATTCCCCACTCTGGAATTATAGATAAACTCACTAAACTAGGTATAAATCCCTGTGTCACAAGATGGGTTGCCAACTGGCTCACTGACAGAACCCACACTGTGAAAGTAGCAGACTATAAATCCAACTTCAGACCAGTGACAAGTGGAGTACCACAGGGTTCAGTCCTGGGTCCTCTCCTATTTGGTATCTACTTCTCTGAAGTACAGGCCAACACAGAAGGTCTTTGGCTAACGAAGTTCGCAGATGACTGCAAACTAGGAGCCATAATCAAAACTCCAAAAGATGTGGACATCCTACAAAAGGGCCTCGCTGAGACAGATGCCTGGTGTCAAAGCCATGGCCTCAAGCTCAATGCCAAAAAGTGCATTGTCATCTCTTTTGGTAAAAACTCAGTACCCATGAACTACCACATACGTGGTAGTCTACTTAACACCGAAAGTGTGATAAGAGACCTTGGGACACAGGTGGACAGTAGTCTCTCCTTTGATAATCACATCGCCACAGTAGTCAGGAAATCCTTCTATGTGGCACACCTCATCACAAAAGGTTTCTTATCCAGGAAAAAAGAGGTCATTGTTCCCCTCTACTTGTCACTCATTAGACCCATTATAGAGTACAATGCCCCTTTTGGTATGTACCTCACAAGACATCTACAACAACTGGAAAGGCCACAGAAATACCTCACAAAGAGGATTACTGGCCTCAAGGAGATGCCCTATGCAGACCATCTCAAAAAACTGCAGCTTTACTCCATTGCATATCGCCTACTCAGAGGTGATCTCTGCCTAACACACAAAGCTATGTCAAACCCAGAGCTTTTATACATCCTCCACTTAAAGAAATCCCGGTCCCTATGAGCTACATGCTCTAGGGACCTAAACCTCATCACCACAATAAACAGAACATGCTGGAGGGATAGATTCCTGTCCCAGAGACTGGGAAATACTCTGGAACAAACTACCTATCTATATCAAACAAAGATCCTCATTAGCACTCTTCAAGAAAAATCTTGATGATTGGATGGGAGATAGGAAATTCACCCCAGGGATCACTTCTGTGGCTCTCCTCGACAGTGGCACAGGAAAATAATTTTCTTGGGTGGCGAAAGCCAGGGTACATTTGGCTAGGCTTATATAGGCCCTAGGGCCAATAGCCTAGTACCTATCTATGAACCTATGAACCTATCACCACAATAAACAGGACATGCTTGAGGGATTGATTCTGTCCCAGAAACTTCCTATACTCTGGAACAAGCTACCCATCTATGTCAAGCAAAGTTCCTCATTAGCACTTTCAAGAAAAATCTTGATGAGTGGATGGGAAATAGGAAATACACCCCGGGGATCACTTCTGTGGCTCTGCTCAACAGGGGCACAGGAAAATAACTTTCTTGGGTGGCGTAAGCCTATAAACCTTGTTGGCTAGGCTTACTTAGGCACTTGAGCCAATAGCCTAGTACCTACCTATGATTCTTTGATACCTGAGGCCTACTACTTAATAGAGGACACATGTAGACACGTAAGTCTCTGCTGTTACTTGTTAAAGTCATTTCTGTACAAATCTCCCACTTTTTGCTTGCTTACATTATCAAATAACAACATGCGAGGATATGCCATTCATTCATATTATTACACAATACATTACAGGTTCAACACTTACCTTAACAGTAACAAAAACTCCTCCCAAATATGGCTTTAAATCACTGTATATAGAAGTAACGTTATTAAAACAGAAGGTAGCGCTTTCACAGTTTAAACTCTGCTTCATCAGACCATTGCAGAACATAAAATCTCAGTGCTATTTAAAATAAACACTCAGCCAATCACAGAACGTTCAGCAATCATGTATTAACATTAATAAAAAACCCTTCAAACAATAAAAGCCTATTGCAGGTGCCAGAAAGTCTGCTCTTCAAATTTTCCCTTAGAACTAGCTGGTTTCTCAGTAGTAGCACTAAAATCTGAACCACTGTGACTAGTTCTTGCTTTAGAACCTGCTGGAAAGCACTAGGAAGCCTTAAACTGATACAAGCACTTAACTTTCCTTGTTAATAAGGAGAAATTAATCATAGGCACTAAACAGCCTATACTTGCACAGTACCTTGCAAAGTTAAGGGAAAACAGCTCTTGTACTTTACAAAAAAAGCACCTAAACAGGCATGTCCAAGGGTCAGCTTTCGGTGATTTCTCCTGTCCACCTGGTGAATCTGGGCATACTGGGGCAATGCAGCAACTGCCTCATGTACACAGACGACCATCTCCTCCTACCACCCAACACTACAACCTGGGAGAGATGCACTTACATAGCCAAACTGGAAGCAAAGCTCTCTCCAGCCAAGATTGTGCTAGACAGTCAAGAGGAGAAGGTTAACACCTGCACTACACCTCAAGCAACACATAGCCTTTCAAAACCCACATCATCAACACTCTCACATAGCAACACTAAACCCTCATATGCAGAGGCCCTTAACAGTAACCTGCCCAAGCAACAAGGACCTCTGAAGCTGAAACGCAAACAAACACCAGTCACAACCAAAGTGACACATAACTCACAACACCAGTGTGCCACCCAACAACAGCCCCTAAGGCAAGACAATGTACCCAGCACTTTAGTTATAGGTGACTCTATAGTCAGGCACACTGATGTCCCACTTACCAGGCTGAGCAAGGGCAAAATTACATTCAGCTGCCTGCCGGGTGCCAGGATCCGCCACATAACGTATGCACTCAAGTCACTCCACAACAAGTACAAATACGACTCTGTCATTGTCCATGTTGGAGTGAATGACTTGACCTCCCTAGACTACATGAAAAGAGACATGGAAGAGCCCTTGGATCATGTGGCCCAGGCAGGTATGACCCTAGCCCTGAATAGCATCCTGCCTTCGTCCAGAATGATACCATAGTATAAGGACAAAATGATTGACTTCAACAATTGACTAAGCTTTTGGTGTCATTCAAAGGGGATCCAGTATCTGTCTGCCTGGGGCGACATGATTGACAAACCATGATGCTTTGCTAGAGATGGTCTGCAAATGTCGCCCCTGGGATTCAGGTTACTGGCTAAAGCCCTTGCCACCCCTATAGTGCCTTTTTTAGGCAAAGTTCAAAGGACAAAACCACCACCATAACAGATACAAGCATGCAAAATCTGAAGGTAATGCTACTCAATGCTAGAAGTCTAAACCTCAAAATCGACTCTCATCGATATCTGTGCAGTAACTGAGACCTGGTTCAAAGCTCCAGAGAGCACCCCTGCAATACCAGGCTGCAATTCTTACCACACTTTTCGGTCACCAAACCAAGACCGAAACACTAAAGTTGGAGGAGTGTCCATATTCACCAAGGATATTCACACCTCCAGGCTAGTTGCCCAACACAATGCATCTGAAATTTTCTAGGTGCAACTAATACTAGGTAAGACTGCAATCCAAATTGTAGTTTGCTACAGATCCCCCAGAACCAAACACACTAATACTAGGTGATTTCAACTACTCTGCCATTAAATGGGAAAACTACTCGGGTACCAACACCTTTTCCCAACGGTTCTTGGAATTCATAAATTCAAATGCCCTGGACCAACTAATCCATTGTCCCACCACAGGCTCCAATATCCTAGACCTGGTCATTACCAACATGGGAGATAGATGCTCCACACCAGTGGTCACCCCCTCATTGGTCAGGTCTGACCATAAGCTAATCGCCCTTGACATCCACATCCCACCCCCACCCCCCAGTAAGGAAACCTCCGTAAAAAAATTCTCCAAAGCCAACTTCATGCTACTCAAGTCAGAAGTGACAAACTTCATGACACCCATTGCAGACAGGAGCTGAAAGTTTGACTGCTGAATCCTACACTAAGGCACTGTATGAGCACATCAACTCGTGCATGAATCATGCCATCCCAAATAGAACCAAGATGCTCTCCTCCAAAAAAAGGAAGCCAATCTGGTGGTCCCCTGCCATAAACAACCTATACAACAGAAGGAATAAACTGTTGCAGAAAAGAGGAAAATCCCAGGATGCAAAATACTCTGTTACCCGCCTCAGTAAGAAGCTGAGATCCCTCATAAGATCCTCCAAAGCTAGTTACGAAAATAAAATTGCCAAAGATTCCAAAGACAACCACAAGGCATTATATAGTTATGTCAAGAATCTAAATGGCAATGCTCAGATCTGCTCTGAGCTATAATAGAATGGCATTAAATATACTGATCCCAAGGATATTGCCAATATCCTGGCAGATCGATTTTAGTGCCAAATTCACCTCTCTCTCACCCCCTAAAGGGCCCATCTCAATACCAAAACGATTGCCAAATTCCAGTAATCATGGCCACACAGGTAGAAACCGTACTCTCCAAAGCTAAGAATACAGCATCCATGGGACCAGATGACATCCCGGGCTGTGTACTACATGAACTACAAAATGAACTGGCACCTCACCTAAGTGTCATGTTTAATCATAGCCTCACCTCAGGCTTTGTGCCCACTGAGTGGTGCACAGCTAAAGTTATCCCACTCCACAAGGGGGGATCCACCTTGGATCCCGGGAACTACCACCCCATCAGTCTGATGAGCCTGATCTGCAAGGCATGGAACGTATTATCATGGAACTTATAAACAAAGATATAGGCAACCTTCAAACACTGGACCCCACCCAGTTTGGGTTCGTGAAGGGCTGATCTTGTCTCCTGAACCTGATTGACTTCTTCAAATCAGTCTCCAAAGCTGTGGACGAGGGTAAGGCAGTCCACACAACCTAGCTGGACCTTGCCAAGGCCTTCAACACCATCCCTCACTCTGGAATCATAGATAAACTTACTAAGCCAGGCATAAATCCCTACATCACTAGATGGGTTGCCAACTGGCTTACTAACAGAACACAGACTGTAAAAGTAGCCGACCCCAAATCCAGCTCCAGACAAGTGACAAGTGGAGTACCTCAGGGTTCAGTCCTGGGACCGCTCTTGTTTGGCATCTACTTCTCTGAAGTACAGGCCAACACTAAGGGACTGTGGCTAACAAAGTTCACAGATGACTGCAAACTGGGAGCTATTATTGAATCCCCAAATGATGTGGGTATTCTACAAAAGGGCCTTACTGAAACAGATGCTTGGGTGCCAGAGCCATGGGCTCAAGCTTAATGCCAAGAAATGTATAGTTATCCCCTTTGGAAAAAAACATGTACCCATGAATTACCACATAGGTGGCAGTACACTAAACACCAAAAGTGTGATGAGAGACTTAGGGACACAGGTGAACAGTGGTCTCACCTTCAATAACCACATCAGCACAACAGTCAGTGAATCCTTCTATGTGGCACACCTCATCACTAAGGGCTTTTCAGCCAGAAAAAAGGAGGTCATTGTCCTAATGTACTCATCCCTTATTAGACCCATTATAGACTACAATGTCTCATTTGGTATGTACCTCATAAGACATCTGCAACAGCTGGAAAGGCCGCAAAAATACCTCACTAAAAGAATCACAGGCCTAAAGCAGATGCGCTATGCTGACCATCTAAAAAAACTCCAGGTATACTCCGTGGCATATGATCTACTCAGAGGCGATCTCTGCTTAACATACAAGGCCATGTCAATCTCAGAGCCATTGGACATGCTACACTTAAAGAAATCCCAGTCCCTCAAAGCCACACGTTCCAGGGATCTAAACCTTGTCATCACAATGAACAAAACATGCTGGTGGGATAGGTTACTGACCCAGAGATTCCCCAGACTCTGGAATAGACTGCCCATACATGTCAAACAGAGCAGAGTGTGGGAAGAAATAGCCAGGGAATTGTTATGGCTAGGCTTGTATAAGCCCTAGGGCTGATAGCCTAGTACCAACCTATGAACCTATGAACCTATGAGCACCTCGTTGGCCTTCTTCAAAAGGAACCTTGACAATTGGATGGGAGATAGGAAATTCACCCCGAGGATCACATCAGTCACCCTGCTAGACACGGGTCCAGGGAAGTAAATATTGTGGGAAGAAATAGCCGGGGAATTGTTATGGCTAGGCTTGTATAGGCCCTAGGGCCAATAGCCTAGCACCAAACTATGAACATATAAAAGCAGCCTAATATGTGTTAAGGGCATAGCAATAAAATAATATTCCTATCATCAAATATAAAGATTTGTTAAGCTTATTCCAAACACAGTAATAACTCCTAAAAGACATTGAGCATTCTCTATATGTTGTTTCAAGCCTGACCATAAACATAGATAAATGCATTAAATGTACAAACAGAAAAAGTATCAGGTATTTACTTGAATGTACATGTGTAACAAAAATAAAAACCCAACAAATGTCAAGCATAAACTCTGCCCACTCACTAAAAGCAACATCTCAAACATTTAGACCTATTAAAACTTGATATGCAGTTGTATATATGCATCAAAGAAAAAAAAAACAATATTCTAATGGAAAACTAAGATAAAAAGGAAAGCTGCATAAAAGTTCTTGTGTAACAAATAAAAAGAGAACATTACACATAAGTGTCGCAATGGTCTTTTCTTTAACTCATTCACTCCAATTGAGCTCTCAGAGTTTGCACTGTAACTTCCAATGGGCAGAGCCTACAACTTTTGACAGAATCAAATTATGCCGTCACATTTAAACAAATGTTCATATCGCCGGAACCATAGGGGTTATGAAAGAAGTATAAATGGCAAACTGTTCAGCACAAACTATTTTTATAGTGGTAGTATTCTTTAGGTTCTAGGTCATAGACTGAATTTTCCTAATCACAGAAAACACAGTAACTATTACATTTGTAATATTTTGTAAACAACTTACAATATCTCAGTAACCTCTGTCAGCAGCATTTTATTCATCTAGTGGAGAGCTTTCATGCAAGGCTAAGAAGTTCTACCTGTGTTACTTGATATTTAGAAAAATGTGAAAATGATATCTATATAAATCAATATCATAAAATATAAGTTAATATCTAGATTAGAAATAACAAAACAAATATCGGGAGGGCACAATGGCAGAAAACAGTTCCTCGCATAAATTATTCAGATACTGGAAATGTTCAAAAGTTTTCATATCACCAACTAAAAATAATTCAAAGTATAACTTTCTTCACGAAAAGCCTTTCGGCACAATGAAAGCAACAACCCACAGGCAGTTGCACAACGAAAGTTAATAAGTTAATATCTCTTTATCTGCACTAGACAGAGGCCAAATATAAATGCAGTTGAGTTTGCTATTGTGTAAGCTTTAAGATGAAATCTTTTAAAACCTTGTACATAGCATGATTTTGAAATTATTGATACAAATATGAGCAATCAATACTTGACGCCTGGAGACGTCAGTAGGTGTTAACTGCAGGCGCACCTAGAGGCATCACTCAGATGTATGCATGCAGCAAAGGTAAAAAATAAATAAATAAAGCAACTAATATTCTAATGGAAAACTAAGATAAAACAAAAGCTGCATAGAGTTCTTGTGTAACAAATAAAAAGCGAACACTACACATCAGTTTAAACAAGGAACAAAACAGAAAAAAATTTTATGTATTAAGACCTATCAGTGTCGCAATGCTTTTTTCTTTAAAACAGATTTAAGGGAGACCCTCTCATTTAAACCTGGTTCAACATATGCTTTCAGCAGTAAAATCCATCTTTGTTCACATACTTCAGTTCAGTTCTGTTCTTCTTATCAAATTCCCTAGGATTGCGAATCATAACACAAAAAACTTAAAGTAATGGCTAGTTCCTTTCAACATAATGTGGTTGGCTAAAGCACTGATGTTTTTACATCTGGCTATATCATTCAAGTGGTCCAAAATCCTATCCTTAAACAAACAATTTGTCTTCCCAATATAGAAGGCACTGCATGTACAACAGGTAACAAAATATACAAGGACCTTGCTTTTACAATCAGCATAAAAGTATAAATTGTTAGTGACCCCACACATATTATCTGTAATTGAGGTACATGTAAAATGTGAGATTTTGTGTTCTGTAATGGTCTGATGAAGTAGAGGTTACTCTGTGAAAGTGCTAACCTTCTGTTTTAATAAAGTTACTTCTATATACAGTGATTTAAAGGCGCATTTGGGAGGAGTTTTTGTTACTATTTTGGATTTGTCTGCTATGTTTACTCCAATCTTAACTAAAGTTTTTTCTTTTCTTCCAACACTTATCTTATAAATCTGGCACTTTTAGCAGTTTAGCACAGGGCTGAATATGTGTGATGCTAGCAGCACACAGCCATTACATGGGTAGGCAAAGGGTCTGAGCATTGCCTGGCATCAATGTTACTATATGTATGTGCACAGGATGAAGGTCTGATGTTAGCAGTGCACAGCCATTACATGGGTATGTAAAGGATGTGAGCATTGCCTGGTATCAATGTTACTATATGTATGTGCATAGGATGAAGGTCTGATGTTAGTAGCACACAGCCATTACATGGGTAGGTAAAGGGTCTGAGCATTGCCTGGCATCAGTGTTACTATATGTTATGTGTACAGGATAAAGATCTGATGTTAGCAGTGCACAGCCATTACATGGGTAAGTAAAGGATGTGAGCATTGCCTGGTAACTATGTTACTATATGTATGTGCATAGGATGAAGGTCTGATGTTAGCAGTACACAGCCATTACATGGGTAGGTAAAGGGTCTGAGCATTGCCTGGCATCAGTGTTACTATATGTTATGTGTACAGGATAAAGATCTGATGTTAGCAGTGCACAGCCATTACATGGGTAAGTAAAGGATGTGAGCATTGCCTGGTAACAATATTACTATATGTATGTGCACATGATGAAGGTCTGATGTTAGCAGTGCACAGCCATTACATGGGTAGGTAAAAGATGTGAACATTGCCTGGCAACAATGTTACTGTATGTATGTACATGGGATGAAGGTCTGATGTTAGCAGTACACAGCCATTACAATGGGTAGGTAAAGGATGTGAACATTGCCTGGTATCAGTGTTACTGTATGTATGTGAACAGGATGAAGGTGTGATTTTAGCAGCACACAGCCATTACATGGGTAGGTAAAGGGTCTGAGCATTGCCTGGGATGAATGTTACTATATGTATCTGCACAAGATGAAGGTCTGATGTTAGCAGTACATAGCCATTACATGGGCAGGTAAAGGATGTGAGCATTGCCTGAGATCAATGCTACTGTATGTATGTTCAGAGGATGAAGGTCTGATGTTAGCAGTGCACAGCCCATACATGGGTAGTTAATGGATTTGAGCCTTACTGGGCATCAATGTTACTATATGTATGTACACTGGATGAAGGTCTGATGTTAGCAGTGCACAGCCACTACATGGGTAGGTAAAGGATGTGAGCATTGCCTGGCATCAATGTTGCTATATGTATGTGCACAGGATTAAGGTCTGATGTTAGCAGCACACAGCCCTTACATGGGTAGGTAAAGGATGGGAGCATTGCCTGGCATCAGTGTTACTATACGTATGCACACTGGATGAAGGTCTGATGTTAGCAGTGCACAGCCATTACATGGGTAGGTAAAGGATTTGAGCATTGCCTGACATCAATGTTACTATATGTATGTGCACAGGATGAAGGTCTGATGTTAGCAGTACACAGTCATTACATGGGTAAGAAAGGGTGTGAGCATTGCCTGACATCGTCGTCGTCATCGTCTTCTTTCGGGTGTTCCCGTTAGGGGTCACCACAGCAGATCATCTGTTTCCATTTCTTCCTGTCCTCTGCATCATGCTCTGTCACACCAACCACCTGCATGTCCTCTCTCACCACATCCATAAACCTTATCTTAGGCCTTCCTCTTTTCCTGTTACCTGGTAGCTCCATCCTTAGCATCTTTTTCCCAATATACTCAGCATCCCTCCTCAGCATATGTCCAAACCAATGCAATCGTGCCTCTCTGGCTTTGTCTCCAAACCTTCCAAACTGGGCATATTCTCTAATAAACTTATTCCTAATCCTGTCCACCCTCGTCACACCCAGTGCAAATCTTAACATCTTTAATTCTGCCACATCTAGCTCAGACTCCTGCCTTTTTGTCAATGCCACTGTCTCCAATCCATATAACATAGCTGGTCTCACTACCCTCTTGTAGACCTTCCCTTTCACTCTTACAGGTACTCCTCTGTCACAAATAACTCCTGACACTCTTCTCCACTCACTCCATCCTGCCTGTACTCTCTTCTTCACCTCTCTTCCACACTCACCATTACTCTGAACTATTGACCCCAAGTATTTAAACTCATCCACCTTCGCCACCTCTATTCCTTGCATCCTCACCATTCCTCTATCCTCCCCCTCATTCACACACATATATGTTGTCTTATTCCTGCTGACCTTCATTCCTCTTCTCTCTAGAGCATATCTCCACCTCTCCAGGGTCTCCTCCACCTGATCCCTACTCTCACTAAGATCACAATGTCATCTGCAATCATCATAGTCCACTGGGACTCCTGTCTGATCTCATCTGTCAACCTGTCCATCACCATTGCAAATAAGAAAGGGCTCAGAGCTGATCCTTAATGTAACCCCACTTCCACCTTAAATGCATCTGTCACTCCCACCGCAGACCTCACCGCTGTCACACTACCCTCGTACATATCCTGTACCACTCTTACATACTTCTCTGACACTCCTGACTTCCTCATACAATACCACAACTCCTCTCTAGGCACCCTATCATATGCTTTCTCTAAGTCTACAAAAACACAATGCAACTCCTTCTGACATTCTCTGCACTTTTCCATCAACACTCTCATTGCCTGACATCAATGTTACTATATGCATGTGCACAGGATGAATGTCTGATGTTAGCAGTACACAGCCATTACATGGGTAGGTAAAGGATGAGCATTGCCTGGCATCAGTGTTACTGTATGCATGTGCAGAGGATGAAGGCCTGATGTTAGCAGTGCACAGCCATTACATGGGATATTTAAACGATGTGAGCATTGCTTGGCATCATTGTTACTGTATGTATGTGCACAGGATGAAGGTCTGATGTTAGCAACACACAGCCATTACATGGGAAGGTAAAGTGACTGAGCATTGCCTGGGATCAATGTTACTATATGTATCTGTACAAGATGAAGGTCTGATGTTAGCAGTGCACAGCCATTACATGGGTGGGTAAAGGATGTGAGCATTGCCTGGCATCAATGTTACTATATGTATGTGCAGAGGATGAATGTTTTAGCCCCTTAGGTTGTGAGTGAATGTGCTATGCATTAGTCAATGCAAATGGATAGTGAACTCACCTACGTCTGTCTACACCTACAGCAGCTGCTGGTTCCTCCTTAGACTCCTCACCTGCACGTGGCTGTGGTGACCTCAGCATTGGTGGTGGGATGTGTACTCCTTCTCCTTGTTGATTCTGCTGAAGCTGTTTTCTCAGGATGATGTTGTGTAGCATGGCACAGACAGTGAAGATTTCAGTACATGTCCATGGATTGTACTGCAAGGCTCCACCATATGTATTTAGATACAGAACTACGACTCCAGCAACCCAAACACACATTCCATGATATTTCTAGTTAGAGTGTGTGCCTCATTATGGCAGTCTTCAGTGGGTGTATGTGCATTTCTGATGGGTGTCATCAGCCACGGTTCCAGTGCATAATCTACATCCACCATCCCCCAGTCAATGACCCCCGTGGGATATCTCCCCTAATGAACATCTGATACAGTTAGGGGGATGCCAGATATATGAGTTGTGGTAACTGCCGGGGTTGCCAGCACACACATTTAAGATGACTCCCTTGGCATTACACATGATTTGATAGTTAATAGAGTGGAAGCCCTTTTTATTTATGTAGACCCTTTAGTGCTCCCTAGGTGGTGCCTTAATTTCTATATGTGTACCATCTATGGCACCAAGTATTTCTTGGTAGTGTGCTCCAGGGTAGAACTCCTGCATATTTCTGGCCGTATCCTCAGGAGTACAAGGAAAATATATGTGGTCACTGGCATGTTGGAGCATAGCATTCAGGAATTGATGAGGGATCCTGGATGCTGATGCCTGTGACACCCCCAGCATGTCCCCTGTTGGTGACTGAAATGTTTCTGTAGCTAAAATTCTAAGTACTACACATACCTTGGTCTCCATTGGTATTGGTTCCCCTCAGTATGCCCTTGGTTTGAGTTGACGACAACAGAGATTGCAGAGTTCCTGTAGTGTCTGTGTATCTATTCTGTAGTGCACAACAATTTCCAACTCATGCCGATTGCGATAAGTCAAATGGGGTCTGAAAACTCCTCTCCTTCTTGGCCGTGGTCTATTAGCAGCAGCAGCACAGACTTCAGCCTGTTACCCCTAACATTGTTTCTGTGTAGACTCTTTTCCATAGCTGTATTTCAATAGGTTTTGGAATTCACACAGAAAACCAGCACTGAGTCTACACTGTTGCTTTATAGCTTGTTGAATAGCTCCTCCATCTTGGATTGGTTGATTAGCATACAGTTCAGCTGCTTATGCTGTAATTAGAATACAACAGTGTTTACCTTATTTGTTAAGCTCTACACACCATGTAGAGCCTCTTACTGAATCCAAAACAGTGCGCTACTTTGCGAGAGTCATGTCGCTATGTGCACATAGTGTAAGCAGACCATGTAGGCTTTACTGAAACTGGCCAATTATGTATTTTCCACAACAGTAGTAAGCTTATTACAGAATCCACCATTCTAGGAGTCTAACACTGAAACTTAGTTATACATGCATCAGACACCACCATCTTAGTGTAGTAACATGGAACTTTGCAAACAGCCAAACCCTATACTCATAGTAAAAAATAACATTGAAAAAGTTTAGACTCAGTATTTATTGGAACACTAAGGGACTAAAATATGATGATTCAAACTGAGGAAGAAGAAATAATGAAGAGAGACGAGTTACAAAGGATAGCGATATGAAGAGAAGGAAACAGGATAAAAAAGTGAGAAAGAGTATGAAGAGAAGGAGACAGGATAAAAAAGTGAGAAAGAGTATGAAGAGAAGGAAACAGGATAAAAAGTGAGAAAGAGTGTGAAGAGAAGGAAACAGGATAAAAAAGTGAAAAAGAGTATGAAGAGAAGGAAACAGGATACAAAAGTGAGAAAGAGTATGAAGAGAAGGAAACAGGATAAAAAAGTGAGAGAGTATGAAGAGAAGGAAACAGGATAAAAAAGTGAGAAAGAGTATGAAGAGAAGGAAACAGGATAAAAAAGGGAGAAAGAGTATGAAGAGAAGGAAACAGGATAAAAAAGTGAGAAAGAGTATGAAGAGAAGGAAACAGGATAAAAACGTGAGAAAGAGTATGAAGAGAAGGAAACAGGATAAAAACGTGAGAAAGAGTATGAAGAGAAGGAAACAGGATAAAAAAAAGCGAGAAAGAGTATGAAGAGAAGGAAACAGGATAAAAAGTGAGAAAGAGTATGAAGAGAAGGAGGAAACAGGATAAAGAAGTGAGAAAGAGTATGAAGAGAAGGAAACAGGATAAAAAAAGTGAGAAAGAGTGTGAAGAGAAGGAAAAAGGATAAAAAGTGAGAAAGAGTATGAAGAGAAGGAAACAGGATAAAAAAGTGAGAAAGAGTATGAAGAGAAGGAAACAGGATAAAACAAGTGAGAAAGAGTATGAAGAGAAGGAAACAGGATAAAAAGTGAGAAAGAGTATGAAGAGGAGGAGACAGGATAAAAAAGTGAGAAAGAGTATGAAGAGAAGGAAACAGGATAAAAAAGTGAGAAAGAGTATGAAGAGAAGGAAACAGGATACAAAAGTGAGAAAGAGTATGAAGAGAAGGAAACAGGATAAAAAAGTGAGAAAGAGTATGAAGAGAAGGAAACATTATAAAAACGTGAGAAAGAGTATGAAGAGAAGGAAACAGGATAAAAAGTGAGAAAGAGTATGAAGAGAAGGAAACAGGATAAAAAAGTGAGAAAGAGTATGAAGAGAAGGAAACAGGATAAACAAAAGTGAGAAAGAGTATGAAGAGAAGGAAACAGGATAAAAAGTGAGAAAGAGTGTGAAGAGAAGGAAATAGGATAAAAAGTGAGAAAGAGTATGAAGAGAAGGAAACAGGATAAAAAGTGAGAAAGAGTATGAAGAGAAGGAAACAGGATAAAAAGTGAGAAAGAGTATGAAGAGAAGGAAACAGGATAAAAAGTGAGAAAGGGTATGAAGAGAAGGAAACAGGATAAAAAGTGAGAAAGAGTATGAAGAGAAGGAAACAGGATAAAAAGTGAGAAAGAGTGTGAAGAGAAGGAAACAGGATAAAAAAGTGAAAAAGAGTATGAAGAGAAGGAAACAGGATAAAAAAGTGAGAAAGAGTGTGAAGAGAAGGAAACAGGATAAAAAGTGAGAAAGAGTATGAAGAGAAGGAGACAGGATAAAAAGTGAGAAAGAGTATGAAGAGAAGGAGACAGGATAAAAAAGTGAAAAAGAGTATGAAGAGAAGGAAACAGGATAAAAAAGTGAGAAAGAGTGTGAAGAGAAGGAAACAGGATAAAAAAGTGAAAAAGAGTATGAAGAGAAGGAAACAGGATAAAAAAGTGAGAAAGAGTATGAAGAGAAGGAAACAGGATAAAAAGTGAGAAAGAGTATGAAGAGAAGGAAACAGGATAAAAAAGTGAGAAAGAGTGTGAAGAGAAGGAAACAGGATAAAAAGTGAGAAAGAGTACGAAGAGAAGGAGACAGGATAAAAAGTGAGAAAGAGTATGAAGAGAAGGAGACAGGATAAAAAGTGAGAAAGAGTGTGAAGAGAAGGAAACGGGATAAAAAAAGTGAGAAAGAGGAGCAGCAGTAACAAAATGGACCCTACGGTCAGAGTCTGATGAATATTACATCGTTCTTTGGTACCACATTAGTCTGAGGGACCCACTGACTACAAAAAGGTACGGTAATGATCCTTAATATAAATCAGTGTGTTCTTACCCTTTTAGATAATGAGGAAACTCCCAGACTGCAGTTCTTTCAGCCTTCGAAGTTCAAATGTTCTTTCAGCATTATGAGAAAAGATCATATCTTTGTTTAGGACAAATGAGTTTTGGAATTCTTCAGGAATGCATCCACTTCACTGCAGTTTCAACAGGTCTCATTGTAAAGATCATTGGGTGGGGGAGATTACCCCCTACAGGTGATGCTACAGTGACCATATATACCTCATTCACACTGATGTTTGGATATCAGCCTTAGAAGTTTACATCTAGAAAACCATTTCATTCCCATTATAGTTTTATTATATGATTTCCACTGCCTAGATAGGGATAACTGAGAGAGAAGAGATGTCATTATATCCAAGATGTATATTTTTCTGATGTCTTGAGCCCTCCTAGCTGGTAGGTAGGGCCATGCTGGGTAGCTTCCCTTCTTACTGTGACCTACAATATGAGGGGACATTTTGACATACCACTCAACATCTTAGAGTAAGAAATCTGGAAAAAGCCATAAAGAAAAGTGGGACAAAGGCCCAAAAATAGGGATAATTTTTAAATTTTGCTCTTACAAACTTAGAAAGTTGATAGATTAACAGGCTTTGCATTAGCATGAATTTTCTGAAGGGTATGAAGTCTGAAACTCAAATGTCTGTCATTATTTTCTGACATCAATCTTGAATGATTTGCCATTAATTTGCCAGGAAACCACAATTTCATGAAAACAGACCAAAAACATGAGGGAAAGATCTGGACAAGCTGTGAAAATCTGTACAGTTGAGATGTGTGCTTGAAACACTGGAATAGTATCACAGTAAGCAATATTTGTGCTAATTACTTAATATTGTCAATGAGGGACTGTAATGGGACATAATTTATTTGTTTTTTTTTATATTTCCTTGAGGTCAGGTGGCTCTACAGAGGCCATACAGACTGCTGGGATTAAGAGATAGAAAACAGATTCAGCAATGTCTTGGTAAATTGTTAAACAAAAGGGATATAGCTAGTTCGTTTCCATTGGGAAAAATGTAAGCAAAGGAAAGGGGTAGGCAATGCGTTAAATAGATTGAAAGGTGGTAAGAACACAAAATAAAAAGCTTACGTAATACAGTCAAGCACAGACTTTACATAAGCTGGGGATGCATTATTTCCTTAAATTTGTCAATGATAAACTAATGATAGGTTAAAAGTTAGGTTAAAAGTGTTTCTAAGGTCAAACAGCATATTGTTGGACAAATAATAGTGTGGCAAAACAGGGTGTGAACAGTAAGTCTTTTCAAATTTATTTGGCAGTTGATTACTGGGGTTACATGTAGTATGGTCTATGATGTCCCCACTCTGGGCCAGTAATCAAGGAGACTGTACCCTCACTGACACTGGAGAAGGATGTTCACTTGGAGTACAAATGGATACATTCTTAAGAGAAATTGTACTTGATGCAGAGAGGTCCGTACTTGGAAATACTGAGTGTATCCATTTGTATTCCAAGTGAACGTCCATCTCCAGTGTCAACGGTGAGGATTCAGGCTCCCTGCTAACTGGCCCAGAGTGGGGGCTCACGTGATCTTTTTGTTTTCCTCAAGGAGACATGGAGATGGTTATGCAGTCATTCCCTGATAATGAGTCAGTTGTGTAATTGTGCAATTGTGCATGTTGTGGGCTTAACTATTTAGTGACCTCATTCCTAAATGATTTGCCAGAAAACCACAAATTTTATGAGGAACAAACCAAAAATAAGAAGCAAAAATCTATTCATTCTGTGAAAATCTGGACAGTTGAGAGGTATAGTTCAGCTGGGAGAATTGTGCATTAGAAATCTTACATGACAGAAGTAGCTCCCTAGGTGTGGACAATAAGTACCCACCCCAAAAAAAAAAAAAAAAAAAAAAACAAAGATCTAAGAGAAGTCATTGCTTCAGTCTGGTTTCATCACTTTCAGTAGCATTCAGACTCAATCAGTAAAAATATTTAGTAACAAAAAAAGTTTGTGCTTGTCGACAGCTGATTTAACTGGTTCCTAATCGAACACACCAAACCAAGAACTGGGAGGGGGCATACCTGATCTGATCAGATAATCAATAAACATCTTCCTGATTGTATTAAATTATATTCCTTGTATAATGCAGTACAGTTGTTAGAGGGCATTTAAAATGTATTATTTTGAACGTTTTTCCAGTAAACAATGACATAAAATGCATGCACAAATAATGACAAAACTTCCCAATTCAGAACATTTCCAGCATAAACATCTACTCAAACTTCTACAATCCACCAGTATCAGTAAATATGCACAATCTCTGCAGAAGTAAAAGTCATCTAAATAATTCCACATTAAAGAGATATGTAACTAATGAAGAGGTTGCTGCTAGCAAACAACTTTATATTTCATTGTTTCATTTACAAATAAAGTGCCTGTTACCCTTGAGGAATAAATTGCCTATGTTACATTAAAAAATGATAAGTTAGTAACACTGGAAGGGAATGGATGGCAAACTGATAACAGGTTCATAGTTACTAGGTATATCCACCAAAGAGGACATTCTCAGGACTGTAACATCCACCCCCTTTAAAAGTACAGCACAGTACAGTATCAGCAATCCATCTACATACTGTGGGAGTAGAATCCACAGCATTTTGCATAAAAAGCAAGTACACTACCTGTTGTGCTACTAACAATGCAAACACAATTGGCATAAGCAACACTAAACTTCTCTTCCCCTGAAGCTCTCAGCTCCTTGTAAAATCCACTCGATATTCAACTGTATCTCTCAATTTTGCAGCACAAGAAATCTGGAAAAAGCCAAAATATATTGGGGGGGGGACAAAAGCCCAAAAACCAGGGACACATTTTAAATATTGCTTGTATAATGTTGGAAAGCTACTAGAATAAAATGCTGTGTTACCACCATGCATTTCACTGCCAAGACTTGAACCCAGGACCCTGTGCACAACAGTTAGAGCAAAATACCCCTATGCCAAATCAGCTGTTTCGTGAAAAGCATGAAGACTGAAACTTGAATGGCTATCATTTAGTGAATTCAGTTCTTACCATAGCTATCAACCTCTTAGCACAAAACACCTGGACAAAGCGAATAATGGGGGGATACAGCCTCAAAAATTGTGACAAATTTCAATTATTGACCTTATAAACTTAGAAGATTGCTAGAATAAAATGTTTTTGTGTTACCATGTACTTTCTGAAGAATATGAAGTCTGAAATTCAAATGCCTGTCATTATTAAGTGAATTCAATCCTTCATTGATTACAAAAATCCAGAAAACCACAGATTTTATGAGGAACAGAACAGAACAAAAATATGAGGCAAATATCTGGATAGTTTTCACAAGTGGTAGTGGGTAGGGAATTCAGGCTCTTGCTACCTGTACCCAAAGTACAGGGTTTGAGCCTGAGTAACTCCAGCCACCAGGTATATTTAACTGAGGCATCACACACACACACACACACACACACACACACACACACACACACACACACACACACACACACACACAGACGTACTTGTATATTCTCTTGCAGCAGCTTCATTCCTGGAGATGAAACTTCCCTTGTAATAAATACAAATTCCCTTCCCTTGCAGAGAGCCAATCAGTAGCTATCCATGTACGTGACTGCAGATGTTGCAGTCTGATTTCCGTTGCAGCAAGAGCCAATCAGTAGCTATCCATGTACATGACTGCAGATGTTGCAGTCCGATTCCCTTCCAGTCTATGAGGTTACAAACTGCATAGACTTCTGGGCATCTGTACACTGATGCCTTCTCTTCATAATCCGGACTGGTGAAACAGCAGTCTGGATTTACAGAAACCTGGAACTCGCCAAGCATGCATGTGCAGTTCGAGTTCTGGGACTCGCAGCTAATTATTTTATTTTTAAAATTCTTTTTTTTCAATTTTACAGTTGGAGGTGCTGCAGTCCTGCAGTTCGATAGCACGAGCCTCCCCTGTTTCAAGTACCAGAAGGACTCCAGACATGCAAAATTTGGGTTTCTGCTTATGTTATGTTTTTATAGCATCTTGCCTTTAAAAGTCAATGTCTTGGTTATTTGCTTTTTTTTATCACTTTGCATAACAAAAATTAAAATGACCAGTACTAGTTGATTAAAATGAACCATAAAAATAAATGAATACAGCAATGGGTTAGTTAAAACTCAAATAACAGTTACAAGAACAAGTTATTATTAGACATAACACAGTAATAAAATATTCAAATGGAATTTACCAGCAATATTATTTCATTACATTCTTGTTTTTTATGGTATCACCTCTGTCAGATGGAACAATCTTATCTATTTCCAAAAAAAAAATAGAAATAAAGAAAAAAAAACAGGTAGCTGTGAACATTTTATAGACTATTAATCCAATGTATTATGAGCCATTTTGTTCTAGTGACATACACATTTTTGCTTAACTTTTTGTTAGTTTTGTGAATGTAAAAAGTTTTACATTTCATAGAAAGCTGAGTATATAAATGGTTTTCAGCTTACGACTTCATAACTATATTTGAAACAGAAAATGTACCTGGTGTCAGTGACAGCATTAATGTCAACATGTTTGAGGCATTAATTACTTATTAAGTCATGCATTGCTTCAGCCAAATCCAGCTCCAGACAAGTGACAAGTGGAGTACCTCAGGGTTCAGTCCTGGGACCGCTCTTGTTTGGCATCTACTTCTCTGAAGTACAAGCCAACACTAAGGGACTTTGGCTAACAAAGTTCACAGATGACTGCAAACTGGGAGCCAGCATTGAATCCCCAAATGATGTGGATATTCTACAAAAGGGCCTTACAGAAACAGATGCTTGGTGCCAGAGCTATGGGCTTAGGCTTAATGCCAAGAAATGTATAGTTATCCCCTTTGGGAAAAAACATGTAGTCATGAATTACCACATAGGTGGCAGTACACTAAATACCGAAAGTGTGATGAGAGACTTATGGACACAGGTGGTCAGTGGTCTCACCTTCGATAACCACATTGGCACAACAGTCAGGAAATCCTTCTATGTGGCACACCTCATCACTAAGGGCTTTTCATCCAGAAAAAAGGAGGTTATTGTCCCACTGTGCTCATCCCTCATTAGACCCATTATAGAATACGATGCCCCGTTTGGTATGTACCTCACAAGATATCTGCAACAGCTGTAAAGGCCACAGAAATACCTCATTAAAAGAATCACAGGCCTAAAGCAGATACCCTATGATGACAGTCTAAAAAAACTCCAGCTATACTCTGTGGCATATCGTCTACTCAGAGGTGATCTCTGCTTAATATACAAGGCCATGTCAAACCCAGAGTTGTTGGACATGCTACACTTAAAAAAATCCCAATCCCTCAGAGCCAAATGCTCCAGGGATCTAAACCTTGTCATCACACTGAAAAAACATGCTGGAGGGATAGGTTCCTGACCCAGAGACTCCCCATACTTTGGAATAAACTGCCCATACATGTCAAGCAGAGCACCTCCTTGGCCCTTTTCAAAAGGAACCTTGACGATTGGATGCGAGATAGGAAATTCACCCCGGGGATCATGTCAGTCACCCTGCTAGACACGGGTCCAGGGAAGTAAATAGTGTGGGAAGAAATATCAAGGGAATTGTTATGGCTAGGCTTGTACAGGCCCTAGGGCCAATAGCCTAGTACCAATCTATGAACATATGAACCTATAATCAAGCAGTACTCAAATAATGTTTTGGGAATGAAAGCTAGTGCTTGTTAATATGGCTCATTGAGAGTCAGACATAAAACTGAGAAAGTGCAGCTACGATGTTACACACATTCAAAGGGCCAACTTAAGAGTTTTACTATACATCACACATGTTTGATCCTATCTAGTAAGGCCACATATTTGAAAACGTTTCTAGAGATACAGGTCAAGGTACAGTAGATTGTTCTGGAGTTTCTGGGGTGCAGCTGTGAGTGTATTATAACTACTGAAGCAGAATTAAACATTATAGCTAAAGTAAGCAGCAGGTAGCGGATAAGCAGAAACTTGGCGGTACTTAAAATTTGATAGCAGCAGCTTAAAATGCTGAAAAGTTGCACAGCTATAGTTACAAACATAACACAAAGGACAAAGTAGAACCCTTTCAAATGGCAGGACTGCTCAGTTTATTTTGGTAGATTTTCTAAGGCCATCAGCTGACTTAGAAAATGAGCTGGGACAGCTGGTGTTCCTAAGTAGTAAATTCGGGTCTATATCAGACATCGAAGTTTCAAAACTTCAAACACCATATAGTCAACCTCATATGATCGAAGTACTGAAACTTTGAATACCTGATAAAAAAATAAAAAAAAATAAAGGTAACTGCTTTAAGCATGGGGGCAAGCCCCTCTGCACCTCCCACTACTTAAATATACCAACTCTGAGATCACTCTTTAACTAAGTATGGTGCGGAAAGGGAAGATTTCCCTTTCCTACTACTTTCCATTTTTTTTTTTAATCGTTTGATGTTTTGCAACTTCGATCATTAGTGTTCAATGTCCAGTGATTCGAAGTTGTAAAACTTCAACAATTTAATATAGACCTGAAAATGTGTACATATTGAGAGTACATGCTAAAAAAAACCAAGAACAACAATTTTCAGCAACAAATCTTTTTGTAAAAAAGTAGAAGAAAAAAAATATGGTGTTAGCACTATTTTATATTGCACAACTGTGATAATAAAACTTTAGTAACGTGGGTACCATAATAGAAATAAGTGAAAAAGATAGTCAGCAAATTAAAAATGAGCAAGCGAACAGAAAAGTAATACTTCACATTAGATCATACATTTCTAGCATTCCAATGGGTTATTTAAGAACCTTGGATTACCTTTTTATGCATCAGGTGTGAAGGAAGCAAGGATGCCACCACACATAAAGAATGAAAAGGAAAGGAGATCTTCTAGTGCCTTCTCTTTCTAGAATGTGCCATACAGCAATCTGCATATGGAGGACGGCCCAAATATATAGGTATGCAATACTATTTTACAACTCCTCACCTTCTTACTATCCATTCAATCCATCTTAGGAGTGCCATGAATTGGTATTTTATATGCAAACAAGCCTTACTTTTTTCCTTAGAGGATTCGATTCTATTACCCCTTTATTTCATATCATGTTTAATTTATGGCATTGTCACAGTTACTTATCAATGTTATGCAAACGCTGTTTTCTTTTCAATAAAAAGGACAAAATGACATTAATTTTCATTTGACCAATGATCACCTCTCTAGCTTCCAGAAGTCAGTAGAAAGTTAAGAAGTTGCAATGGCACTGCAAACTATCATACGTCAGTTCCCTCCTATATGCTTTAGAACAAATATGTGCTCACACGCACTTGTTTACTTTTGTAAGTCAGAGTAAAGCTTACTAGAAAAGTGATATTTTCCCAGATATTTAAATAAATGGGACACTGCGAAATCTGGGCGTCTCAATGCAAGAGTGTTGGACTGAATAGCAACTTTTCTATCCATCACCATGAAAAATCAGCCAACATTGCAAGATACTTGTATTTATTTATTTATTACATAAGAAAACAATAATCCATACTTAGACTAGGACATTACACATCTGACACAGGATGTACTTTAGTCCTTCAGGAAATGGGAATAGAACTGAAACCAAAAGTAGGAAAGAAACAGAGAAAAACGGAAAGTGACAAATATATGGATATCGATATAGATTTATGCATACATTTAAAGAAAACTGGAACATCCACAAATATAGTGGCAAGTGTAGAGAATTTCCGGAACATCCTCATGTTCACCAGGATTTGATGCAGCAATAGTTAAGGAATGGTGATGTGAAACCAAAAGATGAAAGGCTAATAACAGTCACCCCAGATAGTGGACCACATATACTTTAGTTTAAAGTGTCCGTCAAAAAAGTGGGAGAAACAGAAAATGCAGGTTCTGTAAAACATTACTGGAAACGGTTGTACATTTTGTTGCTGGGTGTGATACTGATGGCAGAAGGACTGTATACTGAAAGGCACAATAGTGTGGCAAGACTGCTGCACTGGGGATTCTGCAAACATTATAATAAAGAAGTAGGTGAGACGTGTTACAAACATAAATGACGAAAAATTACTGAAAATGATTAAATTAATATCACATGGGATTAATCATTACCAGCAGTTCAAAATACAGATGCAAGAAAACCAGATACAGATGTTCAAAAAAAAAAAAAAAACAGACAAAACTAGCATTGATCATTGAAATTGCTACACCCAGTGATTATAGGTTCATAGTATGAATCTATGAATCTATGAACCTATGAAATTGCTACACCCAGTGATTATAGTGCCTTATGTACAAAGAGACACAAAGCCGCATTGTACCATGATCTTCAGGCAGAAATGAAAGCAATGTAGAAGGACACCCAGACAGTTCTAATAGTAACAGGAACAACTGAAAAGAAGAGCATTTAACATCAAAGACTGAAACAATGCTCATTTCATGAACTTTAATTATGTCCTTATTTAGGAATGAGGTCCATTCTTGTAAATGTATGTAAAAAACTAAGCATTTGTCAAAGTTAAACTGAGAGTACTATTTGCACATCAAATATATATGAAAATAAATATATATAACTGCAAACATTTAAACAAAACCTTACAGATGATCCATTTTCTATGTGTAATAATTTCTTTTACAGTGGGTGTTACAGGGAAATAAAGGACTTTCCAGGAATGGGGTTACCCTTTACTTGTGCCATTGGGCCTCACAACACCCCTGGGTGATTCGTTATTTCCCTGTATTGTCCAGCCAGTCGGGCATTATGGCTTACCTGTGTTTCCATGTGGTCTCTGTAGCTAGTATGACACATTTGCCATCTGTTATCTGTGATCAGAGACAACAGCTCTGGCACTGAGGCAAAGGATAAGACAGACGAAGGAAGGATTTAGTCAGGTTGGACATGGCTTACAGAAGGCTTATTATTTTGGAAGACTGCAGTTAGTGACATAACAGATTAAGAGAAATTAAAGAAAATACAAGTATAGCATCACATAACTGACATGGATTAGGCAAGCTAACTGCTGCAGGGAGACTGGGAAAATTATTACGATCTCTGGTCACATGATCAAGTCATTTACTTATCACCTGATTAGAAGTTGAACCAGCAACTGCTGCGTAAATTTTTAATACCTTTTTTCTTATATATTGTTGATGATCAAGATGACTTCTTTCAGACTTTATCTCCTTCAATCTCTAGTGCGTTTGTCTGGGGGGGAGGTAATGGATATGCATAGGGATGTTTGAGAGTTTGGGCTCTTACTGACAACCCGACAGAGTATTTTTATATCAGTCTTAGCCCTGCTCATAGGCAGTACAGGGTGTTACTGACAACCTGACAGAGTATTTTTATATCAGTCCTAGCCCTGCTCATGAGCAGTATATCAGTTCTAGCCCTGCTCATGGGCAGTATATCAGTCCTAGCCCTGCTCATGGGCAGTATATCGGTCCTAGATCTGCTCATGGGGAGTACAGGGTGTTACCATCAACATGGTGACTCATAATGTCCTCTCTGTTTGTTGGTGAGGACACTCCATGAAGTATTCTGCACCGCCAACCCATTCCCCAAGGGATTCAGACTGTATGCACCCTGCTCTGCCCCACCTCCTCCCCGCGTGATGGACCTGTCCATCTTCTGCTGCCAGCACTGCAACATTTCTGAGTTGCTAATTGAATTCTGTTCACCTGGGATGTACTCAGGCCTTTATCCCTATGTGTATCTCTTTATCCCTATGCATAGCCATTATCCCTAAGCATATCCCTTTATCCCTATACATATGCTTTTATCCCTATGCATATTCCTTATCCCTTTGTGTATCCCTTTATCCCTATGTGTATCCCTTTATCAGTATGCAGATCCATTAACCATAAGTGTATCCCTTTATTCCTATGCATATCCATTATTCCTATGCATATCTCTTTATCATATGCATATCCCTTTATCCCTACTCATATCCCTTTATCCCTATGCATATCCCTTATCCCTTTGTGTATCCCTTTATCCCTTTGCATATCCCTTTATCCCCTATGCATATCCCTTATCCATTTGTGTATTCCTTTATCCCTATGTGTATTGCTTTATCCCTATGCATATCCCTTTATCCCTGTGTGTATCCCTTTATCCCTATGCACTAAAGGCTGCTGGGTAAGTACTGGCAGCTAAATACAACTAAAATTTAGGTCTGTTTTTGTTTTTCCTGAATGCTTTTTCCTCCTGCATCTGCTAACCACCAAGCCTCCCCCGTCAGCCAGGCCTATTCATTCCCCCCTACTGGGTTTTCCTCAGTGAGGGTGAGAGGTGGTTCAACAGGCAGTCATTCAGGCAACATCGGCAATAGTTTGTGCCCTAACTGGCAATGCAGATGTCATTATTATGGGAACAAATCCCCCCCCCCCCACGGGGGGACACATCAGTAGTATTTTGTACCCTTACTGGCAATGAGGATGTCTTTATTATAGGAACTAAGCCCCCCCATGGGCAGGGTACAAGCAATCAGTAAAAGAGCCCCTCCACCCTTCTTGTCTAACTGCATGCACCTGTGATGACGGTAACTGTGTTTATGGTTTAGTGGTAGAACTCCTACCCCTGGGCCTAACTCTTTTGTTATCATTTCTTTAAGGGGCTGTGTTGTTGGATAGTCTTGATCTGACCACCCCTCCCTGCCTCAAAGGACAGACATGCATACCTTCCCTACACCATGTCTAACAGTTGTCTGAGTCAATAGTCAACATTTGTTTTCCAATAATGAAAGCTGCCTGGGCTTTATATCTTTATGTCAAAGGAGAGAGCTAAATGTAGGTCTCTTATCCTTACAATACTTTGCAATCTTGTGATGGAAAACACCTGTTCTGTTTCCCACAACATCTAGTGCAGTAAAAGATATAACAATTATTGTTTGGAGTAGACATAAAAATAGATGATGCAATGTGTTGAGGAAATGAAGAATCTAAAATGTGTATTTATAAGAAAAATGTGTGTTCTTGAAAGTATCTTGTACTAAAATGTACACTATAAACGGAGCATCATGAATTAAGTAGTCTGTATAACAAGTCATGTTATATTTCAAAGATTTCCTTAAACAGTTGTATATCTATAACTGTCAATCTCTGGAATATAAAAAGAGAAGAATTTAGAAACAGAATAACTAATCTGCTGTGGATTGCCCCAGTTTGTCTCCTGGACATGGGTAGTCCTAGCTAGAAAAACCTTGGGCATAGACAATCTCTCTCATTTAGTATTATACTGAGATTTAAAGGTGAGGCTTGTAAAGACTCTTGGGTCAATAGCCTAGTCACATCCTATGAGCCTATGAACCTATGAAGTAAAGTAAGCAGTCAGTATAAAGTGAGAAATGATTCACAGTTCAAACAGATAATTATTCCCAGGAAACGTTTGCAGTTAGCACTAGCAATAACCACATCTTTCTTCTTAATGACAGACGGTGATAAGGGAAATAAAAAAAGCTTTTACTGTGGCTATGAATGTGCAGCTGCAAAAATCAACAACAAGATTTCATTAAGCATTACTAAGTAAGTCTTGTGTGCTGTATATTGATAAGTCACATATCAAGGAATTCTCTGGTTTGATTCTCGGCTAGGGTGCTTTCTTTGTGGAGTCTGCATGTCCTCCCTGTATTTGTGTGGGTTTCTTCCAGGTGCTTTGGTTTCCTCCCATGTTATAAAGACATGCATCTGGAGCATTTCTCCCCCGGCCTGTGCTGAAAATTGGCTTTATTCCAAGATGGACTTTCCCAGTAAACCAATGTTAAATAAAATATCTCTTAGAATGTGGAATGGTTATAAATGTAATGAAAGAACAGTGCCTGCAACCACCCACATATAGGTATCACATCTAAGCTAATCGAACTGCATTCTGGCATCCCTGAGCTTGGATGGGTGCATTTTCTTATTTATATTGCATTTCTTGCCAAGGACAAAATTAGTCTTTTTCATATATTTTGAGAATGCCGAACATTCTGTTCTTTGAGATCAGACTAAGGAATGTAATAGTAAGCTAAAATGAATCACAGCGTGCTTTTATATACCCTGAGGTGACAAATTTTATTTGCAGTGAGACATGAAAACTTGTCAGCCTACAAATGAATGAGTCTGGTCTAACTCGTGGTAATTACTTTGTTACTTAGTTGTTACATCAGAATAATAACACATCTGTAGATTACAAGAAAAGTAAGAAATGTTTTTGTGTTTTGCACATTGCACTCATTAATTGCTTTAGTAACGCTTATGCAGTCCCATTATAGAACTGTTTATAATGCATTTATGTACTAGAAAATGGATGTTTTGTAAGGACCTTAAGTCAGAAGGTGGATTGGGTTATGGTCATAGTACTTTTTATACCTCTCTTTAAATCAAAATGGAAACTGGGATTTAAAAAAAAGAAAATAAAACACCATAACCTAAACAGGTACAACAGTAACCAATGTTCATTTCATACTAACACACTGCAATCTATAGAGAAATGATTTTCAGACTTTCCTCATTTAAAAAGACTGCTTTTGGCTCTGGGATAACTCTGTGAATAAGAAATAATCTGAGCGCTAACCGCTAACTGTATTCAAGGTCCGAAGCATTTTCATTTTTTTGAAGATTTATTTCAGAATACATTTTGAAGTATTTAAGCATTTTCATCAGCTACAGATTTTTTTAAAAAAAGTCTGTGTGCAGCCTTTAATGAGTACGGTGACAAGCTATAAATATAGCTGCATATGTCTTCCCAGTTCCAAATGTTCATGGATTAACTCCAAAAACGTATGTGTTGCAGTGAGTAAAAGACATCTGATTTGTTACTTGTCCTGGGAAAATCTACTACTGAAATGATATCCCTGAATACCACATAAGTAAATAAAGCGTCACTATTTAAAGACATAAAGGAGAAAAAAGAAATGTTAGGTAGCATTTTTCTTCTTAAATACAATGGTGGATACACTAGACAAACTTCCTGAAGAGAAAGTGAGCAAACAAATAATATAGAACACAGACAAAAAATGCACCAAGTAATATCAGAATAATGTTGGCTGTTGGTAAACGAAGATGAATTGACGTATTAAACACGCAGAGAAATGGGTCAAAATGAGCTGGCTTAACCATTGTATCTGCTGTCGTAATCTGTAGTTCTGCATTCTTGTTTGCACATGATAGTATCACACAACAAAACTGCATGCTTACAAGAGATTACAGAAATGGTTTTACATCAAACTGTACAACTAGAAAACATTAAGAGGGTTCACAGACTAAAAGCTAGTTCTTGTTTGTGTCTCTCTTTCACCTGCATCAAAGAAAAAAAAAAATCATGCAATTACAGTTAATGTTCAAACAGTCTGAAACTTTTTATGCAGTCTGTGGTAGAAGCAGACATTAATTACTTCCATGTTCAGCCATGGGAGTCTACTGTCCTCTAAGAAGCTTCACCCCTCCTTTATTTTACATGCGGAACATTCATCAGGTCCTTTTCTTTTCCAGGTTTGTGTCCTACTAGCTTATCCATCCCGTGGTTCTGTATTTCACCCAGCTTCATAATCTCCCAAAATGCATGTTGTAATAACTCATTTTTTCTGCAGATATGTTCATAGGTGAATACTAGGCTAACTGCCCTGAAGGGCCATTTTAAGCCTAGCCAATAAACCATGGTCAGAATCAAACCATGTAGCTTGTGTTTTTGAGGTAAGGACCTTAACCATTATGCCAACCCCACTTCCCTATGTGTCACCCTAAATTCATTTTCAGACAAGTTGCTTGAGGTTTCATGCATCACCTCCCTAACACCCCCCCCTTCATATCATTTACTATCACAGGGTCTTCAGTGCTCTATGCATCACCTTCCTAACACCCCCCTTCATATCATTCACCATCGCAGGGTCTTCAGTGCTCTGTGCATCACCTTCCTAACACCCCCCCCCCCTTTCATATCATTCACCATTGCAGGGTCTTCAGTGCTCTGTGCATCACCTTCCTAACACCCCCCCCCTTCATATCATTCACCATCGCAGGGTCTTCAGTGCTCTGTGCATCACCTTCCTAACACCCCCCCTTCATATCATTTACCATTGCAGGGTCTTCAGTGCTCTGTGCATCACTTTCCTAACACCACCCCCTTCATATCATTCACCATTGCAGGGTCTTCAGTGCTCTGTGCATCACATTCCTAACACCCCCCCCCTCATATCATTCACCATTGCAAGGTCTTCAGTGCTCTGTCCTATAACTCAAATAGCCAAACCTCCTGGTTCTCAATAAGCTTTGTAACCATATCCTGCGTTATCTGTTGTATGAGAGTGGAATGACCAGAAATGCTTCTATTTTAGGTGTAAACAAAAAGTCTTTATATATGAATCATTCTTGAAATATGACTTCTGTCATTTATGACATGAAGCCACTTTATATCTGAAGTTATATTTTAAGTATACTCCTATTGTTTCTTCACTCAGCAATTAGTGGATAAACAAAACGTCCTTACAATTAAACCAAATATGTATCCACAAAGTAGATGGACTGCCAGTCCTGGCCAACTCCAGAAAGGAAGCCATCAAATGCTAAGGAAGAAACAAAGCTTTATTTGATACAAAGCAAACTAAACCAGACTTTAAGCTCAGAAATTCAGTGTCAGCTTTTCTTCTGGTACATACAGACTTCTTCAGAATAATAAATGCTCTCGCAAACTCTACATTTATAACCTTATCAATTAGCTGAATTGAAGAATTAAAATAATTAATGAACCATTTAAATATCTGAACCATTAAAATAAACAATTCACTGTTAATTTTAATTGTTCATTTTCAACTAATTGATAGGGTTATACTTTTATTGTGGCAGAAATGCTGTCTGTTCATAAGTACTATGAAGTAGCCGCACATCGACTTTGTCTTCTTTTTTTAATGTCAAGAACTGTGTAGAGGGACCAAACAGACAGTTATACTGACTGGCCTTTTTCCATGGCTGTTTTCTAGGAATATAGCCACAGTTTTCCACACCTGTTCCAAAGTACTGCATAAATACTACTAATAAGTGGAAGTCCTGATCAGAATTAGGTGAGGCATGTACCACCTGAGTTGTAGCAAGCACCTGTAAATAAAATGTGGCTAAACATATCATGTGTGCAGAGCAATAGTACATAACTTCTCATTCCAGCTAACTAAAAACAGTAAAAGATCCCATTGTTTTAAAACACAACTGACAATGGAAAGTAGGTGTACACAACAGTGCTCTGTGTTTAGGTTTTGTTACTTAAGATGACAGTCATCAATGTATTCCTTGAAGAATAAAAATCCCCCTTTAGAAGTAAGCAACTGTGTCCTCCTAAGCAAAGTTACAATTAGATTTATTTATGTACTTGTTTGTTTGCTTGGTCTTACTGAGTGGATATATTTTGTTGTGAATTATTCATTTTCTGTGGAGACCCATAAACAAGATTAACCGAGTGGTTTAGAAATCATCTTATGGAAAGAACATTTTACGTTACTGTGCAAAATGATTCCTTCTCCTCTGAATCTCTAACTACCGGGGATGTATAACTACCATTGTGCCTCCAAGTCCCATTCTAGGTCCTCTGCTTTTCTCATTGTACATAAACAGCATTCAATGTCCCTTGCCATTCATGAACACAATACTTAACACAGATGCTGGCATCCATATCGAGAACACATAATTTGAACTTACGATTGGAGTTCCAGTCATAATTCTTTGTAGAGCAAGGAGCTTTCTATGCTCCATGTTATAGTAGCTACAAAACACATTAAAAAAGGGGGATGTGAAAGGTTGCAATGCAGCTGAGAACTGCTGTAAATCTTTACATATTCCCTGTAAGGGAAGCAGCTGCTTGGCTGGTTCCCAAAAACATTTTTAGTGATTACAATGTACGGAGCAGAGAGAAACACACCTGAAATTAACCCATTTCATGCTCTGCTGCTATTTATGCTCAGATATCGGTCACATAGCACCATGATTGCACTACTTTAGCACCAGACACGACATTAACAGCATAGGGGTGCTTAACATTTGTTAAGCACCCTTCTAAGTGTTGCTAAGGTCAAGTCTCATGTTATAGTAGTGATGAAGCAGAATGTTATTTAACTGATATTTGGGTGAAATAACAGCACTGCATGCACTGCAAATTTATTAATACTTCAGAATCCTCTGTCATGGTATTTGGGACATCCACAAGACTAGCCAGCATTACTACCCTGGTTATTGCTGACCCTTCTAGAAATATGGCCCCTTTTAGAAAGGAGAAAAATATCTCAGTGACATTTTAAGTAACTCTTTCATTTCATAATCATATCCACTCCACCATATCCAAAGTTTCACTTCAGCTGAAGGTGGTTGATACCTTTTTTCACCTACTTACGCATGAAGCTCGAAGTTCCATTGTTAATCACAAGGATGCGAAACGTACAACCTACTTACTGTCCCCATTTCCAGCTACAATACCTCTGCACAACAAACTGCTGAAAATAAATTCTTAGATTCAATCATCTAGCAATCCAACTGAGCATGACTGGACAGCAATTAACAAGGCTGAATAGCTTCCTGTCTTTCCTAGACCATCCCACCTGCTTAACATTTTTACTTTCAAATTACTCCAAGACAGACAATCCCCTCCCCTGGGTAACTGATTACTAGTTACTGTACCATACTCATTATATTCTGACTCTAGTATGAAGGTGAACAGGCCTAGTTTTGCCTTAGCAAGTGTGAAAGATCCTTTGTAGAGCAAGATCCTGACTACACATAAGACAGAGACACAGATAAACTGAGAGACAGATATGTAGATAAATCACTGCCATTTGCTGATAGGTAGTCAGATGATTTACTATCACTGTTTTACATCCCATGCAAGTAATTGTCCAGCAATTGGCTTATAGGATTAAGGAGCTGTTTCCAGTGGTTCAAGGTTTGATTCTCCCAGCCTCTGTTAATTAACAGTCTTTCTGTATGAATTATTGAACTAGTGAAATTCTCAGTTTTTAAAAAGAACAATTAAAGGCAAATGATGGATAATACTGAATGCACATTTTTTGATATACTGGATAGAATCTGTAGCCCTTCGATGCTTCTCTTTCATAACATGTCATCCTCTTCTCTATTGATGTTTGATTTTAATATTTCTTATATTTCTTTGTTGCCAATTATATTTTTCATTATTTTCATGCGTGTGTGTGTCCGTGTGTGTGTGTGTGTGTGTGTGTGTGTGTGTGTATATACATATGTGTGTGTGTGTGTGTGTGTGTGTATTTATACATATATAATGTGTGTGTGTGTATTTATACATATATATGTGTGTGTGTGTGTATTTATACATATGTGTGTGTCTGTGTGTGTGTATTTATACATATATAATGTGTGTGTGTGTATTTATACATATATATGTGTGTGTGTGTATGTGTGTGTGTGTGTGTATTTATACATATATATGTGTGTGTGTGTGTGTGTGTGTGTGTGTGTATGCGTGTGTGTGCGTGTGTGTGTGTGTGTGCGTGCATGTGTTTATGTCTGCATGTGTGCATGTGTATGTATTAAAAACATAACACATGCAATATGCTTGCAGTACATGATGTACCATGAT
>NC_056746.1:29376217-29401993 GCF_019279795.1 Protopterus annectens
TATCTTCGAACACTCAAAATTTCAAACATTTGGTCTTGACCATGTAACGTTCAAAATTTTGAGCGTTCGAAAATTTGTCAGGTCCCCCTTTAGACATCATTGCATTTATCTTTCCATGTCCTAAACGTCTGTTATTCTAAATGTAAAGCTTCTGTGCAAAACCTCACAGAATCAACTGCATTTTCCCCATCCATGACAGCTACCTTTTCCTATAACATCTGCCTATTCCCAATGTTATTATACAGTTATCATCTCCGCTTATTGCTTTCTGTACTTGACTATTAACAGTGATACTTATATTATCTTGCTGTGGTGTTCTCTACTTTTCTTTTCAGTTTGTATTCTGTTCCTACACATTCCTGTCTACCCTGAAATCAGATGTTATACATTTCTTCATGCTGAATATATTAATAGCTCCATTATGTGCTATGTTTTTATGCTAAATACTTCAAAGTCGAGCACAACTCTTAGGTTTCACGTGAATCCAGTGGTAAATGATAAATACGGGTTATGTTTTGTCTGTTGTTAAAACAGTCAAGTCTTTCCAAAAAAAAGACAACCAATAACGGCTTCCAGGTTACTGTTAAACATAAGTGAAACAAAGACATGCTATTTTCAATAAATTGGAATCTATATGAAGGATATCATTTTTACAGCTGTTAGAGGAATCCTGAGAGACCTTTTATGCTTCAGGTATTAAATTCTGAAAAATTTTTCCTTGATACAACCTATTCATTGGTTTAGTATACCGAGCTTGTAGTAACAAACACAAAAAGGCCTTTATGCTTCATGGTGCTGCTACTGACTGCCACACGATGAACTAGAAAGCATTTTTTGACAGTCCCCCTTTTACCTATTTTAATAAAGTAGCAGAACAGGTCAGCAGTCAGACATACCATACATTCCTTAACTGCAGTCCCACAGATTGACATTAGATGTTTCTTCACAATGTGAGGGTAACAAACACAAAAGACCTTTTCCCAACTTTTACAAGGTACATAACTGGTCAGCAATGAAGCACATAAAAGACAGCAATGCAGACGACTACTTATGTAACTGCTGAACAAGGTATGAAAGCAACAATACTCAAAAGAATTTCATACAAGGCATGTCCTCAGTTTCCCTGAGTCCTTTAAGGTCACAAATCAAGGCGATGTTTCCATATAAAAACAAAACAAAGGAAAATCCAGGTGAAGAGGCTTTACTGAAGGACTGCACCTAGGGGATAGAATGTCCATGCAGAATGGGAGTGTATGTGCATGGAAGTCACTCCCTGTCTAAATCAGCCATGCGTAGGCATTAACACAGATTTCTCAGATCCTTATTTTGAAAAAGTAGACAAAGAGCCGATAACAGCTGTCACATGCAGAAGAAACACATATATGCCACAGTAGAATGGAAAATATCAGTTGTCAGGCCTTCCTTAAAGTTCATTTGTAAAATAGTAATGTCCTTAGTAGGACTAATCCAGCAAACAAAACATCTGCTTAAGCAGGTGTAATAAATCTTTTTCTCTCCTTATGCAACCTCACTCCTTTGCACACCTGCCTGGCAAAGTCTATAACAGAGGATCACAGTTCTGTATCATCGATTGCAGTCACTGAAGGAACTTATAATTTGCATTTCCAGCTAGTTGATAATTAAGAAATGGATTGTTGGAAGACTTGGTAGATAAGGGCATATCCTAGTAATATGTTTGATTGTTGAAAATTCTGACTTCCTTGCATAAAATGAATCCTAGTGAAACTTTCAAAGTAAAAAAATGGCACATGTAGTAATAGTCATGGCAACAAAATCAAACAGAATACGTATTTCCAATGCATTTCATGTGGGCGGTTATCATGTACTCAGCATTTCAGTGTTGTTGGCATTCTTATTATATGTAACCTTTTGGTAAATGTTTTAATGACGCCCTGCTATATTAGGTGAGTCCTGTATTCAAATTGTTTCCTGACAACATACCTCTCAACCTCTTAGAGCAAGAAATCTGGACAAAGCCATAAATAATGTGGAGTCAAAGGGCCAAAAATAGGGACAGGTTTTAAATATTGCTCTTACAAACTTAGAAAGTTGATAGAATAACAGGTTTTGTGTTAGCATGAATTTTCTGAAGGGTATGAAGTCTGAAACTCAAATGTCTGTCATTATTTTTTTACTTCAATCTTCAATGACTTCCTAGTGATTTGCCAGAAAACCAGAATTCAATCTTTAATTAGTTCCTAGTGATTTGCCAGAAAACCAGAATTTGATAAAAAACAATGTCTTTCAGCTTTTCCTGGTTAGTGGTCACCACAGCAGAACTCTGGTCTACTAATGATTGGCAGTGGATTTTTACAGTGCCAAGGTGCCAGCCCAATGCCCAACCTTCAAAGAAGGCACACCCATTCATGCACGTACCTACCTGCATCTCTTTAAATGTCACTCGACCATGGAGAGGACATACAAACTCCGCACAGAAGGCGCTCCAGCCAAGAATTGAACTGGAGAATCTCTTGCTGTGAGGCAACAACACTAACCACTGTACCACTGAATTTTATAAAAAAAGACCAAAAATATGAGGCAAAAATCTGGACATTCTGCAAAAATATGTACAGTTGAGAAGTATGCCTGGCAATCAGGGTTGAATAATCGGGACATTAGTAAAATATCTGCAAAGAATAACACTGAACATTAGAGATTTAGAAATGTGTTGACTGACCCAGTAAGTTCAGAGCCAGGGATTTGTACAGACTTATGTAGTACCTGTACCAAATCATTCAAGCATGGCAACAAATGTACTGCAAGGCACATTCCTGTCACTGGAAGTATTTAGTGACTAATGGAACAAAAATATTTACTAATACAACATGTTGCTAGCCAGAGGATTAAAGAGAACCCTTAATGTCAAAGTGATAAGGACTCTAAGTATGTTTTTGATTTAGAAGAAGTCTGCACTACAGGGACATTACCTCTCCGTGAAAGTAATAGATATGTATAATCTTGACCAGGCTTAAAATATTCAGTATAAATCTATAGATAATATTAGCAGATTGTATTGTGTACTTCTGAACAATGAACTTGCCAGAATTTCTTATGGACATTTCACAAAAAAATCTTCCCTGGACATGATTACAAAAAGGAGGCCTTTTCTTTTTACTCCCACAAATATCAGTAAGTCAGGAATGACTTCTGTAAGTCTCAGGGGTGCAGGATACACAGCACCCATGTGGCAGTGGGGGGTTACCTCCACGACGAACACACTACATTTAACACATTTTCAAATGCTTGTTTATCAAGTGTATTCAGTGCAATTCTATTCAGCTAACCATTGCACATCCATTAGCTTAGCATAATTTCTTTATTCTTGTTTTTCTTAAATGAAGTCCAAGAATTTTAACTGCGGCCTAATGCAGTTGTCTGCTAAAGAAGGCTAGTGTCTTATTGACAGCTAGTGAAGTACCTAGTACCCAGGGTAACACCTTTGAAATTATAATATTCCCACTTTTTTTTAAGAAAATAATATTTCCACCTTTTCATATCCTGTCTAAAGAGCAGAGTTCCCCAGTGAAAAAGTGACAGATATGCTGCTCAAGAAAGCTGTTTATGTAGCACAATGTTATCCATCGTCTTTCTTAAAAAATATAACAAGAACAGTAGCAGCTGTGTATGAATTCTGTTTTTTATAGTTGCATGAGCTCACGGGACTACAGTAATGAGATAAGAGGGAATAAGCTTGTTGTAATGAAATATTCGCCCGAAGTCGCGCATGCTATCATGATGATGCACAGAGAGTACTGACGTAAGAAGAGATCACCCTCCTGTAGAATACCCCGGGTAAGTTTGAGTGACTTTTGATAACACTTATTTGTTATGGGTGTTAATTCTGCTACTTCAGAGATGATAAATATTATGAATCTTTCCCAGTGAGAAAGTGGCAAGAAAGTTTTCCTTCCACATTCCAAAGACCTGCGTCTGGAGCATTTCTCCCTGGGCTTCCACTGAAAATAGACTCTGTCCTACATAGACTTTCCCGGTCAACAAATGTTAAATAAATAAATAAATACAAGTTCTTTATGTAGCACAATGTTTTCCGTCTTCCTTAAAACAAAAAATACTATAACAAGAATAGTAACAGCTGCTTATGAATTCTGTTTTCTATTGTTATTTATGAATATCCTTGAATGCATTTTTGGGTATCCACCCAATTACTATTTATGGAACATTCGTATATTACCTTATAATACTGGTCACAACTTACTGTCTTACTGTTTACCATTGAAATGTAACTTGTACATTTATCATGGGTGTAACCAAAAGTTTCCGTAGCTTGAGGGTGAAGGTATTCATCTGGCTTATAACATTTCAGAGAAATATGTCCTCAGTCATCTATTGAGCTAAGCTGGTAAACTTTACATAGAAATATTCATGTCCAGTAATAAGCAACAGCGATGCTTATGCACACCACCGATATTCTAAAAATAGAGACAACACAGCACATTTCTGGCAGCATTCACTCAGCTGCAAACAACATGAATGAAAACAGCAGTGACTGTAAACTTTTACTCATTTTAAATCATGTTGCTACAGTGGAATTTCTCTTTCATCATAGCAAGTTTATATATCCTTTGTTGGCAAAGTTAGTGGCCTCTTTTTTTATGTAGACTTAAGGAAGTATTTCTATTACTTGGGGTACATTTTGCTACGGCATCAGGAACATCCCCTACTCCATTCAATTCATACTATGGGAGCTTTTACATTTACGGAGGTAACTAACTAAAGCAGATGGGTCCTCGATTTAATATCTGATCTGAAAGATGATACAGTCAGGAAAGCAGCAACCCCACAGTACTTCACTACAATTCAGTCCAAGCACCTGGAATGGAAATTGAACCCACAGCCTTCTGAGCTTCCAGAATCAAAGGAGAATATGCTACTTGTTACACTACTGACAGCTGTGTAGAAAAGCTGGTGCAGAGCCAATGTCTCAGGTGTATGAGTGGAGGGAAGTTTCTCACCATACAGAATTCTACTTCAAATTAATTTTTATTCTCAGGTTCAGTCAGATATTGAACAGTCACTAAACTAGTTCTCACAGAACCATTGTTTCCCATTCATTGCTGCAGGTCTTCTGTTGTATTTTTATCCATCTTACTCTGCAGGTTTTAAGGTAGCATTAATGTATCCCACATGAAGTTTTTCTTGATGATATCTGAGAAACTTTTCTGTTGCTTTTATATCTTTTATGTAAGAAAGTGCTTCCAGATGTAATCACCAAGGTTTCTTTTTCCATGCCTTGATGTTCCTATTCAAAATTTGCTCATAATGCAGTTTTTATTCCACAGTGGAACTTTAAAGTTTCTGTTCTAAACAAAAGACTGCTACAACTAACACATTCCCCACAGCACCCAAGTTAGATAGTAACATCAGTGTCTCACCTACCAAGTCCTTAAGGCATAACACTTAAACAAATTTTCTTGTTATTGGAGACTCCATAGTGAGACACACACGTCCCACTCACCAGGTTGGACAAGGAGAAAGTCACAGTCAGCTTCCTGTCTGGTGCAAAGATTCATCAGATCATGCATGTACTCAGGTCTGTCGGCAACAAATACCATTATGACTCTGTCATATCTCTTGTTGACGTGAACAACCTGAGCTGTACCTCACTGGACTATATGCAGAGAAGCATGATTGAGCTCTCCTAGTATGTGTCCCAGGCAGGTATGTCCCTAGCCTTGAGCAGCATATTACCCTCACCTGGAATGATGCCACAGTATAAACAAAACATGATTTATTTCAATAATTGGCTTAGTATTTGGTGTCATTCAAAGGGGATCCAGTTTCTGTCAGCCTGGGATGACATGATCGACAAACCTCGTTGCTTTGCGAGAGACGATTTGTACTTGGCACCATTAGGCTTTTGGCTGCTGGCAAAGACTCTTTCCATCCCCATAGTGCTTTTTTAAGGCAAGGTCTCAAAAACAAAATTGCCTACTTGAAAATTGCCAACCATAACAAAAGAAGGGTTATGCTGCTAAATGCTAGGAGCTTAAACCAAAAACTGCACAACCTGGAAGCACTTGTATCACTAGAAGAAGTAGATGTCTGTGCAGTCACAGAAACCTGAGTCAAGACCTCAGAGAGTACCCTGGCCCTGCAAGGCTTTAACGCCTTCCACAATTTCAGATCACAAAACGAAAATGTGAGAACCAAAGGAGGTGGTAGTTCTATATATATTAGAGATAAATTCACCTCCCAACTAGTTAGACTACACAACTCCATGGAGTTACTTCAAGTTCAGAATACTGTGGGTAAGACGCTCATTCAATTTATAGCTAGTTATTGATCTCCATCCATGGCTCATGATGCACACAATGCCTAGTTGACCAAACTGTAGTCAATCCAGATATTGCCAAACACTCTGGTCATGTGGAATTTCAATTAACCCATCATCAACTGGGAAACCTATTCTAGCCCTAACTCACTAGCATAAAAGTTCCTTGACTTTGTTAACTCAAATGCCCTGAAACAAATTGTTCAAACTCCAACAAGAGGAGCAAATATATTAGATCTGGTTCTCACTATCATAACAAACAGATGCACTACCACAACTGTCAGACCCTCATTAGTTAAATCTGACCCCAAATCAGTCACCTTCAAACTGGCACTAAGACCAGAACTCAAAAAGAGTGAAGTCAGACTAAAAAACTTCACCAAAGCAAACTATACCCTCCTGGGAAATGTATAAAGGAATTTCAGCCCCACCCCCAGCTGGAAGTGGTAACTACACCAGAGCTTACACTAAAGCCCTGTACAATCACTTTTGTAAGTGTACAAACTTGGCTGTTCCAGAAAGAATCAAAGCCAGAGGCCCAAGTAAAAACAAGCCACCCTGGTGGACATCCGGGCTCAACAAACTTTACGACTCACAAAAAAAGTTGCTGTCTAAGAAAACTAAGGCAAGGCCCCAACAATGGAAAACCAACCTCCTTCACCTCAGCAGGTAAATTCAACAACATGTTCAATCCTGTAAGGGTAACTTTGAGAAACACTTAACAATCACAGCCAAGGATAACCATAAGGCCTTTTAAAGCTATGTATGTAGCCTAAAAGCTAGGACCCAAGCATGTGCTGAAGTCGTGACTAACGGTGTCACATGAACTGATCCCGCTGAGATAACAAACATGCTAGCAGAAAGATTTGGCAAAAATTTAACTCCCTTATTACCTCCAAACTTATCGCAAATCTTGCCCCCAACTTCCCCCCACCCTACATATCCAAAAGGCAGGTCATTAAAGCCTTGTCTAAGGCAAAAAACACAGCCTCTATGGGACCAGATGCCATCCCATGTTTAAATAAACTAAAACATGAACTAGCGTCACCATTAAGTATCCTATTCAGTCACAGCCCCCTCCACAAAGAGGGCTTAACAACAGACCCAGTGAATTATAGACCCGTAATTCTGACCAGTCTCACGTGTAAAGCCATGGAACGTATCATCATGGACCTCATAAATAAAGACACAGATGACCTCCAAACCCTGGATCTGACCCACTTTGTCTTTGTCAGGAGCAGATCCTGCCTATTAAATCTGGTGGATTTCATTGAAAATTTGATGAGGGTAAATCTGGCACACAGCATACGGGACTTGCCTGAGTATGGGATTGTGTCAAAGGACACTGGCATTACCGATAAACTCAGCAAACTGAATGTAAACCTCTTTGTTGCAAGATGGGTTGTCAACTGGCTCACAAACTGGTCACACACTATCAAAGTGAGTGACTCCACATCAACCCACAGACCTGTCACCAGCCACAAGGGTCAGTGCTGAGCCCCTTACTGTTTGGTATATACTTCCCAGAAGTTCCGGCCAAAACTAAGGGCTCTTACACAGAATGACAGCTGATGTCTTAGTCACAGTCTCAGACTGAATGCAAATAATGCATCATCATTCGTTTCAGTAAAAACAACGTCCCTTTACAGTATCAAACTAACAACACCCAAGGTACCTATGAAGTGCTAAGAGATCTAGGATCACAAGTTGACTGCAACTTTAACCTTGACCACCATGTGTCTGCTGTAGTAAGGAAGGTCTTCTACATAGCAGACTTGATTAGCAAAGGCATCATCTCTAAAGCAAAGGAGGTTATAACCCCTCTATACTCATCACTAATCAGGCCCATAATTGAGTATAATGCCCCTTTCGCCATACACTGTACAAAGCACTTGAAACAATTGGAGTGACCTCAGAGGTTTCTAACAAAGAAGATCAAGGCCTTACACAGACCAACTAAAGTCCCAGTCACTATACTCAGTATCATATAGACTTCTTAGGGGAGACTTGTGCATGGCTTACAGAGTAATCTCCGACCCAAACCTAATGAATTTGCTGCACATCTGTAAATCAAACGGGACTAGAGCTACCCATTCCAGGGACCTAAATATGGCCTGCGACTTGAATGGGATATGCTGCAGGGACAGATTTGTCTTCCAGCGACTGCCGCATCTTTGGAATAGACTGCCTATTCATGTGAAGCAGAGCACCTCTGTGATCCTGTTCAAAAGGAACCTGGATGAGTAGATGGGGAACTGTAAATTCTTACCAGGGATGGTACCAACAACCTTTCTGGACATGGGCAGTCATTATTAAATACATTCCTGGGTATTGATTAGAGTATGTTCCACTCACCAGGCTAAACAAGGAGAAAGTTACTGTCAGCTGCCTGTTGGGTGCCAGGATCTGCCACATAACGCATGCACTCAGATCACTCCACAACAAGTACAAATATGACTCTGTCATTGTCCATGTTGGTGTGAATGACCCGAGACATACCTCCCTGGACTACATGAAAAAAGACTTGGAGGAGCTGTCCGATCTTGTAGCCCAGGCAGGTATGAAACTAGGCCTGAGTAGCATCCTGCCATCACCCAGAATGATACCACAGTACAAGGACAAAATGACTGACTTCAACAATTGGCTAAGCTTCTGGTGTCATTAATAAGGGGATCCAGTATCTGTCTTCCTGGGATGACATGATCGACAAACCATGATGCTTTGCCAGAGATGGCCTGCACCTGTCACCTTTGGGATTCCAAATACTGGCTAAGGCTCTTGCCACCCTTTTAGTGCTTTTTTTAGGCAAGGCTCAAATGACAAATTCACCACTGTAACAAGTACAAGCAAGCAAAATCTGAGGGTATTGCTATTCAATGCTAGAAGTCTAAACCTCAAAATGCACTCACTTGAGGCACTCCTTAAAATGGAGAACATCGACATCTGTGCAGTGACCAAGACCTGGTTCAAGGCTCCAGAGAGCACCCTTACATTACCAGGCTATAATTTATACCACACCTTTCGGCCACCTAACCTGGACCGAAACACTAAAGGCGGAGGCGTGTCCATATTCATTAACGATATCCACACCTCCAGGCTAGTTGCTCAGCATAATGCATTTGAGATTATCCAAGTGCAACTAACTCTGGGCAAGACTGCAATCCAAATTGTAGCTTGCTACAGATCTCCCACAATGCTCCAGGATTTCCACTCCTCATTTCTTGATACATTGGAAAATATTAGGGTACAACTTAACACCCTAATAATGGAATTTCAACTACCCCAGCATTAACTGGGAAAATTACTCATGTACCAACTCTTGTGCTCAACGTTTTCAGGAATTCATAAATTCCAGTGCCTTGGATCAACTTATCCACACCCCCACCAGGGGCAACAATATCCTAGACTTGGTTATTACCAACATGGGCAACCGGTGTTCCACACCAGAGGCCAATTTCTCATTGGTCAGATCCGACAACAAGCTAATCACCCTAGACATCCACATCCCACCCCCCATTAGGGAAACCACCGTAAAAAATTTCTCCAAAGCCAACTTCACGCTTCTTAAGACAGAAGTGGCAAACTTCATGACACCCATGCTGACAGACAATAGAGATACGACTGCTGAATCCTATACAAATGCACTTTATAAGCACTTACACAAGTGCATGGATTGTGCAATCCCTAACAGAACCAAGATGCTATCCTCCAAAAAAAGGAAGCCAATCTGGTGGTCCACTGCCATAAGCAAACTCTACAACAGAAAGAAGAAACTGTTGCAAAAAAAGAGTAAAATCCCATGATTGGAGGAACTCTGTGATCAGCCTCAGTAAGAAGCTGAGATCCCTCATAAAATCCTCCAAAGCTAGTTACGAAAACAAAATTGCCACTGATTCTAAAGACAACCACAAAGTATTCTATGGCTATGTCAAGAATATCAATGGTAACACCCAGATCTGTTCTGAGTTACAGCACAATTGCTCTAAATATACAGAGCCAACTGATATTGCCAACATCCTGGCAGATAGTTTCAGTGCTAACTTTACCCCTCTCTCACCTACTAAAGGGCCCATCTCTACACCGGAAGAATTCAAAGTTCCTGTAATCACGGCTGCACAGGTAATAAACACTCTCCAAAGTGAAGAACACAGCATCCATGGGACCTGACAACATCCCAGGCTGCGTTCTACACCAACTACAGAATGAACTGGCACCCCACCTAAGTACCATGTTAGATCATAGCCTCACCTCAGGCTTTGTGCCCACTGAATGGCGCACAGCAATGGTTATCCCACTCCACAAAGGGAGAGCAACCATGGACCCCGGGAACTACAGCTCCATTAGCCTGAAGAGCCTGGTCTGCAAGGCTATGGAACGTATCATCATGGAACTTATAAACAATGACATTGGTAATCTCCAAATTCTGGACCCTACCCAGTTCGGGTTTGTAAAAGACTGATCATGTCTCCTAAACCTGAAAGACTTCTTTAAAGCGGTCACCAAAGCCGTAGATGAGGGTAAGGTGGTTCACACAGCCTATCTAGATTTCGCCAAGGCTTCAGACACCATCCCCCACTCTGGAATTATAGATAAATTCACTAAACTAGGTATAAATCCCTATGTCACAAGATGAGTTGCCAGTTGGCTCACTGACAGAACCCACACTGTGAAGACTCTAAATCCAACGTCAGACCAGTGATAAGTGGAGTACCACAGGGTTCAGTCCTGGGTCCTCTCCTGTTTGGTATCTACTTCTCTGAAGTACAGGCTAACACAGAGGGTCATTGGCTAATAAAGTTCGCAGATGACTGCAAACTAGGAGCCATAATCAAAACTCCTAATGATGTGGACGTCCTACAAAAGGGCCTCACTGAGACAGATGCCTGGTGCCAAAGCCATGGCCTCAAGCTCAATGCCAAAAAGTGCATTGTCATCCCTTTTGTTAAAAACTCTGTACCCTTGAACTACCACATAGGCAGTAGTCGACTTAGCACCGAAAGTGTGATAAGAGACCTTGGGACACAGGTGGGCAGTAGTCTCTCCTTTGATAATCACATCACCACAGTAGTCAGGAAATCCTTCTGCATGGCACACCTCATCACAAAAGGTTTCTCATCCAGGAAAAAAGAGGTCATTGTTCCCCTCTACTCGTCACTCATTAGACCCATTATAGAGTACAATGGCCCTTTTGGTATGTACCTCACAAGACATCTACAATAACTGGAAAGGCCACAGAAATACCTCACAAAGAGGATGACCAGCCTCAAACAGATGCCCTCCGCAGACCGTCTCAAAAATCTCCAACTTTAGTCTGTCACATATCGCCTACTCAGAGGCGATCTCTGCATAACATACAAAGCTATGTCAAACCCAGAGCTGTTGGACATGCTCCACTTAAAGAAATCCCAATCCCTCAAAGTTACACGCTCTAGGGACCTAAACCTTGTCACCACAATAAACAGAACATGCTGGAGGGATATATTCCTGTCCCAGAGACTTCCCATACTCTGGAACAAACTACCTATCTATATCAAACAAAGCTCCTCATTAGCACTGTTCAAGAAAAATCTTGATGATTGGATGGGAGATAGGAAATTCACCCCAGGATCACTTCTGTGGATTTGCTTGACAGGGGCACAGGAAAATAATTTTCTTGGGTGGCAAAAGCCAGGATACCATTTGGCTAGGCTTATATAGGCCCTAGGGTCAATAGTCTAGCACCTACCTATGAACCTATGAATCTATGGTATTACATTGGGATAAAATGGCTAAGCTTGAAATTAACTCCAGGTCGTTAGTCTAGTAATCGCCTATGATCTTCTTCTTACCTTTCTTGGGTAAACATTAAGCTTTCTGAGTCTTTCCCATTAAAGCTATCAACAGACCATGTAGTATTTTAGCTGATGTTCCCTTTTGACTGTCTAATTTTTGTCACTATCCTTTTAAACATGTAGCCAAAAGGAGTAAACAAAGGTCGCCATATGAGGCCACAGCTGAGGCCCCTACAGTGACATTGTAGTTACTGGCTGCCTCCTTGTCATACCTGACTTTAGGCTGTTAAAACACCTGTCCAGTGCGCATTTTTTTCCTTTAAGTTATATTTTGAAAAGCCAGACTTACTTTTGACACGCTTCCTAATAGCTCCTAACCAATGTATGAAGTAGCAGTTTGATTCATGATGATCTCCTTTCTGCACACGTCAGTACTCCAGCTTCCTATTTGTCTATAAAGCACCATGGAGCACCTTCTTGTGGCTGTCTGATGACCACATTTCATTTTTCCTAATAGAATTAGGGAATATAGAAGAGAGGGTGGCACAGTGGTGCAGCAGTTAGCATTGCCCTCTCACATCAAGAGGTTTTATGGTTCAATTCTTGGCTGGGGTGTCTTCTGTGCAGATTCTGCATTTGTTTGGGTTTCCTCTCACATTCTAAAGACATGCATCTGGAGTGTTTCTTCCTGGGCCTCTGCTCAAAATGTGTCTCAGTTAGACTTTCCTAGTAAAACAAATGTTAAAATAATTGTGTGTGTGTTTGTGTGCATGTGATCTGATTAATTTCATATAACATGTTGTCCAACATACATCTGTGACCTCCCTACTATCTTTGTTTGGGTATACACACACACACATATATATATATATATATATATATATATATATATATATATATATATATATATATATATTATCAAGGAGCCTTAATCCTCACCACTGACACCAGGGAGGTCGTCTCCTAGAAGAGGAAAGGATAACTAATACACACAGTAAAGTACAATTTCCCTTAAGTGCACACAGAGATCACAGTCAGTCTGGGGCTGGTTGCTCCTTTGCTCACCAGGTCCCCAATAAGACTCCCCACTGGCACAGCTATAGGGTCCAGATCTCAGCCTAGCTAGCAAGCTTACCTCCAGTACCCTCTCTGCCCAACCAGTGCTTTGTGTCCCTGCCCAGGTAGCTGACACACACCCACACTTTAAGATAAGTATTTATACAACTTCACAGACACTCCTGGGAAAGGCTGACACAGATTCTCCAGCTGTGTCCCTTTTACCCAGACTATATGGTAGTAATTACTGCCACCACCAGCTTATTAATTTATCAGCTACCCAAAGGCCCTTAAAAGGGTGTCCAATTATTACTGTGCAATATTATAATCCAATGGTAGTATGTCTAACAGTCAAGGCTTAATTTGGAGTGACTTAGACAGTACAATCTGTAAATACGTAATGTACTTTAGAGGTTAAATTATCTCTACATAAACCAGCCACAGGTAAAGGTTTTAAAATATTTAATCTATTCAATCTCTTGCTAGACAACTGAACACTAATAACTTCTATCCTCCAAATAATCTAGTAGACTCTTCTTACAACTTCTCTCTACAACCCATCTCTACCTCTTTCATCTATAGACTTATTTTCAAACTGAAACCCTGTACCCCCTCTGCTGACAAGCAAAAGGCAGCCAAAGAAATTGCATACCCAATAACTATACTCATAAATAGGACCATCCAAGAGGGAACCATCCCTGATATCTGGAAAGTCTCTCATATTATCCCACTACACAAAGGCGGTAACTCTATTGACTACTCCAACTTTAGACCAATTGCTCTTCTCTCACCTTTAGCAAAGACTATGGAGAAGTGTATTCATCAGCAACTTGTATCTCTCTCTACACAATATTATAGCTAACTGTCAACATGGCTTTAGACCTCACCATAGAACCACCACTGCCCTCCTTTCCTTTGTAGATACCATCAACAGCAATCGCAACAGTAGTCTTTTCTCTTCTGCTCTATTCATTGACCTCTCTAAAGCTTTTGACATGGTTAACCACTCTTCTTTAATGAACATTCTTGAATCCCTCTCATTTGATAGCCTTGCTATCAAATGGTTTAGTTAATATCTCAGTAACAGACAACAAGCCGTTCTTTGGGACAACCACATCTCCTCCTTACTGCCCATTCTAATGGAGTCCCTCAGGGCTCTAGTCTTGGTCCACTTCTCTTCTCCCTTTATATTAATGATCTCCACTTTGTAATTCCTCAAGCTACCTGCATTCAATACGCTGATGACTCCACTATTATTTGTTCAGCATCCTCCTCTTCCGATCTAATCTCACTAACTCAAAATATCTTCAACACAGTAGAAACATGTTTTTCTAGACGATACCTCCTTCTTAATGCTAAAAAAAAAACTAAACTTCTCCTCTTCACTCCCATCACTCGTACCTCCCTACTAAATTTCACCATCTTGTCAAACAACAACACTGTCATCTCTCCCGACTCTACAACTAAACTGCTAGGAATAACCATTGATAACAATCTCTCTTTTGACCAACACATCAACAACACCATCAAATCAGTTAACAGAAAAATAGGAGCCTTATACCGTATTAAAACATTTCTCACCCCATCTACTAGAGCTACTATTGCTCACTCCCATCTTATATCTACTCTCTTCTATGCCTCACCTATCTTCACTAACCTCAAGAAAACTAACCTAAACAAACTAGCAACTTGGTACAATAACATTGCCCGCTTCGCCACTGGTAACCCTTTCAGAACCCATCACTGCCTTAATTTGAAACTTTTAGGCTGGCTAGAACTACAAAACTACCTTATAATCTCACAACTTACTATTGCCCACAAAATACTGTACCAACCTGATAACACCCCTATATTTTCACAACTTTTACTCCCTTATAACAATCTCACCTCCCTTCGTTCCTCTTGTAAATTCATGACCAAACCCATAAAGGCCCACAACTTAGCTGGTGACTCTTTATTCACTAATACTGTAGGCAGAGTATGGAATTTGCTACCTAGGGATATAACTCTGATCACATCCTTACCTCTCTTCAAACAACAAATCAAACTGTACTTCCAAAATCACTGGCTTTGTTCATGTAGTACACCAGACTAACTCCCCCTCTTGACCTTTAACCCTACTTTGTGCTTAATAGTTAGCAAATACCTTTTTAATTTCCCTTTGCAGTCCTTCTCTGCTCTGACCTACTTCTCTCATCTCTCCCATCTCCTCTTGTTTGTCCTCTTTCTTTTCTTTTCTCACTTCTCGACTACTGTCTTTTCCCTCTTTTTATCTTACATTACTCCTTCTACTTCTCTACCCACTTGTACTTTAACTTTTTTCTATATGGTAGAAGCTTTATGGCATAACCTGTATGTATTAAGTAAGATGCTTTGAAACTGATCTAACACTATTCATGACTACTATTGTTTGTGTGCCTTAATTTTTGTTGATTTTAGTACCAATTTTTTTTCTTATTTTTATTCTATGTCTTTATTAACAACTTGTCTCTTTGTTATGTTTTGTGTGGAGCTTTTCTCCCCGGGCCTCTACTGAAAATGGAAATATATCCAGCTAGACTAGCCTGGTCAACAAATGTAAAATAAAATAAATAAAATAAATAAATATTTAATAATAAATAATTAAAACTCAAGACAAAACTACTACAGTACAATGCTTCTCAAGTTCAGAGATCACACAAAAGCTTAAAACAATATCATAGGAAAGATCTGATTTCAAAGAAAAATACTTAGTCGAACTTTCTTCTAAGTTTAACTATTCCTAAGAGAAATCACAGTTCTATAATCCTACTTACATACATAAAGCATAAGCAGTGCTGGGTTAGATGTCCAAGATCAAAATGCTTCCAGTCTCTCACTGAACAATAGTTTTTAAACACTAACCAACAGCTCTGCTGAGGCCCTCCCAAATTACATCATTTTGAGACTTAGGTTTTCTCAGGCCACAAACTGCATTATTTAGCAAGCTAACACCTGCTCAGGAAACTACAACAATACAAGGCATTTTACATATACACTCTAGCAGAAACTAGTGCAATAAAGCACCTTCTATGTGTAAATTCTGGCCCTTAACTTTAACCTTAAAACAATGGGCATGAAACCTTCATCCAAACCCACTGCAGCCGACTTCTAAAACATCACAGAGATTCATAAGATCTTTTCAGCTTCAAAAGACACATTTGAAATGCTTGGCTTGGTTTTCCTTACAGCAGATGGCAATGTTGCAACAATCTTGAAGTTCACATTTTACAGTGTTTTCTTTCACTTACAAACACAAGCCTGTATTTTACATTTATTTATACAGTTGATAGAATTGTGTATCAAATTCTATTTGACTGGGCTGGCAGCCTTCGCCCATCTTCCTCCAGTCTTCACAACAGGTATATATATTTCTTTCATTCCTCCTCAGGACCAGGAAATAGAAAAAGTTGTAAATTGTTTAAAGGACAGCTAGACTCTAAAATACACACTTTCTTTCTTCATCTCAGAGTGTTTGCTCTGCTGTCTACAAAATATTCCTCACGCTGCCATGTATAAAAAGAACATGAGAATATGTTCCTCCCATCATGAGTCATTTCAGTGCTGTTAGCATCTTCCGTATACATTGTATTAGGTTTGAATGAAATCTCCTGTTTTACCAGTTTCTTACTCTGGCTCTCACATTATTTTGACCATCATATTTTATGATATTTGTCCAGAAACAACCCACTCTGCAAGGTGTGTGGGCCTACGCAAGGTGTGTGGGCCTACGCAAGGTGTGTGGGCCTACGTGTGTATGTGTGAGGGAGGTAGCATTTTCTTCTTCCTCACGTACTGAGGATGCAAACCCTTTAGTCTTTGGGTATTTACAAATCTTTTACAATGCAGTGTCAGTCCTGACTCAGAGGATGGATGATATGAGAATATCTGAAAATCTGTTACGATTGGCTAACAGAGAGTAAATGGAGAACAGGAGTCCCCACAATTAATTCTAAACCTTCCCCAAAAACAATGTAATTTAATTTGTCCTGTACACAGAGGAGAAACAGTTCATTAAATTGTGTTCAAATAATGAAAAGTCACTTACGTAACAGAGTGTCACCAAGTTATTGATAATGTCTCTAGAGATTCTGAAAGAAAGGAGAGCACTGCTTCTCTCTGGGAGTTTAAAGAACCACGTTAGGTATAGGAAAGACATGCATCACAGGAAAGGTAATGTTTATCCCCAAACCAATATCATGTCAACATGGCCGCCACCAGCAGGTCATTTTACGATAACACCCATAAAAATCGCTTCTGTGCTGCATGGGCATTAAAATAATTTTAACATGTTTAGCACAAAAGTCCATTAAGGCTTCTTACTTCTAACAATCTTCCTATAACTCTGAATCCCTCATGAATACAGGTCTGCAGAAGTTTAACTAGAATCCCCGACTCTGAAATGATGTGTTGTTTCTTACTTGTCTTTATTTCTTATTTGGTTATCATTAGGAAATAAAATGTAATAATTCTTACACCTTTCTATTAATAGGTACATCTGTTTGTAGTGCATTTAACTTCTCAGTGTTTTATTAAAACAAAGTCTCTTTCCTTCAGCCTGCCTCTAATACTGGGGATAAAGACAATACACAGAGCTGGACTCAGTATTTATGTAGGGCGTATTGCTTGTTATCTTCAGATTTTGTGTTATGAACTATGACTCTCAGTTTCTTTTTTTCATTTGCTACCCCTCTTGTTCGCACCATACCTCCTTACGTTGTATGAAAACCAGTTTCTCATGGGATTTCAGGTCCTGAAAGGCCATACTATCACCCCAGCTGTAAATCCTCCCACCTTCAACCATACTTACAGTACCAGGTCCTATCCAACATCTTGTTCAGTCTATCAACATCTCAACCCCAGGCACATTTGCTCTAGATCCAAACACTACCACAAACTAATAAACAAATTCCTGAAGTTCATCACCAAGTATAAACTTAACCTAATACTTGGTGGTGATATTCACCCCAACCCTGGCCCACCCACTTAAGATACACATACCCCCTCTACTTGCAATCTAAGCTGCAAACCTACAATTAATAGGCCAACTAACTCTCCTTGTCTGCCATCTCAATATTAGAAGCATTAATAACAAGGTACATGAATTGCATGCACTTCTGGATGTCCACTCCCCTGAGATTGTCTGTTAATCTGAAACCTGGTTAAAACCTAACACTACAGACAATAAAGTGTTACCACCTGGGTACAACACACACAGTCTAGATCGTGCTTCCAGGAAGGGGGGTGGGATAGCTATACTCTATAAATCTGAGTTGAATGTCACCATAGATGTAATACAACCACCTCAGATTAATAACTCAGAGATTCTTGCCACCAAATTGCAACGTAATAAAAATAAATGCATTTATATCATCTGGATGTACATTCCCCCAGGTAACAATATATCTACACTTGAAGATATCCTGCACTGGCTATCATGTCACTACCCCCAAGAAACCCTACTACTTGGAGACTTTAACATAGACTGGGGCACCTGTTCCTCAGAATCCCCAACCACCCATATTAACCTGCATGCATTTACACAAATCATATCCACCCCTACCAGGATAGGTAAACCAAACCAAAAAGAAAGCATACTTGACTGGGTACTCATAAATAGTCACCCCCAACTGTACACCTCTGGTACCCTCCCTGATGGCCTAAGCGATCACCTTTTCACATATGTAATTAATCACAAAGCCATTAATTCCCAACAACCCTTACTGAGAAAGGTTAGAAACAATAAAAACTTTGACCATGCCAAATTCCAACAAGAACTAAACTCATGTAATTGGTCTATTCTAAAACACCTCCCCTTAGAGGAAGCAGTAGCATACTTTAACAACAAATTCCTTGAGATCCTTGATTTGCATGCACCTGTTCATTCAAAGAGAACCAAGGCAAAAACTGCACCATGGCTTTCTATAGAGTCTAAACTCAAAATTACCCTTAGAAACAAAGCATGGGCTTTATGGCATTCTTCTAAAGACCCCCAAGATCACATTAAATACAGGTAATCCAGGAACGAAACTAAAAAATCCATTTTACAAGACAAAAAACAATACTACTGTAATTTACAGACAGTCAATCAAAATATCCCTCAGAAGTTTTGGGAAGGTTTAAATAATCTATTACATCCTGGACAAACTTCAACCCCAATCCCTGCTGCTACTATTAATAAAACCCCTGAAGATGTTTCTGACAGTTTTAACAAATTTTTTACTGAGACAATTCAAGCCCTAGCTAGCCAACTACCTCCTAGCTCCCCTGGTCCTAAAAGTACCACCCCTAGAAACCTACTCGCATTCAGCTTCCAACCAGTCGCCACTTCACTTATCCATACCTTGATCAAAAAATTAAAACCCACTACACTTTCTGCTGATCAACTCCCTGCCGAGTACCTACAAAAATCAGCTGATGCTATTGCTTACCCCGTCTCAATACTAATCAATTGAACCATAGTAGAAGCTAAAATTCCCACCATCTGGAAAATATCCTATGTAATCCCACTTCACAAAGGAGGCAGCTCTACTGAATTCTCCAATTATAGGCCAATGGCTATACTCTCTCCACTTGCAAAGATTATGAAAAAATGCATTCAAAGAAAACTCATGCACCACCTAATCCAGAATCACCTTATGGTAGACACTCAGCATGGCTTCCGTCCTCATCACAGCACTACTTTAGCCCTCCTAGCCTTTACCGACACCATAAACCATAATCATAACAATAATTATATATCCTCAGCCCTCTTCTTGGATATTTCCAAGGCATTTGATATGGTTGATCACCAACTTTTAATCCACACCCTGCAAACATTCTGTCTAGATAACAGAGCCCTTCAGTGGTTTCAATCCTACCTGAATGGTCGACAGCAGGCTGTCCTCTGGCAGAACAAACTCTCTAATCTTCTACCTAACACCTTCGGAGTACCACAAGGCTCTATACTAGGGCCCTTGCTGTTCTCCATCTTCATTAATGACCTTTATACTGTCATCCCAAAAGTCAGCTGTATCCAATATGCTGTTAACTCTACTCTGATTTGCTCGGCCACATCTCCAACAGAGTTATGGTCAGCTACTCAGACCACCTTTAATAAATAGAAAACTGGCTTTCCGAATGTCATCTGATCCTAAATCCCCAAAAAACTAAAATGCTGTTATTTTCACCAACACGTAGATCTACTGCTTTCACCTTTACCATAACTTCAAATGATGGCACAATAATCTCCCTTGACCCCTCTACAAAACTATTAGCTGTCATCATAGATAATAATCTAAAATTTGACCTACATGTTAACCAAACTATCAAAACCATCAATAAAGAACTAGGGTCACTTTACAGAATAAATGCCTACCTAACCCCTCCAGCTAAAATTGCCATAGCTCGCTCTCACCTTCTTTCAACTCTTCTGTATGCATCCCCTCTACTCTCGAATTTAAACAAGACTGTCCTTAACAAACTCTCAATTTGCTACAACCATATTGCCAGGTTTGCCACTGGGCTGCCTTTTAGGACACATCATTGCATCAATCTAAATCAGCTTGGGTGGCTTGAACTACCCAGCCTAATCCAGTATAACCAACTGATTATGGCCTATAAAATCCTTTATAATCCGGACAATACTCCTGCACTTAATAATATTATCACCCCCTGTAACAATCCTAGACCGCTTCGATCCTCTAACAAACTACTAATTCAGACTAGCAAAATTAATAACACAGCCGGTGATGCTCTCTTTGCAAACTCTGTAAGTAGATCCTGGAACTCCCTTCCAGCTGATATTACCTTACTTTCCACCTTAGGTCAATTTAAAACTAGACTCAAACAACATTTGTCACTTAACTGGCTATGTCAATGTATCAAGCCTGGCTAACTCGAATGTGTAAAAAATCTGTTAACCAGTTTACTGTGTAATTTAATTTACTCCTGATTTACGCTTGGGATTAACTCTAATTTGTGGGATTAACTCTAATTTGTGGAACTTGTTTAACTGGCTTACTTATGTAATCACTGTAAATAGTCTGTTTGTGATATGTAATGCTGGTATTATTTATTTATTTATTTTACATTTGTTAACCGGGCTAGTCCAACTGGATACATGTCCATTTTCAGTGGAGGCCCGAGGAGAAAAGCTCCACTACAATCTATTAAAACAAGTAAAAATATCACATGGTGCAGGAATACAAAGTTATACCATACTATAGAAACATAAGTTAAACCTACAGCGAGTTCTATATGCAATAGAGGTCAGTGTGAGGCTTAGCAGGGGACAAAAATACACAATCAATTACACTGCTAGGAAAGTTAATTACAACAATGAAAGAAGTTGACAAAAATATATAGATATAATTCCATTTAAAGAAGGAGTCACAGGGACATTGCTGAAGAGGAAACTTCTAGTAAGCTGGAATTGAGAGAAAGAAGTAGGCAGATGGCTGGAAGGGAAAAGATTGGTTAGTCAGGGTTGTTACAGGAGCATAGCCAGTGTTTGGAAAGGAAATGTTTTAGTTTAGCTTTAAATTAATGCTGTAATGCTGTATCTGCTTACTCTTGAAGCTTTTCTCCCCGGGCCTCTGCTGAAAATGGACATGCATCCAGTTGGACTATCCCGCTCAATAAATGTAAAATAAAAATAAATAAAAATTAGCCAGTTTCTAACGATCTGTACACCACATCTTAGTCTCTTAAAAGATATGGTATTCTCTGATTGTAGGGTTTGGTGTTAAATAGCATGTGGACATATTGTAAGTCACATCAAATGCCTACATGAGGTAAAGATGTATGTGTTGAACTGTCTGACTTGACATTGCCTTTAAATGTCACACCCATCTTCTAAAGTGGAAAATTCAATAATTTAGTTCCTACTGATGTTATGCCAACTGTTCTATAAATGGTTGTTTGGCCTTTCCTTCTATTATTCTAGAAATGGGTGTTTGCTATCATTCATGTTATAGCCCCCATCTTTTCATATGCCTTGAGAGGGCAGTTTGTTAGTCACTCAAACTTTCCATGAGGTTTTTATCATTCTCTGGGGGTGTCTTCTTCTAGTTACATTTCTTATCTATTCTGTTGGCATTTTAATTTCATATTATAAAATCAGAGTCAGAGTAATGTGTGACTGTTACTCTGCTTTGCTTTAGTGATCTTATCTTTGCCTGACCTTAGAATAAGGCAGCTGACCATGTTTGCTGAACTCATGTCAATACATGTGGCAGGATCACTTCATGGAGCTATTGTTGTCAGGACTTGGGTCTGGGTTGACTATATTATCCTAACTCTCGTCCACTGCACTGACTTGCATTTTTTTTCTTCAGCAGTTACTGACAGGAGGGAGTTTTAATGATTTCCAGAGCACATGACTATAATCTTGGTACCGAAACATGTAATTCTTAATTTTACATCATTTCTTTCTATATTGCCACTGGAGTTATTTCTCACACTCGGTTAAACCTTAGGCTTTTCATCTTTCCTAACTGAAATATAGAACGTAGTATTACTGCGATCTGCAAATCATTTATGCATGTGCTGTCTAGGATTTCACAGCACCATTAGTGCCAGGGCAATAAAGCATGCAGAGACTTTTCTGCAACAGTGCAGAGTAGTGTTTCACCTGTTATTGCCATTTTCTGCCTGTACAGAAGGCAGATGATGAAAAATAAGGATGATGATTATGCTGACATATACATACCACATACGTGCATATGTTTGTGAGTGTGAGTGTGAGTGTGAGTGTGTGTGTGTGTGTGTCTTTGTGTGTGTGAGTGTATGTGTGTAAGTGTGTGTGTGTTTGTATATGCATGTATAATTGTGTGAGTGTGAGTGTGAGTGTGTGTGTGTGTGTGTGTGTGTGTGTGTGTGTGTGTGTGTGTGTGTGTCTTTGTGTGTGTGAGTGTATGTGTGTTTGTATATGCATGTATAATTGTATTTTGGAGTACAAAGCTTCAGATCAATGGCTCAGTGTAAATAACAAGGAAAAAAATTGTAGATTTTCCTGACTATTACATCATTCCCTGATGTTTAACGTGTTCCTTTTCTTAGTATATTTTGATTGTAAGGAGTGGTAGAAGCTGCTGTTTGGGGTCTATATTGAAACATCGAATGCTGAAAACAGTGAATGATATTTCAGCGACACATTTTCAGCGAAATCTGAAAATGTCGAAATCACAGAACAGCAATTTCTTTCCTAGGGAAAGAAATTGCCGTTCCAACAAAAAAAAAAAAAAAAAAAAAAAAAACATTAAACACTTCCACACACATACACGTACCCTAACCCTAATTGTACCCCCTCCTAAAAACAGTAAACAACTAAATACACATATGCAAGTAACCCAACCATACATCTAACGGGAAAAAAAAAACAGTAAACATTTTAAAACATATGCACTTACCTTAACCTGCACCCTAACCCTAAGGTCAGTAACTCTTGCACATTTATGTAAACAGTTCCAAACACATGCACACTTACCTTAACCCTAATTCTACCCCCACAAAACAAAAGTAAACAACTGAAAACACATACACATGTAACTCAACCATACAGCTAACGCAAAAAAAAAAAGTCAGTAAACACTTTCATACATATGCACTTACCTTAACCTGCACCCTAACTCTAAAGTCAGTAATTGTTCCACATTCATGCTCGGGAGCTATACCTGACAAGGGACCACACTACACTGCAGAACATGGCAAAGCAACGAAACAGTCAAGTGACTTCTTTCCCAGAGAAAGAATTCGCTGAACAGCCGCTTCGCTATTCATTCTAATACACCAAAAAGATTATTTAAAATGTGTATATTTTGTTGTTGACAGAGAAAAAGTATGCACTGTAAAATGTTTTTGTTTAAACTCTTTTAAAGTGAACCCCCTCTAGATATAAAAAAATGCAACAGAAAAGTTTATGTTTGTGTTTGTGTTGAGCAGTGTTGAAACATCCCCTCCCCCTCCCAAAAACACTACCAAACAGTTGATGTGTTAAGTACACAATATACTCAGACTACCTGAGTCAAACACAAGCACAAGTCTCCTTATTTGAGAAACAGTCCAAAAATAATTACTAAAATATCTGTTTATTTTTTTAATGTTATTTCTATAATCAGTAGAGCAGACAGATCTAAACTTCACGCATTTCAGCTACGGTCCAAATCAAAGACAAACATACAAAGAAATAAGTTAAATTAAAATTCAGACAAAATTTAAAAAATTCTAGTTTCATCAACTAACAATCACAAAGCAAATATATATTTTCATGACAGTACTCTGTTATGAAGCAAATTACAGCTTAGCCTAATCAGTGTAACCTCAGTGTGCGTTGTGCCAAATAAGTTATTTGGTACAGACATCGGCAATAATCTGCATAAATATAAAACATCTGTGTAATTTCATGCCAGTGCGTAATTAGAAAAGTAAGAGTAATTAAAAGCCAAGTGACTCCAACGACTGAAATCCTGAAGAAGAATGTTAAGAAAACGTTTAAAGTGGGAAATGATAAAATACATTAAGAAACCATTATGTATAATACAAACTACACATGGATATATGGGTCTATATTAGAACATCGAAGTTTCAAAACTTCGAATGTTCTAATATCGACCCCTATTCAGCAAAAGCTGAAAACATCGAACATACAGAATAGCACATTTTTTCCTAGAGAAAAAATTTGCTGTTCCAAAACACATACACACAAGACAAGCACACCAAACAAATAGCAATCCACACACACACACACACACACACACACATCTAAAATCTTACACCTAACCCTACACTAAACTATACATACACCACTAACTATCCACTTACCTTAACCCAAACCCTAACCCTAAGGTCCATCACTATCGCAAACTCACCTCACCCATGCCCTAACCCTAACTCACCTACCACTCCCTAACCCTCACGTCCACACAATCGCACACATACCTAACTCGCACCCTAACTAACCTAACCCATACTCAATCGCACACTTACCTCAACCCGAACCATAACCTTCCACAACAGCGCTGAAAATACCGAAGCAACAGAAATGGACAACAGAATTCTTTCCCTAGGAAAAAATTCGTTTTTCTGTAGCTTCAATATTTTCAGCTTTCGCTGAATACGGGTCGATATTAAAACATTTGAAGTTTTGAAACTTCGATAGACTAATATAGACCCGGATATATACTGCCAGGATAAGAATATATATCATCTATTTTCAGTAAAATAAAATATACTATTCAGTAATTAATCCTGGCAACTTGGCTTGCACCCATTGGGAATACTTAGTTAAAATGTCTCACTAAAATAAAATATAGTATTTATTATACCATTAGTCCTGGCAGCCTGGTTTGTTTCCATTATGAATATGCTTCTTATTTAGTTAACATGCCCTGTATTTGGAAAACCAGATTGGCAAATGTAATTCAGAAGAGCATTAAAATGAGTAGCTGGAAATGTGCTTTTGAAGTTTGTTTTAGGAAAAGGTCTGATTATACATTCAGTTTTGCTTACAGGGTTAAAGGAAAAGCTCTGACAGAGTACTTTCAGAAGTAAGAGCAGACAGACAGGATAACATCAGTAACATGGAAGTCACGTTATACTGAAAAAGGGAAGATGCAGGTACATGCCTTTAGTTTTTTT
>NC_056746.1:29402493-29404993 GCF_019279795.1 Protopterus annectens
AAAGGGAAAAAAAAAATGGAATCCACATATATTATAAATTTTATAAATTTTCATTGAAGCCCGGCTTATATAATGCACCCAACCTCAAAATCCACATTTTTTCTTTTTGATCTAGTATTTTATGTTTTTTTATTAAAGTCAAATCATCTCCCAATACCCTATCTATCCCTACATAAATAAAATGTGCAGCTCTGTATTCCAACTGATGTTTATATAGAGCACTTTGAGTTCTTTTACAATTAATATCGCTGACATGAAGAGCAATCCTGTTTTTAAAACTTCTAGATGTTTGCCCTATATAGAATGCTCCACATTTACAGACCATCATATAAATAACCCAATCAGTATTACATGTGACTAGAACCCTAATATCAAAAACTTTAGTTGTATTAACCGAAGTAAAAAATTTTGTTTTTGATACCAACTTACAATACACACAATTACCACAAAATATACTTTCTTTTAAAACATCTTTTTTCACTATTTTGTCCATAAATGTAGGTTTTTTTGTATTGATTAAAATATTCTCCTACATTTTTACCTCTACAGTACCCAAATCTACAATGGTCCTCCAATATTTGCCCAAAATAAGAATCATCTTTTAAAATAGACCAATGTTTATCAACAACCTGCTTTATTTTAAACGTATTGGTACCATAGGTGGTAATAAAGCGCATTTTATTCACTTGTTTAGCCACTCTTGCTTCATTGGAATCTAGCAATATTTTCCTATCTTGCATTTTACCATAATTAAGGGCATCAGAAATCAACTTGGTGACACGGCGTGGCCAAGGATGAACACAGGATAGCAGCAGATTTCTTCAGCTCCACCAATTTCATTACACTGACAGGAATTAATTACTTAAAAAATTAATTTTTGAAGTAATTTTCTTTCTAAATATGTTTGTTTTATATAGTTCTTGAACTATATCTAAAAAAGAAAGGAAATCTTAACAATATTCCTGTCAGAAATCACTTTCGAAATTCTCCTGTCAGTTTATCAGTCTGAAATGAGTTCCAGTAAGACAAATTCTCAAGACTCCAGCATCAAGAAAGAACTTCAGTCTCTGATAATTATAATCCAGCAACTTACTGCTAAGATGGATAAAATGGATACTAAAATAGACACCTTCATAGAAAAAACTACAAAACAAATAGACTTGTTGCATATAGACCTGCAACAACAGAAGATCCAGATGACAGGCATAGAAGAAGCTATGAATGACATGGAAAATAGAATACAAGAAGAGGAAATCAACATTGAGTTTCTGCTGAAACAAAATACACATTTACAAACAAAGCTGGATGACCTGGAAAATAGATCTAGGCGCAATAACATTAGGATTTTTGGACTGCCAGAAAATATTGAAGGTAACAATATTACTTCTTTTTTAACAACATGGCTTCCTAAAACTTTAGTCTTACCAGAAGCATTCTCTTTTGGTATCGAAAGAGCACATAGATCTATAGCTAATACTAACTCTAACAAAAACTATCCTAGATCAGTTATAGTTAGATTTCTATCATTTTTTTGATAAAGAGATGGTTCTTAAATCTGCTTGGGCTAAAGCTCCTGTTAAGATTAATGAGACAACTGTGCGTTTTGACAATGACTATTCTTCCATGGTAATAGCTAAAAGAAAAGTTTTTCTGCCACTAATAAGGGAGCTTAAAAAAGCACAGTTTAAAACATACCTTCTGTTTCCTGCCAAGCTTAAAATCTTCCTTCCTGATGGTCCTAAAATTTTCGATGACTTAGACTCTGCCTTACTGTTTATCAAAAAAATAAGATTTTGGATAAAATAGAAGAAATGGAATGGGCTAGTCCTTCATTAAAGAGACTGGCAACTGAAACTTCGTGGAAGACTTCAGAGAAGAAGAAGAGACTAAAAACAAATGATCTGTTCTATGTTTTTTTTTCTCTCATCATTTTATTTCATTATTAATCTTTTTAAATATAGTTCCTGCATTTCCAAGGAGCAACAAATATTTTGAAAAAGATTTAATCAAAGTTATTCTCTGTGTGCAAAGAAATGTTTTGTTTCATAACTAGTCAAAATATCTGGAGATTTAATGGCAAGTTGTGATTCAAATTGTTTCTCTTTCTGAAAAGGAGAAGTAAGGTCAGTAATTTGATACATTTTTTTCTTTATTTTTTTTTTTTCTTCTCCTTTTCTTCTTTTCTTTGTTTAAACAATGACATTCTATTTAGATTATGTAGTGGGTAAAGGGGGGGGTGGGTGCAAGGAGAGAAGAGTAATGAAAATATGATTAATAGAATAATAACATATTTATTCCTTGTAAAAAGTTTATATGTTCTTCAAATGCTATTCCTAATTATACTTTCTTGATTACACTGCTTATGCTTGTTTGTAAATAATCTATCATGCTTTAACTAATAATAATTAGAACTAAATAATAGTAAATAATATGTTTTATTTTTAACTCTATTAATATAAACAGTAAGTAATATTCCATTTTATATACTTCTTATAGCTTT
>NC_056746.1:29407493-29437995 GCF_019279795.1 Protopterus annectens
ATTAATGGGAAGACTTACACTTTAATTAATGTATATTGGATACCTGGAATTGGTATTAATACAGTGAAACATCATCTTGATAAGATCATATCATTCTCTATAGGAGATATTATTTTAGCTGGTGACTTTAATTGTATACTACATGAAAGTGATACTACCACAATAGGGAAAAGAAGAATTACATCTAATGCAAAACATTTAAATGATTTTGCTAATTCTTATCATTTGAATGATATTAATAATCAGATAGATTCAAAATCATTACCATACGCCTTTTTTTCTAACAGATACAAAACTTATTCAAAAATAGATAGGGTCTTTATTTCTAACCAGATGGTAACAGATTTAATTAATTCCAAAATCATTTCACGTCCTATATCTGATCATAATTCAATTGTTTTTGTTTTTTTTTTCAAAAGGATACCAGCATACTTAACTCAACTAAAAGACTATAAAGAATATATACTTTCAGAAGTAAAACATTTTTTAGACATAAATAATACTCCTGAAGTCTCCATTGTTTATGTTTGGGATGCCTTAAAATCATATCTATATGGACAAAGTATCAGATGGTATAATAACAAAAGGAAATCTTGGGATAAGGAATTGTTAGATATTCAAAGTAAATTAGACTCTTATAAACATAATAATAAAGAAAATATTATGGACAAGAAAGTTATTGAAGAAATAAACAAACTAAATGAGAAATACAAAGAAATTTTAACTCATAAAGTTAAAATAACTTTAGAGAAATACAAGTTTTTGTCTTATTCAATAAGCCCCAAATACTTACATAGACAAAAATAAAACAAAAAGGTTGAATAAACAAAACCATATCAAAGAAATCTTTTCTCTAAGGAAAAAGAAGAATGTTTCTAGTATACCAGAAATACTAGATGAATTTAGAAATCACTTTCACAAAATTAACCATAATAACATTAACATGGAACCTAAAGATAAAATAAAGGAGTTTATAATCACAAACATGAATAAAAAGCTTAATAAACAACAGATTAAACTATTGGACAAAATTATTTCATATACAGAGGTTATTACACAAATAAATAAGCTTAAATCAACCAAAGCACCGGGTAATGATGGTATTATACCAGAGATATATAAAATCCTTTCTAAAAGTACATATTCATTAATACATAAGGTTTTTATTTTGGCCCAAACTGAGTTAATAACCCCCATCTTGGCAATATACATTTATTTTGCCAATTTTAAAACCTAATAAAGATCCAACTAGATGTTCTTCATATCGGCCCATCTCATTACTTAATGTTGATTATAAAATGTGTATTAGTATCTTTGCTGATAGATTGAAGACAATCATTCCCGGCATTATAGCTATAGATCAGACAGGCTTCATTGTAAATAGAAATACTTTTGATAATATAAGAAGAACTTTAACATTAATAGATTTTGCAAATAGGAAAAAGAAAGATTTAACACTTATTAGTCTTGATATAAGTTCAGCATTTGATTCAGTAAGTTGGGACTATCTGTTTACCTTAATGAAGTGCACAAACTTCTCAGATGCATTTGTAAATCTAATTGAGCATTTATACAAAGGAACGTTGGCTTATATTAAGGTAGGAACATATGTTTCACAAAAAATACCCATTCTTAAAGCTACAAAACAAGGATGTCCACTTTCTCCACTATTATTCACTTTAGTAATGGAGCCTTGGGCTAATTTGATCAGAAACAGTACTGACATAGAGGTTTTTGAAATAGATGAAAATACAACATCCAAAATTCAACTTTTTGCAGATGATGTTCTAATTACATCAGCAGGATCTAATTCTTCTATGCAGTCTCTATTTGATAACAAGATGAATTTTAAAAGTATTTCTGGTTTAATATTCAATGAAGAAAAAACTAAAATACTACCTATATATACACGAAAAAATATTCTCATTAGTGATTTTACTAAATATGTACCCAATTCAGGTCAGATAACTTATTTAGGTATAATACTATCTAACGATATTAAATCTATTATATATAATAATTATAATACCTGTTTTCTTAATATACAAAATCTTTTTAATACCTGGAATAATATGTTTTTTACTATGGAGGAGAGACTTACAATTATTAAAATGATAATATTCCACAAGATTTTATACTTAATACAATCAATAATACTTCCACCTACAAAAATAATTATGAAGAAACTGAATACACTAATGTTAAATTTCCTATGGGCACCTAATAGACCTAGGATTGCATTAAAGAAACATACTAATAGCTGGTCTCAAGGGGGTATTTCTTTTCCAGACTTTAATTTATATACTATCTCTTCTATTGTAAAAGTTATTACTTTATTAATAGATCAGTCATATGTCGCAAAATGGAAAGATTATTGGGAGCTAATTAGTATGCACTTCATGAAAATCTCCTTAACACATAAAAATATGATTGTAAATAACTCCATGTTATGGTTACTAAAGGAATTTTGTACTTCACCTATTACACCTAAACATATGGTTTGTTACCCATTAAATATTATTATTAGTTATCGTAACTTTATAGTCATGCACCCTAAGTATAGGGAATGGAATTTTATTGTATTCCCTATAATGTATACTCAGAGTATGCTTTTGTCATCTACTTCTGAAGGAACTCATTTAGCTATAGATAATGATCTAAAGTACTGGTATCAGTTGATATCTGATAATAAAGTTAAAAATCTAGATTTCTTAAAACAAGAATTTGATCTAAGAGAAAATTGCTGGTTAGAGGTTCAGACCTTTAGACAACATCTCATTAATAAAATAGATCTAATGTCTATAACAGTTAAAGAATCTATTCCAACACTGATTGATTACTTGATATTAAATTTACAACATAAAGTTTCTGATAAAGGTAAACTTTCATACATACATAAAATTATCAGACAAGAAACTTTTTACAGTGTAGATTCATACTGGAATTATTTCACTTCTATTAATGGGGACCCACCAAATCAACAAGATAAACAATATATATTGTAATCTGCTTATAGAACTACGTCTTCCATTGTCTGGAGACTTTATACATGAAAATTTTTACACAGATCTTTTTATACACCTTTGATGATGAATAAAATAAATAATAAAGATAATTTATGTAAGAGATGTAATGTAGAAATTAATGCTGACTGGGCTCATATGTTTTATGACTGTATAAAATTGAAAGAATACTGGAAGTCAATTAATGAATTTTTGCAGGCTCTTTTTACAGATAATTTCATTATTTCTAAATCTCTTATATTATTCAACACACCTGTACCTCAAAGTGTTAAAAGGTTAAGCTTCCCTTGTTATGGTCTATTCTAGCAGTGGCTAGGAAAATAATAACTAGAAATTGGATTTCAGATACACCTCCTTCGTTCAATGAATTTAAAAATGTTATGAATATAGTGTGCCATATGGAATTAAACACAATTAGGACAAGAACAAATAGAAAAACATCTTATTATATTGTATGGGATAATTTACAAAATTTGTTAAAAAAATTTTAATTTCAATAGCATGGTATTTTAGTTTAATTAATTGATCTGATTGTAGTGGATGTCTTTGTAAATACTTTAGTTGTTTTGTTGAATATTATAATAATACCTATTTTTAATTACTTGTATAAAATTGTTATGATATTTCTCTTATATGTTAAAACAATAAACCTGTTTTGAAAAAAAAAAAAGAAATCAACTTGCTATTATACCCTCTATTGATGAATCTCCCTTGCATATTTATTGCCTCTTTATCAAATTCCTTCTCATCACTGCAAAGACGTCTTATTCTAACAAATTGTGCTTTGGGTATATTTTTTGTTATGTGTCCAGGATGGCAACTTGTAGCTTCCAATATTGAATTTTTAGTGAATGGTTTCGTATATATGTTCGTCATAACCGACCCATCAATCAATTTAGTAACATTTACATCTAAAAAAATTAATATTACATTTTTCAATTTTACTTGTAAATTGTATCCCATAAGGATTATTATTTAGGTATTGACATTGGGGTGGGGGGGTGAAGCCCTACACCTATTTTCATTTAAAATTTGTACTTTTTGTTTTATTTTCTTCTTTTAAAGGAAACTAAGTGGGGTGCTTTCCCCCGACACCCCCCAATGTGGGGAGCTGTGCCCCCCACCCCCCTAAATATATATACCAACTCCAGGGTCACACGGCATTGGGGAGGGGGACAAATCCCAGTTTTATGCCTTGAATACTGGTTTTCGATCAAATGAAATTTTGATTAAATGGGTTTAGGTCAAATGGTCTTAGATATATATATATATATATATATATATATATATATATATATATATATATACATACACACACGCATGAACGCACACACACACACACACACACACACACACACACACACACACACACACACACACACATGACACACAGACACACACATATTAATATATATATATATATATATATGTGTGTGTGTGTGTGTGTTTTTATTTGTGTTTCTATATCAAGCTATATCTATCTACCTATATCTATATTTGAGTAAATGCTGAATAATCAGAATACAGATGCATCAAAACTGAAGTCATTGATGCTAGCATTCTGAAAGTCAACATAATGAACAAAAATCACAAAAGGAAAAACACAGTTTCCTTTTGAGATTGGAAGAATAAAACCTCAGGACATTTAAGTCAAATTTGTCTGAAGAGCGTTAGTGTTATGGAAAAGATTTTCAAAAGGTAAGGTGCATGGTTAGGATTAGCTTGAGGAGGTAATAGTAAGGTCAACAGGGGACTTCACATAGAAACATATTTCCATATGTTACTCTCTGACACTAAGAAGCCAGGAATGCTTAACAATGATAATGTATTGCTTACACACATAAACTGCCCAGCAACAAACGATAGCCAATTTATTTTTACACTGCTGTTATATGGTTATGAAGGAAGTAAAAAAATGAATGGACGTAGTAATGTATTTCAGATTGCTGCTTTTTGGTATGGTTCCCTGATGAACCACAGATCCCTGATAAACCATTTCAGTGATCATTTAGAAATGGACATACACCTGTCCTTTTCTATTACATACATCTTTCTTGACTCTCAAAGATACCCACTTCTGTGTACACTGCTGATATGTGATTATTATGACAGTGAAAGAAATCATATTCACAAAAATGTATTTCATTCTGTTGCTTTTATAAGCATATCAGTTATAATATAACATTGATCATTCTAATCATCTTTCACTTACACCCTGTCCCATGAAAGATAGCCTCTTTCTGTGTATAGCTCTCATGTCTGATTTGATGGAAGCAAAAATATTGACCACAATAATTTATTTTCAACTTGGTGGTGCATGATACATTAATACAGCCTTCCTAAAAGTCCATATCAATGATTGTTTAAAAAAGTACATGTAGTTATTTGCTTTCACACAAAAATAACTACTTCAGTTTACAAACACTTTATTTACCCTTGATGTCTCATTGTGAAGAAAGAGTAAGATATAATGGTCATAGTAATATATTCCAACTTGATGTACTCAGCATGTACACTGACCCCAACAAGCCACAACAGTGGTCTTTTATCAGTGATCATATTATTATCCTTTGCTTTGACATGTAGCTTGCTTCTACTCCAAGATAAAATATTCTTTGTATCTCTGATTGTAAAGAAAGAGAAAGAAATAATAGCCACTTTAATATATTACATCATGGTGTTCTCTTGTACATTGTCCCATCTCAAATTATCATAATAAAAACCGACTGGGAAAAGAGAATTCTATTATTACCAACAGACATAACTTGTATTTTGACAGTACTTATATAAATAAATGACATCAGTGAGAGAAAAATAAAGTAATATTTCAATCACCTGCTTTCGCTGAGTAGAGGTTGCCATGTAAGCAATGAGATTAGATGCTCTTCACACCTGATCTCAAGTGGTTACCTGCCACAGTGGCAAAACAATGAAAGGATATTCATGTCCTGCTATTATCTGGAAAAGGGAGATGAGAAATTGCATTCCATTTTTCATTATTTCTCTGAGGAACAGAAAGCAATTTATTTTATTAGTATGTTTTTTTCTTTTGGGCTTTTTTACAGAGTTTTGTCCTACTAAAGTAGGAAGCAAGATGAAAAAAGTGGATGTATAGTGCCTGTAGCATATCAGCAGGTATTTGGACCTGTATATCTTCCACTCTTCCCCAGCTGAAATGAAAACAGCAGAAGTATCTTTGAGCAGATGTGAAAACATGAGAAGTGAGATAATCCTAGTCCTTATTTTTTCACTTTTAACCATTTTTTGTGTAAGTACCAATAAGTTTTAGTTTACAAACCATTGTCCTAAAAATGTTTGAGATGGACAGATTCTGCTTGAAAAGGTTAATGGACAGGGTGTTTTTTTGAGTGTAAAGCATGCCTTAAGTTTTTAGTAAATACCAAAAGTTAATAAACAGTTTTTTTTTTACTGGGTGTAATGCCTGACTTTACTGAGTATAAAAGGGTGGTATCTAGTGAATGTAACACTACTGGAGAAGTTGCCCCACTGTAGGTATTATAGCATCATGACAAAAACCTCCTGAAAATAATTACAATACAATGCAAGTTGATTAAATAAAATGTATAGATCATATTTTCCCGGTAGTTAAGATCACAAAATAAAGGGGGATTCAGACAGCTAAAAGTCAAATTCTTGTCTCCTCTGTAATGGAAGGCATCCGGTTAGGTGCACTAAAACCCATTGTTCCTGATGTTTATAATTCTGAGGTGCACTAGTAAATTACTGAAATAAATGAAAATCTAACAAACACAGAAGATGCTAGAAAAGCGGATTATCTCATGCAACTACAAATGTCAAGAACGGACTAAATCAGGATGACATAGAAGCAGCAGGTTTGGAACTTCAAGAGGGTGTCAGAAAAAAGAACAAGAAAAGGAGCCCCCCTGGGAATCTCATGTGGTAAATAAAGGGCAGGGGAACAAGGAGATGATGAGCAAGGTACTTCTACAATTTACTAAGCCCTAGCAAATCTTAGTTATAGGACAGTCAATAGCCAGGAGTAGAAGGAATTTATTACCCAGAATAAATCGAGGAAGCATTACTGAGGTCAGTCTAGATGTATCTAGAATGAAAGCTATCATAGATGCTTTGTCTAGGAGATTTTCTGGAACACGTAAATATGACATTGCGATTGCTGTTAGCGGTGTAAATGATTTGGCAGTTGAGTAAAACAAGTTTTTTTTTCACTTGTGATGTGTGATGTAATCCCATCTCTTAGATTTAATTAACCATTAGTAAAGGTTGTGAGACAGCTTCCTAACTGTTTTAGAAGTGAAGTTTATGTTGCTAATACTAAGTATATTACAATATGGAAATAGATGGTGGTCTGTCCTGTGTATTTCTGTTCTGAGAGGCTTCATCTTAGCCAACAAGGGAATTGATTATTACTGACTAAAACACTAAAAACATTTTTAAGGTGAAGAATGGAACTATAGCATCTAAGACAGTAGTAAGTAACTCCTTAACATATCTTCTGTGTAATACAAGGAGTTTAAATAACACATCTGATGCTCTCAAAGTAAGAGCACTGATACTGTATTAGTAAATGAAACGTGTCTCTTTGAGGATAAGACACCTTTGTTGCTACCTAATTGCAATGTGTATCACAATTATAAAGTAGGGAAGAAGAATAATCATGCATTTAAATTAACAAACCTATTCATGCATCTCAGTTAAATATTTGTGGGAAATATGAAACAATAGGGCTTCATTTACTCTGAATAAAGAACCGCTTAAGGAAACATTTTATCCATTTATTAATGAATTATTTGATAATTTTGTACTTTCAGTGCATGATGATACAGTGAAGTACAACTGCCCCTGTGGAACAAAGGTTTAGAAAACGTAAGAGAGAATTATTATTGACAATTATTTAAAAAGAAATCAAACCACTCAGAGATGCCCACAGTTACAAAACTTTTGTGTCTTGCTAGAAGTAAATATGGGAAATGATGGGAGACTACAATGTGGATAATAAAGTATTTTAGAGATATCAGAGACAATTTTATAAGGTTACAAATTCAGGTATAAATATGTTAAATATGATATAATTGTGGCTGACCCTGAATTACTGGTAAAGGTCTTTTTAGATAAATTTACTGGCTTTGATTATGTTAACAGGAGACTAACAACAGACTGCATCATTAAGACCACTCCCCCATAACTGTTAATCTCAAAAAAGGCACTGAAAGAAGCAGTAAATTTATTTACATTTGTTGACCGGGAGTGTCCGACTGGATGTAGGTCCATTTTCAGCAGAGGCCCGGGGAGAAAAGCGCCACAGTTAAAATAAACAGACAGTAGTTACATTGGATCACATAGCGATTAACAATTTGATTAACACAGCAATTAATTACAAACATATTTACAGACGAAGAAAATAATACATCAGTAGACAACTATAATCTTTATCTGCGAAGTACATAACAGACATTAACAAATGTTACAATAAGAAGTTCCTGCTGCATAATAAGTACTAGGCTTATGAGCATCTGAGCTTGCTATGATCAAGGTAGTTAGTGGGGTGGAAATAAAGGTAGTGGTTGGATGGGGTGGGTGATATTAGAGTGGGAGCTGCAAGGGCATAGCCAGCATGTTTTTAGGTGTGCTTTTAGTAAAGGTCTGAAGTGGGTGCATGATGGTATGGAGGTAATTGTGGGTTGGAGGGAGTTCCCTAATTTGGCTATGGCACAAGAGAATAGTGCTTCACCAGCAGAGTTATTGGCTTTAGTCATCTGCAAGTGATTTTTGTTGCTGGATCTTAGTGGTCTGGTGGGGCGATAGGGTTGGAGTAGATTCTGGAGGGATGGGACATTTAGTGGATGGTTTACTAGTTTGCTGGTGAGTCAGAGTTGATGCCATTGAAGGAGGTGAGGGAGTTCAAGCCGGCCCAGTTCAGCAAGTGAGAGACAGTGGTGACTACAGTAGGATGCCCCTGTGGCGAATTTGGCGATTTTGTTGTAGCAGGTCTCTAGCTTGTTTAGATCGCATTGCCTTAGGTTGGTATATACTGGAGAGGCATAAAGTAGGGTGGAGATAAGGTGGAAATTTGCTATTGAAATCTTTGCTGCTTTGGTGAGAAGTTGCTTATTTCTGTATAATGCTCCTAGTTTTTTGTGGACTTTTTTATGGTCATGGATATGTGAATGTCAAATTTTAGTTTATTGTCTATTTCCACTCCTAGCAATTTGGTGTGTTTAGTTGGGTATATAGTGGTGTTGTCTTTTGCTGTGATAAAGTGAGAGTTGTTTCGAGTATGTTTAGTAGGTTGGAAGATGAGTAGTTTAGTTTTGTTTGGGTTGAGTATTAATTGGGCATCAGATAACCAAGTTTCAACAGAGGAAAAGGCTTCCTGTGTGACTTTTTACAGTTTGGGTAGGGACTGGGCTGAGCAGAAGATGGTTGAGTCATCTGCATATTGTATGAGTGTGCCATGTTTGGTGGCAGAGGCTAGATTATTGGTGAAAACAGAGAAGAGTAGGGGTCCAAGGATGGATCCTTGGGGAACCCCTATGGAGACAAGTAGTTGGGGAGATATGTCATTCTGCCATACAACAGATTGTTGGCAGTCAGACAGGTAACTGTGAAACCAGTTGGTGAGAAGGATAGGTTACTGAAGACAGAGATGAGTTGTTTGTATGGTACCATGTCAAATGCTTTAGATAGGTCTAGGAAAGTAGCAGAGGAGAGATAGCCATTGTTTTTATGCTGGATAGTGTTAGTAAAGGAGAGTAAGGCAGTGGTGGTGCTATGGTTTGGTCGGAAACCATGCTGAGTATTGGAAAGGAGGTTGTTAGTAAGGAGGTAGTCTCAGACCTGAGAGTGTATGCATCTCTCTAGTATTTTGGAGAGTGGAGAGAGAATAGCTATGGGGCGGTCATTGGTTAGTTCTGTGGAGGGTCCGCCTTTGTGGAGGGGAATTATATGTGATAATTTCCACAGTGTGGGAACGTAACTTTCTGACAGAGATTGGTTAATCAAGATGAATACTGGGTAGGCCAGAGCATCAGCTGTGATTTGTAGGTATTCACTTGGGAGGTTGTCTGCTGCTAATTTGGTGGGCTTAAGTTTAGTTAAGAGTTTTTTTATGTTGGAGGTAGGTACAGGAGAAAAAGAGAAGGCAGTGGGAAGATTACTAGTTGAAGGTGTGGGTTGGAGGGGAGGGAGGTTGTGTTGTTTAGCTAGTGATAGTATGGTTTGTGTGAAGTGTGTGTTGAATGAGGCAGCAATATTTTCGGAGGTGTGAGCGATGTTAGGAGGAGGGGTGCTGACTTTACCTGGGTGGAGGATGGAGTTTATGGAGGACCAGAAATGTTTGGGGCTGTGTTTGGAGGAGTCTAGGGCAGACTGGTAGTATTGGAATTTGTCCTGTTTTATTAGCTTTTTGACTCTATTGCGTAGTTCTATGAATTTCTGTCTAGTTGAAGGAGTTTTGGTTTTGTGCCAGTGCTCCCAGGCTTTATCCCTGTTTTTCATTTCTGACTTAGTGATTTTCTGTAGCCATGGGGAGGGTTGTGCTTTGGTTCTGGAAACTTTTATGGGGGCATGGTAATTAAGGATGCTCAGGAAGGTAGTATTACAAAATTCAACTGCGTCATCAAGACTGAGGTACTTTAGAGGATGTCAGTTACATTCTTTGAGGGATGAGATGAATGTGAGTGGGTTAAAGTTTAGGTTTTTTACGTATTTGACGGTAGATGACAGGTTTAGCTTGGTATATGTATTTTTTGAGTAGGAATGTTGGGGAGTGATCACTGAGGCTATCTGATAAGCAGCCTGTTATATATGACTGGGGGCTCTTACTGACTAGTATCCAATCCAGGGTAGTGTTCTTGCTGGAGTTTTTATTAATCCTGGTTGGTGACTGGACTAGTTGGGTGAAGCCATGAAGGTTTACATGATGGGTTGGATGGTTGCCAGAACAGGATTGCCAGTTAATATTGAAATCACCTAAAATTATAGTTTCTTGGGGGAGATGGTGGGTAGACCAGCTGAGGAGGTTTTCTAGTTGAGGGATGTTCTGGCCAGGTGGGAAATAGCATTCAATTATGTTAATGGTTTTGTTTTATTTTGAGGTTGGTATATATTATTTCTTCATTGCCTATTTGTGGAGCTGATGATTTTAAGATTTGGATGTTTAGATGCTGTTTGAATATTATAGCTACACCGCCTCCTTTCTTGTTTAGCCGGTCTACTCTTAGTATGCCATAACTGGTAGGGAGTATTTGCTCACTGGTAATGTGAGGTTTTAGCCAGGTTTCTGTCAGGATGACTATATCTGGGAAGTACAAGTCTATGATGGCATGGAGTTCATGGACTTTCTTGGATATACTTCTAATATTTAGGCATAGTAGAAGGAAGTCACTTGGCTTTCTCTTGGCTGTGATATGGGAGAAGTTGTGGTTTCTACTCTGATTATGAGGATTGGGGTTGGAGATGGTAGTGCCAGGGTTGGGGTGGATGTCTCCACTTAGGGCTAGTTTTGATATGCATGAGGTTATTAGTTTTCTCAGTTTTTGAATGTGTTTGTTTATAAGGGAAACTTTATGAGTGTGCTCTGTGGGTAATAGGTATGATGGGAGGGTTACTATGTTACGTTGTAGGGATGCTTTATGTCTAAGTAATATAGTTGGTAGAATATGTGAGGGGTGCATAGGGATGGTTCTTGAGTTGTTGGGAGGGGAGCTGAGTGTGGGTGAGACATGAGTGGTGGTGTGAGTAGTAGTACAGTGGTAGTGGTTGAGTGGGGGAATGATGGAGCTTTGGTAGTATGTAAGATATGCAAGGAGAGTGCATGCAGTGAGCATAGGAAAGGTATGCTTGTACATGTTAGTTGAGGAGGTGTGATAGCAGTGGGAAGATGGAGGAGGTAGTGTTGGGTTAGTACTGTGGTTGGCTATTGGAAAGATGGGAGGGGTCTGTGAGTGTAATAAAGGTAGGACCACTGGGGGTGGGAGGAAATAGGGGGCAGTTTGGGGAGCGGAGCAGGTAGAGACCCTGTTAGTAGCTCTTATAAGGGGCTGGAAACAATCAGGTAACAGAGTAAACTGGTAAATGAACATATGATAGTGACAAAGGGTGGCTGTAGTTTTAAAAATGGTGCCTGCCACAGGTAATATTTATTAACTTTGGGATTGGCTTAAGGTAATAAACAGGGAAGGGGGAGAACAAGGGTGTGAGCAGGCAGTTCTTTTGTACTGCTGCTAATGAGCCAAAGCAAAGACAAGTTTGTGTTTAAGAAACAATCAGAATTGACCAAGGACTGCTCTGAAACTGTAAGTCATTTCTTAACCATTTCTCAGGTGGAAAAACAGGATAACCTTGTATCAGTAGGCTTCTGTGATCTCAGTTTAAATTAACAAACACACAGTATTTATCAGTTATGGATACTATTCGCTAACAGAAGGGAATAAGAGAGAAAGTGGAAGATGAGTGTGTGTGGGTGTGTGTGTGTGGGAGGGGGCTGCTTACAAGCCAAAGCAGAGTGCTCTCCATGGGAAAAATGAGTAGTAAAAACTATTAAAGCCTTCACTGCTGCTGGGCCTGATGGATCCAAGGATACTTTTTGACTAATATAATTGGTCAAATTACCTCCTGCTTACCTTAACTTTTTCAGCAATTCCTAAATTTTGGATATGTAACAGAAACCGGGAAGGAAGTCATAATAGTACCTCATCCAAAAGAACTCTGTGGACAATTATAGAGCAATTTGTTTACCATCTAGAACTGGAAAATATTTTGAGATGGCACTACACTAATATCTGACACAGTAACATCTCTAATGGACTTAAATCAGCATGTTTTTTAAAAGCTAGTTATTCTTGACAGTCTAAACTCAGTTTCTGTCAGTATGGGAAACACTGGACACAAGCCTTTCAGTAGATGCAATCTATGTAGACTTGGCAAAGATATTTGACACAGTTCCAAATAATGTGATTATGAGACTTATAGACAAGTATAAAAGTGAATGGGTGTGCAGCAACATGAATTGGTAATGGCTGATGGATAGAAAGTATGGGGTTAAAATTTCCAAGATAATGTTTTACTTTAACAGGTTTAACTCAGGGTTACTGCAGGGGTCTGTAATAGGCCCCATATTATTTCTTATATTTATGTCAAGCTTTCTTTCCTCAAATGAGATATGGGTACACATATTTAATGATGACTCAAAGATAGGGTCAGATGGTGGAAAGATCTCAGACCGGCATATGATGCAAAGTTATGTAGACTATTGGAGTCCTGGACTATGACAATCAATCTGCAGTTCAATCTGAAAGAAACAATGGTTATACATTCTGGTAGTAGGAGCCCATGATATCCCTATGCTCTAAAAAGCAGTATCTTGGAAGAAGAAGACTGCATCAGAGACTTAGAAATTAAGTTTGGCATATATTTTTAATTTGGCCGTAATTTAATAGAAGCCATATGGAAGTGTTATTTTAAGGACATACTTTGCAGAATAGCTATAGAGATGCTTGTGTTTTGATTCCAATATATAGAACGGTGATAAGCTCAATTATTAAACACAGAGCATCGATTTGTTGTTATAACAGTTTTCAAATAAAGAGACTGGAAAGCATTTAAAACTGCCTTACTAAAAAGATTAACAATGCTAATAAGCTTTGCTACAGGGATAGATTGGAAAAACTATCAATGCACTCTGTTAATTATTTATTAGTTTAGGGAGATCATATTTTGTTTTTTAAATTTATGCATAATGACATTTTCAGAGCGTCCTTGGGGGTTAATCCTAGGAAACATTCTTTGGTAGCTAGAAACAAAAATAAGCTTGTGGAGATTAACACAGCAAGAAGTATGATACCAGTAAAGTAATTCCACAGAGTGGGTATGTACTGGAATGCATTTCCATTTAGGATTCGAAGAAGACATGCCATCATACGGTTTAAGATAAGTTTAGATAACTGGGTGGGAAAAAGAGTCTATGACTCCTCACTAATTGGTGGCAAACTCTTCAAAGGCCTTAAACAAGGCAATGAGTTTGTAAGCAAAACACGTTAAATATTGAAACATTATTGTCCTAACAAACTATTCGGTCATTCCCTGAAACTGGGAACATGAACAGATTTTTTAAGATAGTCTAATAATTTTAAAATAAAAATAAATACAAAAGGTGAGTTCTGGTCATTTCCACAGAAGCTAAGATAATTCATTACCTAATGTATAAAGGGGCTAACAGAACATGCTGTACAGCTTGCAGAATTAATACATATTACTTTCAGTTCTGTTACCTTCACTACCCTGTTTACCCTCATTCTGCTAACAGCACATACTTCAGTTTATCACCACTACTGGATAGTAAGTGTAAGCACTGTCGCTGCTCTGATTATGCAGGCCTTCTAGTTCCATTAGCAGATTAAAGACACTCTTGTCATATGTCAGTGTTGTCATATGTCCTTATTGTCATATATCAGTGTTGTCATATGCCAACAGTGTTATATGTCAGTGTTGTCATATACCAAAAGTGTCATGTGTCAGTGTTGTCATATGTCATTATTGTCATACTTCAGTGATGTCATATGTCATCATTGTCATATGTCAGCATTATCATATGTCAATAATATCATATGTCAGTGTTGTCACAAGCTAGTGTTATCAAATGTCCTTTTTGTCATATGTCAGTGTTATATGTCAATATTGTCACATATCAATCATTGTTGTCATATACCAACAGTGTCATATGTCAGTGTTGTCATATGCCAGTGTTGTTATATGCCTAAAGTGTCATGTGTCAGTGTTATGTCATTATTGTCATAGTTCAGTGCTGTCATATGTCAGTATTTTCATATGTCAATGTTGTCACATGTCAGTGTTGTCATATGTCAACAGTGTTGTGTCAGTGTTGTCATATGTCATTATTGTCATACTTCAGTGCTGTCATGTCATCATTGTCATATATCAGTGTTGTCACATGTCAGTGTTATATGTCAGTAGCATCATATGTCAGAGTTGTCACATGCCAGTGTTATCACATCATTATTATCATGTGTCAGTGTTGCTGTATGTCATACTGTGTGACAGTGTACACTTTCCTGCTCATCTAGAGTTAATATTGTGCATCTTTGCTCTGCTCAGACCTTCATGGTACTTAACACTTCTTAAATATGACATACTGCCAAAGCATAGCATAAAACATCCAGTGTGGAATATTTAAGGTCTACAGAGAAGTAAATAGCACAGCATGAATCCATTTTTAAGTGCAAAACAGCCTATGCGTAAGAAAATGAGTCAAACATTTAATTCAACCGTATTTTAAGTAACTGCAAGGTAATAGAGGACAATTATATCACTGTGCACTAGTAGAATATAAGAAATACTGCTGAAGAGGAAGGAGATCATTTTTAAAATTTGTGGAAGCAATTGATTGTGTAGAATATAAGCAGAATGTTATTATTTCTTTATTTTTAGAACTGTGTGTGTTTAACACCATTTTGATGTGTAGAACATTCCAAACAGAGAGTTTTAAGACAACAGCTATTACATTTTATAGTTCCTCAGAGGACAGTGAAGCTTACTTTGCCACATTTTCTAACTCTAGTATTGCTTGAAATGATAAGCTATTAAGAAAAAAGGGAAACAAATGACAAATGGGAAGCACTGGCCACATGAATTACCTATTGTATGACTTTAGTGCTGGTGCAAATGCTTCATGATTGCCTTCTTCACCCACTGTTTCCCACCACTAAGGTTTCTGCTCCAAAAAATTCAGAAAGCTGGAATTATTTTTCTTTATATTCATAGCATTTTTATGGCTTCCTATTTTTCATTTATTTGACAAATATTTTCTGTCGGGATTACTTCAATGACTGACAATATATTCTCACATCTGGCACATCAGCTACAGTAAGAGATCACTAGGCAGCTTATTTTTAAATGTACTTGAAAATAAGATCGGAGAGAGTTTCTCCAAATCACTGAATAAAGGGTTTAACTTCCTACAGATATACTGCCACACCACGTTCCAAGTGTATGTGTATCTCTTGCCATGCACAGTGCACAAAGTGACAGTTTCACCTAACGACAGATGACTCACAGAGCATTATACAAGTGACCAATCATCATTCAGCTAGCACTGCCTCAGCTGGCACACACAGTCTGACCTGCCTGAACTTGTGAAGTGGGCTGAAGATTGTTGATTAGACTGCGAATACTGCAGTAGGTCTTAGTTGTGTTGTGCCTGCAGTTAAGTACTTAATCAGGAAGCTGAAATACCACTCACTTTAAGACAAAAGGGTTCATGTACCACAGACAGGAGCAAGTTACCTACTAAATCTGTTCACCTCAGAATACTTCCTTTATAGCAGTCGTAAGCAGAATCAGTCTGACCTTCATTTGGATAGTCTGCCTGTCTAGTACACTATTTTTGCCAAAGTGGAAAATGCAAAGTAAATAAACTAGACATGCCTTTTGTCATGGTAATGCAACATTTAACTCCCCTCCCCCATTTTTGAAGAAACGATTCTAGGCTTATCAGTCTTAAAGTAGTTCATGCATAACATTTCATGAGTTTTTTTATCACAGTACAGTAAGAAAACTTTTCATGCCCTCCTTTTTTTCATTTCAGAGATCTTTTCAAGTCTGGTACAAAGCTGAAGCTTTAATATGTTTGTAGCTGTACAGAAATAACATGACTAGACATTAAGCTTTCAGCATTACAACATACATAAGTACCATTTATTGCGACATGGCTTCAGTATTTATTTTGTGGGCTTCCTTCATTCAAAGGAAAATAAAGTACTGTCATAACTTCTGTGTAGGAGACGTCAGGGACATACGTTAGATAACAAATTAATATCGACTTGCAGAACTGTATCTCAAAAATATTGAAAATATGACCAAAAACTGAGGCAACAGTGAAATCAAAGTTTCTTTTAATATCCACTTTCAGAAAGCTTCACTAGAATAATACAAAAGTTAAAATCACAGTTTGTATGTGTACAATCTCAGAATGACAATCAATCATATAGTTTCAATTAAACAATTAAACCATTAAATAATTAAAAACAACCTATTTAACTGTTCTGTTACCACTCCTTTTCCTTTCCTTCAGAAAACATAATATTAATAATATTACTGTGTTCATTTAAACCAGATAGAGAGCCTGCTTTCAACTTTATTTGCCATTCAACTTCTTTTTTCTCTACATGGTTTCTATAATCCTCACCTCTCTTATCAGATTTAATATGATCTAAAGCAGAAAAATTAAACGTTTTGTACTTCTTACAAGAAACAGAATGTTTAAACAGAGCTTTAAAAAAACTAGTAAAACTGAACACAACCAGAAACGAGTGTAAAATACACCGATAATGAAAAAACGCTGTGACTGCACTTAAGGATGACACCAAAAAGTATTTTAGTGTAGTCATATGTTTTATAATTGCTTTTCATCAGAAGACTTCCTCAGAAATATTATAACATAAAAAACACTCCAAATAAATATTCAGTTGAGTTTTAAAACATCCGATCACAGCACCAGACAGTTAATACAATTAAACCAATGAACACAGTGATTATCAAACGATAGGGCCACCACCTTTTAAACGGGCTGAAGTGGGGCATGTGGGTGTGGCCAATATCACACTGGCCACACCCCCTACCATGACATCACCACAGCAGTTAAGAGTACCACAGAGCATGTTGCCATCCCTCAAAAATAGGGACATATTTTAAATATTACTCTTATAAACTCAGAAAGTTGCTTGGGTAATAAGGTTTGTGTTAACATACATTTTCTGAAGGATTTGAAGTCTTAAAGTTAAATGCATGTTATTATTTAGTGACTTCAGTCCTCAGATCTTCCCAATGACTTGCCAGAACACCCCCCCACAATTTTTATGATGAGTAGACCAAAAAATATGAGGTAAAAAAATCTGGACATAGGTATCTGCCACACCTTAATTGCAATGATGATGGCATTATCTGCAATGCCAATAGCATCACCATCGTTACTTCACAGATCACAATGTATGCTACAGAAAAATTCTATAGAGCGACTAAAATATTTGGAATTGGCTTTACAGCAACAAAGTCAAAGTCAGTACCTCCAAAGTTATTGCAATATTAATCATTGGTACCATACGTGGTGTGGGGCAAAGGAGGCAGTTCTGCTGGGTGCAAGCTGCTAGAGGATCATCTGGCAGTGCATTTGAGCAGCTGACTGAGTGCAGGTGCAGCACAGGCAGTTACCTAGTACAAGCAGTTACCTAGTACAAGCAGTTACCAAGTACAGGCAGTTACCTAGTACAGGCAGTTACCTAGTACAAGCAGTTACCTAGTACAGGCAGTTACCAAGTACAGGCAGTTACCTAGCACAGGCAGTTACCTAGTACAGGCAGTTACCTAGTACAGGCAGTTACCTAGCACAGGCAGTTACCTAGTACAGGCAGTTACCTAGTACAGGCAGTTACCTAGTACAAGCAGTTACCTAGTACAAGCAGTTACCTAGTACAGGCAGTTACCAAGTACAGGCAGTTACCTAGTACAGGCAGTTACCTAGTACAGGCAGTTACCTAGCACAGGCAGTTACCTAGTGCAGGCAGTTACCAAGTACAGGCAGTTACCTAGTACAGGCAGTTACCAAGTACAGGCAGTTACCTAGTACAGGCAGTTACCTAGTACAGGCAGTTACCAAGTACAGGCAGTTACCTAGTACAGGCAGTTACCTAGTACAGGCAGTTACCTAAGCAGCAGTGGATGGTATTTCACAGTGTGCAGCTGCTTAAATTACTTTTAGTGTGAGCGTGTGTATGTGTGTGTGTGTGTGTGTGTGTGTGTGTGTGTGTGTGTGTGTGTAGCAAAGAGCTCCACAGCATCACAGGAACATTTTTTTTGTTTGTTAGTTTGATCTTCACCTTCAGAGGAACTTTCTTTTACTCCTCAGCTTCAAATTGAGGGTGGCACTATTCAGGGTGTTAACTGAGTGAGGGTCACAAAAACAAATAACTGTTGCACAGAAACACAATGGTGCTGACAATCATTGCAAAAATTAGATACTGACAACTTGGATTCAATACGGACTAAAACAGATTAATACATTTAGTGTTTTCATGGTTATCGTAGCAGACTTCTTCACCCCCTACCTCACCTTAATAATGCATACTAAACATAACCCCGATCCTGCCACTAACTCTAACTAATTTGTAATTTAAAGACAGTGGCTGTAGAGCAGTGTAATATTAGTGCTTATACAGCTGCTAATAGAAAACTGGGATTTATCTTTTATTGTGTTTTTTTATTTCTTTAGTGGGGAGTTTGGATTCAGCCAGGAAGAGCCCTACAAAAATTATCATTGTAGGGCTCTACTCTTTCTGACTGAATCCCCTCCCCTTCACGAGTTTCAGCCAATTGCTGCATGATTTACAACACCCGGACCTAACAGGGAACAGCTCTACTTGCAGGTCCAGGTTTGTCACTGTTGGTGATGTAACCGAATTGCCGTGGAAAAAACAGAAGTGTTTGCGGTTTTTCCTTGGCGATTCAGCATTATTGAAAAGCGGAACTTTTAAAATCCCATTGTTTTACAGAGCAGGCATTGGGATGAGGTAGCTCAACCCATGAGTGTCCTGCTGATAACGGGATGGGTGGCAAACTTATCATCCATCCAAATTAACACTTCAAAATACACTTACAGTCTGTATGAAACAACTCATAAACTATAGATTTATAATCAAATAGTTAATTTTCTGTCAGCTGAAAAATATTTTATATTGATACTATCATTTAAACTAGATGGAAGGTGAGCAGCTAACCTAATTTGCCACTCAATTTGTCTTTTTGCCACCTAGTTTTTGAAATCACCACCTCTCCTGTCTTCCTTGCTCATGTAGCTCATCTGGCATGCTGTGGAGATCCCCAAACTGGCAATCAGAAAGCTGTTGTCTGCTGAACTTTAAAAAGGCAATTACTACCACAGATTCTTCTCACACTAAGGACTTCAGCACTCCAGCTGAGTCATAAAGGCAGTATTGGCATTCATTTATGAAGCCATGATATCTTCACAGCTTCATTAATTAATGCTACTGCTGAGGTCCCATACCACTGTTACCTATTGATCATGTCCCATAACAGCTTATCCCTGTGGTAATTAGTCCTTTCACCACACACTTTTTATGCCTCTGTCCATTTGTATACGTCAAGCCCAAATGGTTAGTACTACTCATATGAAATGGCTTTTGTATGGGACTCTTAAGCTTTAAATACACAAAGACAAGTGTGTGAGTGTGTGTGTGTGTGTGTGTATCTAGAAGCAGAAAATATTGCCATGCAGCTATAACAGTCAAGCAATGGGCTTTATAACTGATATCAGATTTACTTTATTGTTCATAAAAAGTTAAACCTTCATTTTTGAATCACTTTAGAGGATTAGGGTTTTATAGTTACTTTAGAGGATTAGGGTCTTATAGTCACTGTAGACAATTAGGGGGATTGGGGTTTTATAGTCATTGTAGAGGGTTAGGGTTTTAGACAATTTTCTCATCTTAGCTCTAGTAAATGGACATACTGGAAATCAAGAAAAAATAACATTTTTATGGCTAATGCCTACTAAAAAAGAATAGTTTGTCCACCAGTAGACATTTCTTTTTTTAAATGTCTTGCAAGTAGTTGATAATCTAGTCATAGAGCCCATATCCCTGACAGTATTTCCTGTTCAACGATGTGACTGTGAAATGGTAACTTGTTTATTGATCGCACCCACGCAGGGATACTTTTCTTTTCCCGAAAAGTGTGCAGCTTTCAACTTAAATGTAAGAAGGTACAGATGGGCTTGGTAAAAACTATGCATTTTGCTGAGAGATTTGGAGATTCATTTTCTTCATGATCTTTTTTGACCATGTCTAAAAGGTCTCTTACACCCTAGCAGGTACTCACAATCAGTGAGATTGCATTTAGCATTTTTTTTGTAAACTTTCACACTGGATCTTTTTTCTTATATATATTTAGGATTGTTCTACTATGAAATGTCAAGTGATAAAACCCCAGTCATCAGATACACCAAAAAAAAAACAAACAAAAAAAAAACTCAAAATACAATAGACAGAAAAAAGTTAACTTCCATTTTTTTTTTTGTTTTTGCAGGGAAGGGAAGCCTCCTACCTATATCCCTTAATTTAGGGGGCAAGCCCCATCCCAGAATGTATATCTATATCTATATATCTATCCATATCAATCTATCTACCTACCTACAGGCTTTCTGGTTGCATCAACTTAAGGAAAGGAGAAATTAAAAAAAAAATCCAATCACAAAGATATGAAAGAACCACTGATTTCTTATGGAAGACAGCAACTGGGAGAATGTTCCTCTGTGTTGTGCAATCTCAGTTTGGCCACCTGTAGAGATAAAATCTAGGGCTTATTATCACAAATTTAAATTTTACAATTATGACTAAATTTCTTTATTAGTTTTACAAACTGTGGACAATTTCATGTGACTACATCATGAGCTCCCAGAAATATGCTGCTTGTCTATAGGTTTAGTTTAGTTAAAGTGTTTTTTATTAACTTTTATATCACTCATTGCAGGATCCCCCTTCTTTACTATTACTATAAAATTAAGTTAATTAAAAAGGATTACTATGGCAGAGATGAAAGTTAAAACCAGCATGATTAATCATAAAATACAGGTTCACTTGAACTAAACAAAACAGGCACAAAGGTATATAAGTTTTGCCAAGCAGAGTTTATCAAATTGTGCTCCTCTTCTTAAAGCCATATTTAATTAATATACATGTTTGTAATACAAAAAAATGAATGTAAAGCCCTGGAAATATATATTTTTTGGAGTTGAAGCTCCCCTACAGCACATGTGTGGCTCACTTTGTCCTGACACCCCTGTATTTATTTATGTGTTTGTTTGTTTGTTTACTGGCTGAGTGGACATATCTGTTGACTCTTTTCAGCCACAACCCAGACTCAGACATCAAAATATAAAGGCATTTACTTGTTCTTAAAGTTATTACAGTGTAAACAGCAAATAAATGAGGCAGCATGCAACAAAATTAATAATGAGATTCCATACAAAATATACTCATTGTAGTTACACAAGTTCATTTACCCAGTTGCTAGAAGTGAACTTTGAGGTGTAGAGTTTTACTTACAGGCTTCTGAAGACATAAACAGCTACCTCTGTACAGTTAAACATGTTCTTAATAGCAACTGCATATGGCTTCTTTGAGGATATGTTTTAGTGAGCTTTTAGAGGCCTCCATTATTTGCACGTCTCTGACTTAATTTGGGAGATTATTCAAGATGACAGGCCTATTCCTTTTAAAGCTCTCTTGCTTATATTGTTTCATAATGTATTACAATTCTGTACAGTTGCATGAGATGGCTGTACAATCTTGAGCTGTCTTATTTATGTATGAGGAATGCACAGGTCTTATTTCTTTACAGAAGTTACTTTATAGTGTGTATTTTACAGTTTTTTAGGTTTAGTTCTCCCCAATTAATACAAATTTACATTGAAATACCTTGTTAAAGACTTCATAGATTTTGTTTATGTTTTTCTCAAATATTTTATTAGAAAAATGTAACAATAAGATAACAGAATATATATATATATATATATATATATATATATATATATATATATATATATATTGAAAGTAGATATCAAACAAACAAATGAAAAAAAGAATATCAAAATACAACAAAAGTTACTATTTACAGAGTTGCCTACTATATACCAAAAACTCTAAATATTCATGAAATAGTATTTATTATTGACATTTTGGTGACTATTTATTTAGCAGTTCTTTAAGTTTCATCCAGGTGTTGTACGAAATAATAATTCTGGTTGTTCTCGTCTTGATTGTAAGAACTTCTAATTGACAGATGTCAGTTGTAATATTTATACATTCTTTCAAAGTTGGAGTCAATTTATTTTTCCAGTTCTTGGTGATTACCTTTCTTGCAATTGCTAAAATACTCGAGTAATTTATTTTTTGAGACAAGGAGGCACTGGCGGGTTAAATAAAATTAATGATTTATTTAAAGTAAATTGATCATTAAATAAGGCCTGGAAAAAGGCATTAATATTATCTCATAATGGTTTAATAACTATACAGTCAAAAAGTATGTGCTGTCAGTCTGATTTAATATTCAACTTACATCTCCAACATCCTACTTTTTTATAAATTAATTAAATTCTCTTTGGAGCAATGAAAGTTTTATGTATGAATTTCCAAGAGAATAACTTCCATTTTAATGAGAAAGTGGTTGGTTTTGAAGACTGTAGCATAAATGTGTTATATACTTCACTTGGAAAGTAACTATTTATGGATTTGAAATAATCTCAATAACATTCATTGTAATATTTTGAAGCATTTTAACCACTTTATATATTCTGGATAGAAACCCTTTCTCCATTATGTTCTAATGAATCAAAATAAGTAAAAGATCAATGAACTTAGGAACAGCAGTTTTAACAGATAATTGCATTACCTTAATTTTATTTTCTACTGAATATCTACAGTTGTGGATATCTGACCATATTTTCTTACTTAGATTTTATTTTGTCATTATATATTCTGCTGTTTGCAACTTTTCTGTATCAATCAGCTAAAACCAAAGATCAAATTATTTTTCTTAAATGCAATCATTATAGATGAATTAAATGTACATATGTTGTTTTGAATATATGCTGTAGGAAACAATAAAAACATGCTTTATATTCCTGATTTTTATAAATAAAATTATTTTATTATTGTCATGGAGATATAGGAAAATTAATGAATTGGTTTTGATTATCTAAATTTTAATCTTTTAATAACTAAAGAAGATTAGTGTTTACTATTTTTAAGTAACTATTATAAATGATTGGATTTTATTCAAATGCTTTCTTGTTTCTTTTTCCATTTGGTCAAAGAGAAATTGTTTTTATAATTGATGATAAAGAATACAATTCTAAATCTGGTAAACCAATACCAGTATAAGACCAATCTCTTATGTGATGATTTAGAGCTAATCTAGATTTATTGGGATACCAAAGAAATCTAAGAATTAAGGAATTAAATTCTCTTGTATTTTGTTTGGAAGGCAGGAGAGATAGTGATCATATTATATATAACATTTTTGGTAATATAATCATTTTTATTATAGAAAGTCTCTCTTCTATACGAACAAAAACTTGTTCCATTTATTAATAAAAGTATTTATACTAGCTAAGCTATTATTATAATTCACTTTCATTATATTTTTAATGTTTTATGTTAGTGTTATCCCTAAATATTTATTTATTTTTTATCTTCCACAATATATTTAGAAAATCCATGTTATGAATACTGGTATTTGTAGGTAAATTTGTATTTTGTTTTCATTAAAAGAAAGCACAGATTTTTTTTCTGAAAAGTCTCTATTGCATTAAGAACACCATTAAGATAATGCTTATTATCATTTGGAGTCAAAAGAATATCATTGACAATCAGTAATATTTTGGAATTTAAATTATTTATCTGTATGCCTTTGACATCTAATCTTGACCTTATATAGGTTGCAAATGGTTTCATAATTAAAGTAAATAGCAGAGGTGACAATGAGCAACTCTGTTTAGTTCCTTTAGAAATCAAAATTGGCTCCAAAATATATGAATCTATTTTTATATAAGTAAATGAGTTTTCATAAAGAGGATTTGTAAGTTATAAGAAAGTATTTGAAAAAAATACATTCCTTTAAGTCCAGTAAAAAGTATTTCCAATTAACTAAGTCAAAAGCACTATTAATGTCTAAGCTTATTAATGTTAAGTTATCTTTAGTGTTGTTTACATAATTATGGTTAATATTTTTTAATGTTATCACTATTCCTATTTATTATGAATCCAGTTTGATTATTATTAATCAGTTACTGAAATTGTTCAATTCTAGTAGTATGTATATAGCCATACATATTTTATAATCAATGTTTAAGAACAAAATTGTCTATAAGAAGAACACTCTGCTGGGTCTTTATTGACTTTTAAAATCAGAGAAATAAGTGTGTACTTCCACGATGGTGAAACTTTTGTTAAATCTTTAACTGCTAAAAAAAACTTTAATCAAGATATTTAAAGCTTCTTTAGACATAAGTTTATAAAGTTCTGATGTTATGCCATCATTACCAGGAGCTTTGTTAGGTTTTGGATTATTCATTTGCTTTTAAGTTCAGACACTAGTATGGGTCTTTCAGTTAATTTAATTTGGTCTTCTGTTAACTTATTTTTAGTGTATTATTAACAGCTTCTTGTGAATCCATTGTTGGATTAAATTGGTTAATTTTATTGAAGTGAGTCTTAAATACCCTTAAAATATCCTCTATTTCAGTAAACCTTTTCTTACCATCAGGGGAATACAATTCTTTAATGTGATTACATTTAATAAGCACACTTGTTCTTGAGGCTAATTTATGCATGGATTTTAGATTTATAAAATAATTAGTTAATTTAACCTTTTTTCAAATTTATCATAGTTTTATGATTTAGAATTTCTAAGTATTTACTTTGTACTTTTTGACTTCTTCTTTTATTGGGTTGCCATGTCCTTTTTGATTGTCCAGCTTTAGCGTATCGGTTTTTACTTGTAGAGCTATCAATTACTTTTCCCATTGATTTTTCTTTAAAACATAGCAATTCATAATTTTACCATTTATATATTATTTAGAGCATCCCATACATAAATGTCAAATATATCTTCTATTAAACTCAATAAATGTTTGACTTTCTTTATTAAAGAATTATTTAAAATCCTTCAAATTAGATATATAAGCTGTTATCATTTTAATGGGAATATTGTTATTAGTATTTAATATAAGTTCAAATGTTATAGCATTATGACTTTGCCTAGTCTAGAAGTTAAATCATTAGAAACAAATAGTAAATTCTTGATTGAGATCTATGTCTATATGAAAAGTGAGTAAAAAAGTGATTCTGGGTATGAACATTCATTAATATCCTTGATATGAGATACATCTATGAAATTTGCTGAAGCTGATATTCTTCACTTTCCAGTGTAATTTGAATCATTATCTTTTAAAATACAATTAATGTCTCCTGCTATAACGATGCTACCTTTTGAGAGTTGTATAATCTGATCAAATTAGTATTTAACTGTTTGAACACTATACCAGGTATCCAATGTATATTACTAAGGGTATATAGTTTCCCTTTAATTTCCTTTGTTACTGAACAAAACATACCCTTATCATCGCTAAATATATTTAATATATTGGGTGTAGGCAAAGAATTTCTCCACAGTATAGCTACCCTTCTTTTTTTCTGTATATACTGAGAACTATTTAATGTTGTGTAATATTTAGTATTAAGTCTACTTATATCTTCTTGTAACAAGTGAGTAATTGCAAGAAAATAATCTGGGAAGAAATAACTTTATAAACTTATTTAAACTACATCTCTTGCAACCATTATTTAATCAATGGATATTAATGGAAATGAACTTTAAACATGTCATATAATAATTATAACAAAAAGGAAATTAATAACACATTGATTCTCAAATGCAATATTAATGAAATCGTGAACTGCTTATTGTCAATTATAATTCTAACATTCTTAATATTATTAAGTATATGTATAACAAAAATGATAGTAGACACCAATAAAATACAAAATGCTATATGAAAAATTAAACATACAGTTCTTTTAATTTTCATTCCCCTCATGGAGTCTAACACTCCTAGCTTGAATAGTGAATCTATCCAAACTTTCCCACCCACTAAAATGAGTAGTTCTGATACCCACTGACATTTTACAAAAAATGATATGTTATTTATATGAATGTCACACTCTAAAAAATCAATAAAACATTAAGTTTTTGTAAACATGTAATACCTGAGACAAGTCATTTGTACATTGAGAAATAGATAAACTTGTATACTATAGTATATAACATTGAATAATAAGCAGGTATTAACTTTCAACACTTTTACTTTTAGACTTATGCAACTCATTTGTATCTAAATTGTTAAAAAAAGATGGTCATCATTTAAATCATCATCTCTATCACAACATATATTGAAAGTTAGTTCCATTGTGCATGCCACAGATATATTCTTTGGTTAAGCAAAATAAATTCCTATTATAATATTATTAATCTTTTCTAACAGTTAAATTCCAGTCTTTCATATAACATGCTAGAATATATTCAAAATAAATATTTTATTTTTATTATCAAATTACTAAATGTGCAAATCTGTCTGTCTACATAAGCGTAAATATGTTTATTAATGAATGCGTATGGATTTTTCATTAATTTCTCTTGTATTTGTAAGCTAATTTAAGAAATTAAAATATCATGAATAATAGACTATGTCAAGACTGTATTTTACATAGGAAATATATTTATGAAGGGAAGGTTCTTCAGTATATGTATAAATGAAAGTATTCTCAGCACCTTGGCAGTACTCTTTATGTAATTTGTTTTGCAGCCATGAAGTTAAGAGTCATTTAAAATCTATGTCTGCAAAAAATACTAATATTTCATTGTGCCTATGTGTTCATCTAATAGAATTGTGTTATCTGTCCCAAGCTTTTACAATCTCCCTCTAAAGATTTAGTCATACCTCAACAAACTTCAGCTGTCATAAATTAGTATTTTAATATCTCCATTATTACATAGTCTGTAACTTCTTTAAATCCTTTTACAGTATTTAGTGGATTGTATCATTCTTTTGTATCTGTTTCTATTTTTCTATTCAATATTCTCCCTTCTATCTTCATGTTTAGTTTTCTCTTCTTGTCTTCTTTCTTATTACTTTTTCTCAATTAATTCATTTTTTAGTTATACTTATATCCATGAAAACTTCTAATATCTCTAAATCTAATATTTAATGTTAGAAGGGTATTTGTATCCCATATGAGCTTTAGTCCATTGTTATTATTTACAAAATATCCATTTCATTTTTTTATATCTACAACACTGTTTATGTACTGTTGTTAGATATTAACTTCAACTAATCCAGTCTTTATTAATCTTATGAACACTTGTGTTCTTACATTTCCCATAATCAAATATGTTCAAACCTAGTCTAATGTGCCTGCTATGCCTTCTTTATTATTTACAATCTAATAGATTGTTTGTCTTCTAAGCATACAGAATTGCTTTTTGTTTAAAACTTTTAACATTTTGACTTTAAGTAAACTGACATGCCCTATAACTTAGTCAGCATGACTTTTCAATAGAAATGTTAAAGCTGCTAGAAATAATACATCATTTTACATTTTGGAACATCAGAAACTGAAATAAAATGTCAAACGCAAATGCCGCACTGATCTAGTGGTGTTCGCAGAGGTCTAACATAGACCCTAAAGCTTAATCTACCACACCAAGAGTTGTCTTCACAAGCTGCCATTAAAGTAAGCTAGCTCTCCTTAGGTCCCACGCAACAACTCAATAATGACATTGGTTGCTTGCATTCCCCACAGCGACGGCAACACACCATCACCAACACCACCAACCAGCAGCACAGTGAAACAATGCCAGCAAGCTACATAAAACCACCAGAATGAAAAATAACATGCATGCAGAAAGTAAATGATCAAGAATAAACACCACAGATAACCTTCCTCCATTCACCATCAGAGATCTTAAAAGGAACAAGAGGAAGACAATGTAACCACAAGATCCCATAACATCGATACCATACAAAGACTAGAAATATAAATACAAGCAAGAAATGTCAAACACACCGTCAGACAAATCTGCATGTATTTAAAAGGTCCAGTAGATTTAAAAATAAGCATGTAACACTGTGGCTAGACAACAACATTAATCAAATCAAGAAAACTTCTAAGAAAGCTATAATATGCAACTTTATAAATTAAACTAAAGAAAGTAAAACATTTAAAAAAGACTAATTCCTGTATGAATCATTGTTTAAGTGAAATAAAATAAAAACATTATAAGAATATGAATAAAGGCAACCTGCATACAAAAGTAAAACCAAAACAAAGCATGTATTAAAGACATAATAATGATAAAAAATACTGATTATTTATTTCTCAATGTATGTAGAATATGTGTAAATCTTTATAGGAATATATTAATTATTAATTTTAAATATGTAATTAGTGAAAGAAAAAATACATTGAAAAATAATTACCTTAATGAAGAATGCATCCAAACTTCCTTTTTGAGTAGAAGTAAGTTAATGGAAAAATATATGAAGTTATTATTATGCAAATATAGCTTTATGCTAATTTATTATTATTATTAGAGTTTTAATAAAGAGTCATTTTTCTTTTAGTTTCTTTTTTCTTTCATTAATTATCCAACTATTTCTTTCAGCTTGACTTTTCAAGGAGCTGTTCCAATCCATATCTTCTATTTGATCTATTATATTTTTTATTTCAAGAATATCATAGCATTGTCTAACTCTTTAAAGGTTCTAGTTTCATCAGGAAGAAATATTTTTAGTCTGGTTAGAAAAAGCAAATGGATTTTAATCTGTTTTTGTCTTAAATTCTTTAGTTAAAGGTAGAAAATATCTCCTCTTGGACATCATAATAGTAGTCATAATCAAACCTTATTATTTTATCATCTAGCTTGATAGAAGATTTTGTCCAGAATGTTTTGAGGATTAATTCTTTGTCCTGAGATAAAAAAAAAAAATCTCACAATAGCAGATGTCAGTGGTGGGTTGTTTTTGGAGGAGGAAGTAACCAAGGACCTATGTGCTCTCTCAATGCCATAAAATAGCTTCATTAAATCAAGAGTTTTAGGGAGCCAGGATGTTAAAAAGGTTTGTCATACTTCTCCCTTCAATTTTTTCAGGCAAACCAAAGATATGGATGCTGTTTCTCCAAGTCCTGTTTTCTAGATCTTCCATTTTATTCAGGAGTAGAGTATTTTATTTTAGTAAGAATTCAATGTTATTTCCATCTTCAGCTAATCTCCCTTCTATGTCATTTACGACATCCTCTATTCCAGATATTTGTCTTTCTGCTGGTTTAGAGTCTCTTGTATTTGTTCCATCTGTTTTGAACATTTTTCTTTAAAATTGTCTAATTTGTTGTCTATTTTGTCCATTTTCAAAGAAACTTCTTGTATTTTGATAAGAACAGACTGAAGTTTTTTTTCAGAGATGAATCCTGAGAGCTTGTTTTTGTGTCACCATTTTGAATTATAAATGAGGACATTTTCCAGACAAAAGTTGATGGGAAAATGATGATCTATAAAAATAATGTTTTGATATTATCCTTCAGAACAACTCAAAGTAGTGATATTTAGTTAATAGATGACATAGGATAACTTAGAAGCATAATTTCCTGTTAGAAATAAAATAGAATAGCAGCGCAGGAGAACTCTGCTGCTAGCTTGTCAGCATCCTAGCCACACCCCATAGATTTCAAATTCAAACTTTGAATAGTTTAGTCCATCTATGGCGCAAAGTAGAAGACAATCTGTGAAATGCAGAGGAGCTAAGAATTTGGTATTTCATGTAATAGGTTCATAGT
>NC_056746.1:29438495-29458495 GCF_019279795.1 Protopterus annectens
TAATATCAAAATTAAGCATTTAAATATATCAAAAACTAAGCATATGAGATTTGGGAGATGTATTGAAAATTTAATATTTAATGCAGCACGCGGTGATTGAAACTGTAGATTCATTTAAGGACCTGGGTATATGAGTAGATCCAGTATTGTTTTTTTCTAATCGTATCAGCCAATTGGTTAATGATACTTACAGAACTATAGGTTGTATAAAAAGATTTATTAAGTCTAGGAAATCGGAAATGCTGAAATAATTTTTGTTAGTTATATTAGACCCAAACTTGAGTATGAAATAGCAATACAGAAACCTTATAAGAAAACAAGTATGAGTAAACTGGAAAGAGTACAGCAGAAATATACCAGAGGCATCCATAGATGTGAACATTTAAGTTATTATGAAGGACTAAAATATCTGAATTTGTACAATGTCTCATACAGATGTTTAAGAAGAAACCTTTTTCAGGTATATACGGCATTTAGAAACAACTACCTCTTGGAATGTTTGGGGCTATCAAACGGTAGTAGAGAATCATCAGATAACCTATGGAGAAGAAAATAACACCAAGACAACGTTGATATATAGGGGGTCCGAATGGAGCAATGATAGGGGGTCCGAATGGAGAGATGATAAGTCAGCGAGCAAAGAAGAATAGCAGTGCTGAAATTAAATTCATTCTCAAGCCTTGGTGAGGACCTTCATGAGGTGGACCCGTTTTTTTCACAAAATCTCACCAAGATGACACTGATATATAGACTGTATTTATACAGCATGTATCACGGACAGAAGTAGGTCAAAAATTAAAAAAGATAGCTGGGTGGACAAGACCCAGGATAAAAAAGTGCCCAATCCTGGTAGGCACATTGGTGCCAGGACTGGAAAAAGTGACAGTGTAGATTCCTCAAAATACAGAAACATTCCTACAATGGGGCCAGGCCAGGCCCAGGGGGAGGATGGCCCCCCTGTTGTAGAAAGTAGCAGTCCACAAAAATCACAAAAGCTGATAGGCCAAAGAAGAGTCATAAAGGGGATAGAGTAGACTATTGAGTGTAAGAAATAATTTATGTATTGTTGCTATTAAGCAACAAGCCCAAAATTTCCAGACACAAGATATACAAAAAGATTAAGAGAGAAATTAGAGGAAAGAAAAATACTTCCACAAGAAAAACTGTCAGAAGCTTTGTGAAAAACGTTGTGTAGACCAAGAAACATTGTATAGACCAAGACACTTTGATCTGCTTGGAAAAAGAAGCATCTGAGGAAGTGCAAAAATATAAACAACAACATTTAGAGATTTTCTGAAAGGTATAAAAAAGAAATGTGGATATGAGAAAGAAAGAGAGATTTAATATGGTACAATATTTATGCAAAGTTGAAAGCCAAATTAATCAATACAAAAAAGGCAGCCCCAAAGATATTCAAAAAGATATATAGGCAATGGGATCCTGATATGGAAAATTTCACAATAATAAAAATAACACCACAAAGAGGAAACGTAGAAAAGAAGATTAGTAAAGTAGAAGTTAAAAAATAGAAGCTGAAGTTACGGAGTGCCTGTGAAGTGAAGGATTTGGTTTAGATTGAAGGTCTAACACAAGTTACATCACAGCACGATAGAACGAGTCCCCAAAGTAAGGAGAAACAGGAAGATCAGAAGACGTCTGATGAAGAAATATGTACATGTGAAAGAAAAAGAGATTTAATATCATATAATATTTATGCAAAGGAGAAAGCAAAACTAATTTAATACAAAAAGAGCAGCACCAATGATATTTGAAGAGAAATACAGGCAAAGGAATCCAGACATGGAAAACTACAATACAAAACAAAAAAGAAGACAAAGAGGAAAAGTAAAAAAGAAGATCAGTGATGGTGAGGTTAAAGAAATAAAACTGAGGTTATGGAGTACCTGGGAAGTGAAAGATTTATTGCAGAAAATCTAACTCAGAAAACACCACAGCAGGATAGATTAATGGACCTCCAAATGAAGGAGAAACCAGTGGAATGGGAAGCAACTGATCGGTTGTCATATGAAGATATTTTGGAAACTTCCACAGGAAACCAGTATAAACTTTCAGTTTAAGCTGGATAGCAAGGAAAGGAACAGGAAACTGTGGAAACTCTGACACAGTCAATGTTGAGGAGTGATAGGCCAGTGAGTACCCAGATGGCAGAGCAATGGATAGCACAGGGCGAAATTGAAGAGAATGTGCCACAGGGAGATGCAAAAGAACCTTCTATAGAATGCCCATACGAACTGGAAAACAAAAAATGTGCCCTCAGTTTAGAAGAAAATGAGTTAAGAGAAGAGTTGCTTGATTCAATAGAGATAGATAGATAGACAGATAGATAGATAGATGGATAGATAGATAGATAGATAGATAGATAGATAGATAGATAGATAGACAGACATGTTAAGATCAATGAAAGAAATAGATTGCAGGTCAATAAAACCCCAAAAGTCAGAAGTTTGATAAAGCAAATGAGCACAGTAATTAGGCCTGTCCATAGAGAGCCAGGTGATATAACAGAAGTAAACAGGATATATTACTGTGCAGCTAAATTAATAGCTGATAAAGTTCTACCACAAGAACACAGGGTAGTGAGGGAAAGGAAGGGGAGAATTCGAATACCATCATGGAAGTATCGAATAGAGAAAACTATAAAGCAATTAAGACAAGAAGTGTCACGTTAGAAGAGTATAGAAGAGGGAACAGATCAACAAAAATACTCAGAAAGACATAATAAAAGCAATGTGCAGTATTATAACGGATCAGGGTTTATCATGTACTATCACAAATAATAAACAAAAATATCAGCACAGGCAGAAAAACGTAGAAGATACACAGACAAATATAAAGGAAAAGTACAAAATGAGGAATTTATTGATCACCCAAAAAAAGTTTTACAGAAAATTGGGAAACAAGGTAAAAGGAATTGAAAGACCACCAAAAAAAGAAGAAATAGATATATTTTGGAGAAGTATCTATGAAGATCCTGTGGAACATAACAAAGATGCTAAATGGATAGAAGAAGTAAAAGAAAGAATAAGAAGTTTAAAGGCACAGGATATGAAATGGGATGAAGTAACAGCCAGAGAGATTGACACAAAGTTAAGAAAAGCCTCTGATTGGAAAACCCCAGGCCCAGATGCTGTGCCTAACTTCTGGTTAAAAGTATTAATATCTTAGCATGAAGATTTATCCATGAATAAGAACTATTTATATGGGCACCTCAAACAGACACCAACCTGGTTAATAACAGGAAAAACAATTCTCCTACTTAAGAGTGAACCTGCAAGCTACCCTAAAAATTATACACCAATAACTTGGCTTCCCACGACATATAAACTAAATACTGGAATTGAGGCCGACAGAGTTTATAGTAATTTAAAAGAAAAATTAATTATGGCAATAGAACAAAAGGCCAATAAAGGAAAGTCATATGGAACAAAGTATCATTTGTTGTTAAATAAAGTCATAGTGGAGAAATGTAAAAAGGGGAAGAATCTAAGTATGGCATGGACTGACTACAAAAAAGCATTTGACAGTATCCCACAGTCATGGATAAAATAGTACTTAAAACTGTGTAAGATACACCCTACACTGATAAACTACATCACAGCAACCATGAAACAGTGGCAGACCACTTTACAGTTAAGCCATGATGAAGGACAAATTATTATTCCAGGGATAAAAATCCAAAGGGGGATACTCCAGGGTGACTCTCTGTCACAGTTGCTCTTTTGCCTTGCCTTTAACCCATTAAGATGTCTGGTTAGCAGATTAGGTCATAGCTATGATTTGGCTCCCAGAAAGCAACAAAGTATAAAGACTTCTCATCTTCTCTTTGTTGATGATTTAAAACTGTATGGCTCATCAGATGAGAAACTGAAAGCACAATTGCAAGTAGTCAAAATGGTACTTTTTTCATTAAACCCCTACCACTTCGCTCTGCTGTGGTTTGGCGATATTTCCTCGCCAGTTTGGATTGCCTTCTTTCCTACATCACTGACAAAGATGATATAAAAAGAAATACACAAAGAAGGTATTCATGTGTATTGCATGTTAATGGAGTACATACAATAAGGACAACTTGTAACACAAATAACAATAATTAATATATGTAACACATTTAATGAATAGAACAGGCATCAGAACAGTAGCCGTTAAACCCCTACACTTTGCACTGCTGAGTTTTGGTAGTATTTCCTCACCAGTTTGGATAGCCATTTGGGGTTGGAGTCTCATTTTAATTTCATGAGGTGCTTATTGGAACACAAGCTTTGTGAAGAATACCTCTTTCTTGAAGAAATCGGATAGCCGCTTCTTCATCTCTTGGCAAATCCCAAAGCGTAACATCCATTGCAGTCATAAAAATCACAGCTATGATTACATGAGACACATGGTTAATGGTTCTAAACACAATTATGAACACGAACCAAAAAAAAGCGGCAACTGGTATGGGTGAAATATGTCAAAACAAAACCAGCGGCAAGTGGTAGGGGTTTAATGGAAAAGTACCATCAAAACTTTTTCAGATGATATAAGGTTGTCATTTGGTCTTGATAACTGTGCAAAAGCAACCTTTAAAGCAGGAAAGCTACAGCACCAAGAAAACATCAGTTTGGAACAGGAATGTGATATAAAAGAACTTGAGGAAGAGGGAGTGTATAAATATTTGGGAATTGATGAAGCATCAACAATAAAACATGAACAAATGCAAATAAAACTTAGTAAGGTGTATTTTGAAGACTTAAATTAATCCTGAATACAGCACTGACATCTAAGAATACAATTCAAGCTATAACTCAATTTACTCTTCCTGCCCTAACTTACAGTTTTGGAGTGACTGACTGGCCCCAAAAGGTGTTGGATAGATAAAACCGGAAAACAAGAAGGATGCTTCTTGCTCATCAAATGATTTATAAAATCAAGATTATATATTCCCCATTCCAAAGGAGGTATGGCCCTCCTTGAAACTGATTACATGTATAGATCTTCAATCGTGGGACTGCATACATATCTGCTGAAGTCATAAGACTGAAACATAGTGAATGTTTTGAAACAAGAGGAGAATAAATCTATGATGACTTCCCGTCTTAATCTAGCAGAAGCATATCAGTGGCAAGCAATCAAAGAATGGAATGGAAGTCAATAGATAAAAACCAGGCAGCAACCAAATGTGCCAAAAACAAAAGAAAGAGTATAAGGTGAAGGATCAGATGAGAAGGCAAGATATGTGGAAAATGCATAAATATAGTTCAAGTATACAAAACTCCTGCAAGGATCTCATGTTGATAAGGCTCAAATGCAGGAATGGTTAAGGAGAGGCAAATTCAAACCAAAAGATGAAAGGTAAATATTGGTGGCCCAAGATAGTGGACTGCATACAGATTGGTTTAAAAAAGTCCATTGAAGATGTGGGAGAAACAGACAAATGTACGTTTTGTAAAATAGAATGGGAAACAGTTGCACACCTTGTTGCTGGTTGTGACATACTAATGGCAGAAGGATTGTATACTGAAAGGCATAGTAATGTGGCAAGGCTGTTTCACTGGGGATTGTGCAAACATTATAATACTGAAGTAGGTGAAAAACACTGGAAACATGAGCCACAAAGCATCACAGAAAATCATGAAGTTTACATCACATGGGATCACCCCATTGCCAACCGTTCAAATGATAGATGCAAGAAAACCAGTTATAGTGATCCGTGAAAAGAAGACAGAAGTAGCATTGATCACTGAAATCACCACACCCAGTGACTACAGTGTCCTGAGTACAGAGAGACACAAAGTCATAAAATATCAGGATTTGCAGGCAGAAATGACAGCAATGTGGAAGAAAGAGACCCAGATAGTTCCAATAGTAGTGGGAGCAACGGTGTCTTATAAAAAAGAATCCACAATAGTATTTAGATATGTTACCGTTACATGTAACTCCACATGAATTGCAGAAGGAATCATTACTGGGCACATTGCAGGTGCTGCAAAAAGCACTTCGGCTGACATCAAAGATTGAAACAATACTAATTTCATCAACTTTAATCGTACTTTGACTTAGGAATGGGGTCCATTCCCATCATGGTATTAGAAACCCAAAAGATTTGGAGAAATTAAAAAAAAGATTTCATAATAATTAGAAATGTACTAATTGGTTCACTGAAATTCTACTGATGCATGGAACGGATGACGAAATCACACTAAACTAGTTTAGATATTTTTAAGAACTGCAGGGACACATATTATGGAAATGACTATTGGTATAGTGGTAGTAATGCCCGTGCTTGAAATATTTGTATATATGTATGTAAACTGAGTTCTGTCTATAATAGCATTGCCAAATTTGAGGCAAGCTATCTCTAAGTCCACACCATAATTTCTGAAACAAATTTAGCTGATCTTCAAAAATAGAATGCTGTATGAACAGCAAATGTCCCCACAGAAAATACTACATAAGAACACTGCCCAGACATATCCAGAGCATTTACTGCACACAGACCATATACTGAACTTAGATCATCTCATTAAAACTTAATAAGTAACCAAAAAAAGAAACTCCCAAACCAGGGACATTGAGTCACTTCCTACCAGCAGCTTAAAATGAACTTCCTGTTACATTTAGATTATTAGATAGTTTGAATGACTTCACTAAAATCTTCTGTCACGCCTAGGCAACACTTACAGCAATATTTTCAGTCCAGAAATAACAGTCTTATTATTACTTTTTGGAAAAGTAAAGTTGGCAGTTTTATACACTAACTACTCAACCTGTTCTGGAATTATAACTCTTGTTGTTTCAACTTGCAAACTGCATTTTCAAATAAATAAGTACTGTAAATTGAATATATTATTATATAAGATGTATAAATATTTCTCAAAACTGACATATGTGTCCTGTATATTTAATTACTTATTTCTCATACTGTTTGGTTTTTGTACTTTCATGCAGTGTGTGTGCAATTCAGAAAACCAAGCTGCATGACAGGAGTAGGAAAATAACATGGCTGGCCACAGTATATGCTAATAACTGTATGGTGATGTGCCATGACTAATCATCATCATCATCATCTTCTTCTTTCGGCTGTTCCCGTTAGGGGTCTCCACAGCGGATCACCTGTTTCCATTTCTTCCTGACCTCTGCATCTTGCTCTGTCACACCAACCACCTGCATGTCCTCTCTCACCACATCCATAAACCTTATCTTAGGCCTTCCTCTTTTCCTGTTACCTGGTAGCTTCATCCTTAGCATCTTTTTCCCAATATACTCAGCATCCCTCCTCAGCACATGTCCAAACCAATGTAATCTTGCCTCTCTGGCTTTGTCTCCAAACCTTCCAACCTGGGCTGACCCCCTAATATACTTATTCCTAATCCTGTCCACCCTCGTCACACCCAGTGCAAATCTTAACATCTTTAACTCTGCCGTTACGAAAATAAAATTGCCAAATATTCCAAAGACAACCATGAGGCATTCTAGAACTATGTCAATAATGTAAATGGCACTGCTCAGATCTGCTGTGAGCTACAACAGAATGGCATTAAATATACTGATCCCAAGGATATTGCCAATATCTTGGCAGATTGATTCAGTGCCAACTTCACCCCCCTCTCACCCCCTAAATGGTCCATCTTAATACGGAAAGATTGCCAAATTCCGGTAATAACGGACACACAGGTAAAAAATGCACTCTCCAAAGCTAAGCATACAGCATCCATGGGACCAGATGACATCCCGGGCTGTGTACTTCATGAACTACAATATGAACTGGCACCTCATCTAAGTGTCATGTTTAATCATAGCCTCACTTCATGTTTCGTGCCCACTGAGTGGTGCAGAGCTACAGTTATCCCACTCCACAAGGGGGGATCCACCTTGGATCCCAGAAACTACCATCCCATCAGTCTGACAAGCCTTATCTGCAAGGCCATGGAGCATATTATCATGGAACTTATAAACAAAGACATTGGCAACCTTCAAACACTGGACCCCACCCAGTCTGGGTTCATGAAGGGCCGATCTTGTCTCCTGAACCTGAGTGACTTCTTTGAATCAGTCTGCAGAGCCATGGACAAGGGTAAGGTGGTCCACACAGCATATCTAGACCTCGCCAAAGCTTTGACACCATCCCCCACTCTGGAATCATAGGTAAACGCACTAAGCTGGGCATTAATCCCTATGTCATCCAATGGGTTGCCAACTGGCTTACTGACAGAACCCACACTGTAAAAGCAGCTGACTCCAAACCCAGGTCCAGACAAGTGACAAGTGGAGTACCTCGGGGTTCAGTCCTAGGACCGCTCTTGTTTGGCATCTACTTCTCTGAAATACAGGCCAACACTAAGGGACTCTGGCTAACAAAGTTTGCAGATGACTGAAAACTGGGAGCCATTATTGAATCCCCAAATGATGTGGATACTCTACAAAAGGGTCTTACAGAAACAGATGCTTGCTGCCAGAGCCATAGGCTCAATGCCAAGAAATGTATAGTTATTCCCTTTGGGAAAAAACATGTACCCGTGAATTACCACATAGGTGGCAGTACACTAAACACCAAAAGTGTGATAAGAGACTTAGGGACACAGGTGGACAGTGGTCTCACCTTTGATAACCACATCGCCCCAACAGTCAGAAAATCCTTCTATGTGGCACACCTCATCATTAAAGGCTTTTCATCCAGAAAAAAGGAGGTCATTGTCCCACTGTACTCATCCCTCATTAGACCCATTATAGAATACAACGCCCCATTTGGTATGTACCTCCCAAGACATCTGCAACAACTGGAAAGGCCGCAGAAATACCTCACTAAAAGAATCACAGGCATAAAGCACATGTCCTATGCTGGCCGCCTTAAAAACTCCAACTATACTCTGTCGCATATCGTCTACTCAGAGGCGATCTCTGCTTAACATACAAGGCCATGTCAAACCCAGAGCTGTTGGACATGCTACACTTAAAGAAATCCCAATCCCTCAGAGCCACATGCTCCAGGGATCTAAACCTTGTCATCACAATAAACAAAACATGCTGGAGGGATAGGTTCCTGACCCAGAGACTCCCCAGACTTTGGAATAGACTGCCCATAAATGTCAAGCAGAGTGCCTCTTTGGCCCTCTTCAAAAGGAACCTTGATGATTGGATGGGAGAAAGGAAATTTACCCCGGGGATCACGTCAGTTGCCGTGCTAGACAGGGGTCCAGGGAAGTAAATAGTGTGGGAAGAAATAGCCAGGGAATTGTTATGGCTAGGCTTGTATAGGCCCTAGGGCTGATAGCCTAGTACCAACCTATGAACCTATGAAGCTATGAACCATATCCAGTTCTGACTCCTGCCTTTTTTGTCACTGCCACTGTCTCCAACCCATATAACATAGCTGGACTCACTACCCTCTTGCAGACCTTCCCTTTCACTCTTACTGGTACTTGTCTGTCATAAATCACTCCTGACACTCTTCTCCACCCAATCCATCCTGCCTGTACTCTCTTCTTCACCTCTCTTCCACACTCACCATTACTCTGAACTATTGATCCCAAGTATTTAAACTCATCCACATTCACCACCTCTACTCCTTGCATCCTCACCATTCCTCTATCCTCCCTCTCATTCACACATATATTCTGTCTTAGTCCTGCTGACCTTCATTCCTCTGCTCTCTAGAGCATATCTCCATCTCTCCAGGCTCTCCTCCACCTGTTCCTTACTGTCACTGCATATCACAATGTCATCTGCAAACATCATAGTCCATGGGGACTCCTGTCTGATCTAATCTGTCAACATGTCCATCACCATTGCAAATAAGAAAGGGCTCAGAGCTGATCCTTGATGTAATCCCACCTCCACCTTAAACGCATCCATCACTCCCACCGCAGACCTCACCGCTGCCACACTACCCTCGTACATATCCTGTACCACTCCTATGTACTTCTCTGACACTCCCGACTTCCTCATACAATACCACAACTCCTCTCTAGGCACCCTGTCATATGCTTTCTCTAAGTCTACAAAAACACAATGCAACTCCTTCTGACCTTCTCTGTACTTCTCCATCAACACTCTCAGAGCAAACATCGCATCTGTAGTGCTCTTTCCCAGCATGAAACCATACTGCTGATCACTAATCATCACGTCCCTTCTTAACCTAGCTTCCACTACTCTTTCCCATAACTTCATGCTGTGACTGATCAGTTTAATCCCTCTGTAGTTACTACAGCTCTGCACATCACCTTTATTCTTAAAAATCAGTACCAAAACACTTTTTCTCCATTCCTCAGGCATCCTCTCACTTTCCAAGATTTCATTAAACAATCTGGTTAGAAACTCCACTGCCATTTCACCTAAACACCTGTATGCTTCCACAGGTATGTCATCTGGACCAACAACCTTTCCATTTTTCATCCTCTTCATAGCTGTCCTTACTTCCTCCTTGCTGATCCATTGTACTTCATGATTCACTATCCCCACATCATCCAACCTTCTCTTCCTCTCATTTTCTTCATTCATCAGCCCCTCAAAGTGTTCTTTCCATCTGCTCAACACACTCTCCTCGCTTGTGAGTACGTTTCCCTCATTATTTTTTATCACCCTTACCTGCTGTACACCTTTCCTAGCTCTGTCTAGCCAATCGGTACAGGTCCTTCTCTCCCTCCTTAGTGTCCAGCCTTTTATACAACTCTTCATACGCCTTATCCTTAGCCTTCACCACCTCTCTCTTTGCCATGCACCTGCTCTCCTTATACTCCTGTCTACTTTCTTCATCTCTCTGACAATTCCACTTCTTCTTTGCCAACCTCTTTCTCTGTATACTCTCCTGTTGCTAGGTATGTGTAATGCACAGGTTATCATGTGCAATGTGTGCGCAGGCCAGCCAGGCAGTTTTCGTGACTCCCACATAGGGTATACATGTGACTTTTGCAAAGAGTTTGCAAGAGGTGATTTCCCATATGGACATCTTGTTGGCAGTGCTGGATTTACTCTGAAATCCTGGCTTATGACACCCATAAGAAATCTATGCATTCAAAGAGGCCATGGGCACAAACATTCATTACTGCAAACCAGAAGCATTACTGAGCATACACTTGAGCAGCTGAAGGTGTACTTTTACTATCTGGGCACATCTGGTAGTGCCCTGCAATATGACCCACCACTTGCACCAAAATAATGACTGTATGAGCAACGTGACACATTATTATACACAGGAAGCACTTACAGCAGGGTCTTACAGATTGAACAGTACCCAGAACAACCGGCAGTACAGGCTGAGATAAAGATTCAGAGGAGCCAGCAGTAGGGGGTGCTCATGCCAGATGGAGGGGGGGGGCATAGTATGTGGTGGCACTGGCAAAGAGGCAGCTTATTTCACGTAGCTTCAGTACATAGTAAACAAGAGTAAAGCAGATATACTGAAATAAAAATGATGCATGCAAATCCAACACCAGGCTTTCTTGTGCATAGGCTGGTCATGCTATGCATCAGACATAGGCAACCCAGTAACAATGTACAAAGGGAAGTTATTAACACTTGCACAGGTGCAAAAGGGACTACAGGAGTGCATGCCTTTCACTGGAAGTGTGTGAGTGCTGAGGGTATAACAATAAAAAGTGAATTTATGTGAACTGTCAGAACCAATCTAAGTGGTTAATGTCAAGAAGGACCAGGATCAGTGGATTTGTGCAGTGTGCTGGGGACTGTGGAGATGTGAGTGTCAGTCTGCACTGTGGCTTGTTCTACTGGACAGGTCCAGGACATGCATGGCATAAGTTTCCGTATTTCATGCATGCCTCTGCCCTTGAACACTGGAGTTGCATTAGCCACACCATGACCCTGCCTAGATGCTGCTCTGATACATGACCTTGAGTGTTGCCTGCTAGGAGACATACTTGCATGATGATGGCTATGGCTGCATGGACATCCTGTGCTGGAAGTAGATACCTTCGCAGCAGGCATTGCTATGGAAGTGCTAGCACTGTGGCAACAGGATCTGTTAAATTCATGGCCACATTGTGTAACATCTGTAGATGTAGCAGATGATGGCCCCTTACCCTTAGCAGATGAGCCAGGGTGGACATTACATCCAATGTGTGATGCACTGTATCCAATGAATCACACATCAGAGAAATACACTAGTGTAGGTCAGCATGCATGCCCTGGATCACCCTCACTAACTTTATCATGGCTATAGTGGCACTAGGGTGTGTCTTCATGGTGGCTCTGCGTGAATGTTGCAATGACTGACACACCAATCTCAGAAGTAGGGAAGAAACTGTGTTATCTGTGAACATCATTATCCCCCCATGTGGATGTCCCCTTCCATGAGTGCTAGAGACACATTCAAACATCTGTCCACTGGGGGCCAGTGTACCTTCTTGATCTCTAGTGACCCATCAGTCTGTCCTCACTCTGATGTTTGCATAGCCTGGGTATCCACACACCTACTCCCTGATTGTGTACCATCACTGGCAGAGGCACCTGGTACATCTGGGTTCCAGCCTGCTACAGTCACCTTCACACCTCCTGACCTAGTAGCCCTTCACTGGATGCCTGTATAACTGTATCCACTGGTAGCCATGCAAGTGGGGCTTGATAACTTTGTTAACAATCAACAGTTGCCAGACATTGTTAGGGATAAAATCAATAGGAGATTGGATGTCTGAATCACCCTCTTGGAAAACCTTCGGTGATGACTGTCTGACACTGTCCCCACCATCTGAAAAAGGACTTAGTGGTGATGGAACTCAGGTACCCAGAGTATAATCTCCTACTGAGATCAGCTTGCAGAGACTGCATCTGTGAACACCCCATCTTATCCCCAAGCTGATATTCCCCTCCCATCTGTGTCCATACCTACCCTTGTTGGTTGTTCAGCCCCCCCCCTCACCATTGTGTTCGCTGTCTTTGTCTGATGTCTCCTTCAGTGTATTCCCCCTCCCTGAGTGGGTTATCACACACACCACCTGACTCTGCTGATGTCATAATTAGTTTCAGTCAATACATATTGTTACTTGTGTGTACCACCACCTACAATGTGTGTTTTTTACATTTTTTCACTTCAAGTAATTGTCGAGCACACTATCATGACTACATGCATTGTTAAAGAGCTTGCCACACATACATAGCAAATGGTGTTGACTTGGCTGCAACTATAAATGTCATGTTTCTGAATCACTGGGGTTAGTGTGTGTGTGGGCATCTGTGTGTGTGTGTGTGTGTGTGTGTGTGTGTGTGTGTGTGTGTGTGTGTGTGTGTGTGTGTGTGTGTGTGTAGTTTTATGCCTTACCTAGTCATTACATTCTGTGTGCTGTATAGTGCTAATATGGACATGATTTATTGTTGTATTATGCTAACTGTGCCTTTACTTTGATGTTATGTATTGATTTGAATTCATATCTGTGTATTCTTGGTCTCCTGTGAATGAAGAAAGAAGAATTTCACACAAGTAAATGTTTCAGGTTGTTTCACAAAGTATGTTTTTTACATCTTTGCAATAGTCTCCTAACATCCTAGTGATAACAAAAAGTGTGTCCTTTCTGTTGTTTTTTTTGGTATTTTCACTATACGTTGCATGTACTCACCTGACCCCCTCTCTCCATAGTCTAACCTTGCCTACCGGGCTATTTCCCTTCCCTGTGGTTGCACATTACTGACCCCCCCCTTACAGTCTAACCATGCCTTCTGGACTATCGCCCTTCCCTGTGGCTGCACATTGCTTTGTTCACATGGAGGAGAGGTAGTATGAGGGTGGCGGGTCATCAGACTGTCAAGTAGATAATGAATGAGTTGTTGTCACTCCTATAAGGCTAGAAATGCCACTGCACCATTCCAGCTCAAGCACATTACCACATATACCAGAAACACGTCTTCTGATGCCTTTCTCTCAGGTTGTGGCCCCTTCACAGCCATAATTATGTTGGCCACTGAGAGGAGGTGGCCAAGTGTCTGACTACGCAGAACCTGTAGTCCATAAATTAGAAAGAGGTGCTTTTAGGCCACCTTTCTGATAATTTAGGCATGATTTACAGCCCTTGTCATTGATGGGAACTGGTCACAAAGAGTGTTTGTTCCTTAAAATGAACTCACTGCTCATTTAGCAGGGCTGTAACACTCCAAGAAGGATACTATTCTTATTTTAGGAAATGACGTGAAATAAAAAAATAAAAACAATGGATCCACAGAGGGAGTAACCAACACAAGTGGAACATAAGCAATACAAATCTCCGTTGGTGAATGCAGAGGGGTAAGCTGTCAGTGAGCTGTCTCCTGTAGGCCAGGGGACAGTTTGATCACTCCGGTTCCCTACTGTGTAACTTGGAGCAGGTGTTTTAAAAGGCCAGTGCTCCGGGTTCACCCCTAAAAAGGGACACTTGTGTCTGGTGATCTTATCTAGTTAGCATATTGAATAAAATAAAACAATAATAATAATAATAATAATAATAATAATAATAATAATAATAATAATTAATAATAATAATTGTACACTTCTTGCAATTATTTTTCTTTGCGTCTACTCCCTTAATCTATAGACACAAAGTATGATGCAGGATGAAGGACGTCTTTAAAAACAGAATCAGGAAAAACAAGTTAATTTTGCACACTCACTTCTTTAGAACTCATTAACATTGTCAAACTCAATTCCTGGAATCTCATGAATCTTTGAATGTTTCTTTGAAGTGCACTTTTCAAAGGAAGAGGTTATTTTAACCCAAGCTAGATTTATTTTTGGGCATAACCATGATATGGGAAACAGTGATCGTTTCTTTGATGGATCACTCATCTTTTTTTGCTTATTTAACTAGAATTACATTCCACGTTTAGGTGCCCAAGCAATGTGATAATCTGTCTATATATCTTAACAGTTAACACGTTGAAGGGCAATGCAAAAGCTTCAGCTGCAGTTTCTTCAGAAAATCTCTTGCATCTGCCTGCAGCCAAATGTCATGGAGGCTTTCTAGCTACCCCTCTGCTAGAAATGTCACATCATAACAACAATAAATGATGACTATCCCATATAAACAGAAGCAGCTGTGTACCTTATTTGGTTGGCAGAGATCATATTAAGGTAGAAGTGGGGAAAAGTCAGATTCGGGTGTGCCTGATGTGGCTGATGCGGTACAAGCTAATACAAAAGGGTGAGATTATCACTGAATGGTGGGATGAGAAAAAAGAGACCAGAAGGGACAGGGCGAAAAATAAAAACAAAGAATATTTTGGAAAACTAAACTAGGGAAGGACGGCATGTGACCTGAACCAATACATTTACTTGTTACATTGTTTCAATAAGTTCTTGTTTAACTGTTTAGATGCCATCATGTGTATTGCTTCCATTAGACAATTTCCTTGTATAGAATGAATCCCACCTGGATAATTATACGAAGAAAAAAAAAAAAGGCCACTGTCAGCTACAGCCATGCCCAAAGCCTGGCCTACTTTTAGGAACAAATCTGATGCTACAGCGTTAAGTGACAGTGTGTGCAGTGCTTGCAAACCTTTTGTTCATAAAAGTTGGTGTAGAATCGGCTGTTTGTATAGCAGGCCATGTTTGTACAGCCTTCAGAGGTAATGGCATTCATTTAGTTGGACATTTTGACTGTGTTCTAAGTGCATTTCCTACTGGGCTGATAAATATTTTGACAGGTCGGAAGTTAGATGCTAGGTAAAGTCAGGCACCACATGCACAAACTTGTAGAGATGGTAAACAATGACCCTGACAATAATGAAAAGAAACTGAGAAACTAAGAAGACGCACTTATCACAACCAGAAGCTTACCAATTCTATACACAGACGTATAGCAATATAACAGCATTTCTGCAATAAAATCTATCGATTCAGCATGACATTTGCTCAGATAAGTCCAAAGTAAGTTTCTTTGAAAATAGTACTTAGTTCTGTAGGGGATCTGTAGGCTTTGTTTGCGCAGAGTTCCATGCCTAGCAAAAGATAACAAATATACTATTCAAATAATACAATAACATATAATTATATAATATTCAAATCACTGTGTATATATATGAAAAAGGTACTAAGCACAGCTCAAGTAGGGCAAGATGCATGCAATAGCACGTTTATATCTCTCATAGAAATGTCAGTTTTATAAATATTTCTTTGGGATATATCATATATCATGCCACAAAATCATAAGATAATAGCTCATTTAGCTATATACTTCTCTTAGGCTGAGGCTTTCTGGTATATAGACATATGACAAAGAAGATATATGAATGGAAGGGGGCATTCAGAGCATCATTTCTTGAGAGTCCAGTCCTTAATGGGCTTATAACTAAGTATAATATGGTAGCACCCATTTTTTTAAATTCCTATGGAACAAAACTGTGTTTTGCTCTTTCGCATTCTTGTATTTCTTCTATGATGTGTTGAAAGGACTACGTTTAATTTTAGCCTATGTCTAGTGAAAAAAAATCACATTTAGAAGATGTGGCATTTTGAAATCTAATCACTAGACTGATTTAGATTTCAAGCTGTTCTCCAACTTTTACTTAGGTTCTAATCTGTACAGAAATTGGTATGGTTTGTCTGGGCTGGCTCCTGTAAAAGATAATGCCATCTAGAATGAGATGACCTGACAGAAATGTAAAGAAGTCATCGTGTGTAAAAGGTAATGCCATCTAGAATGAGATGACCTGACATAAATGTAACAAAGTCATCATGTGTGAAAGGTAATGCCATCTAGAACATGACAACACCTGCCAGAAATGTAATGATGTCATGTGTGAAAGGTAATGCCATCTAGAACATGAGAAGACCTGACAGAAATGTAAAGAAGTCATCATGTATGAAAGGTAATGCCATCTAGAACATGAGAAGACCTGCCAGAAATGTAATGATGTCATGTGTGAAAGGTAATGCCATCTAGAACATGAGAAGACCTGCCAGAAATGTAATGATGTCATGTGTGAAAGGTAATGCCATCTAGAACATGAGAAGACCTGACAGAAATATAATGATGTCATGTGTGAAAGGTAATGCCATCTAGAACATAAGACCTGACAGAAATGTAATGATGTCATGTGTGAAAGGTAATGCCATCTAGAACATGAGAAGACCTGACAGAAATGTAATGATGTCATGTGTGAAAGGTAATGCCATCTAGAACATGAGAAGACCTGACAGAAATGTAAAGAAGTCATGTGTGAAAGGTAATGCCATCTAGAACATGAGAAGACATGACAGAAATGTAATGATGTCATGTGTGAAAGGTAATGCTATCTAGAACATGAGAAGACCTGACAGAAATGTAATGATGTCATGTGTGAAAGGTAATGCCATCTAGAACATGAGAAGACCTGACAGAAATGTAAAGAAGTCATGATGTGCTCTGGTCGGGGGGGAGACTGTATTTGTGATTGGCCAATAGTTACTGAACTAAAACTTAGTGTGATGCATAAAAATGTCAGTCTGAGTTGATTTTTGACAGTTGTTGACTTTGTTTTGATGAGTAAATGCTATTTATTTCAAATATTTTCCTCATTCACTTATAGTTTGTTAAACTTGCATTTTCTGCTTATTTTGACATTAAAGCACAAGTTGTAAGTAAATTTTGAGATTTACAGTGTTAAAACACCAGTCTCACTACTGGTGAGCTGTAGTCATTGTTTAGAGTTATTGCGCTTACCACATTTTGAGTTATTGTGCATGTCACATATGTACAACTTGTTTTCAGCATAATTTATCAAGCAAGCCAGTGTTTTAACAGTGAGTCAAAGCAGTCTATAATGATTTATAAAAAAGATGTTCTGTTTTTATTATGCACAAAGTGCCACGCACCTGTCATTTTGTTTTCAAACTCACACTTTTCAAGTGAAAGATTTAGACTTCTAAGGCATCTAGATCGATTCAAGAAAAATCAGATTTCTGTAAAAATCTGAATATAATTAATAATTTTAGAAAGGAAAACATGTTTATTAACTAAAGCCAATTGACACAAATGTACATTTTCTGGGATAACTTAGGAGCAATTTCTTAAGCATTTTAATCAGCTACACACACTAGGCAAATTGAGGGTAAAGGACTCAGACGTTGGGCTTCTAAAAGTGGTTCATTATCCTTAATCCTTTGCACTGGCTGACAGACATTTCAGACAGACAGTTCAGCTGCTATGCACATTCAGGCCTGTTGGACAGCAATGGTATTTCATGGGGGGTGAGTGGGGTTACTACTACAGAAGCATTGTCTGGTGGGGATCAGGTTGCAAGCCCCAAGCAGACAAACTACAGACTGAACCTGCATTAAGACAGTATATTGCATGATAGCAGTAAAGTGCAGATGCACCAATAAAGACAGCACATGCAAACATGGCTTGCTCAACGTGCAAGAGAACCCTGGGAGTGCAACAGTAAGAACTCTTTTGGTACATGAGTGTTACTTCACGCTACTGTAGTACCTGAGTGTTACTTCACACTACTGCAGTACGCAGGTGTTACTTCAAATTACTGTAATACCAGAATGTTGCTTCTTACTATTGTAGTACATGAGTGTTATTTCACACTACTGCAGTACTTGAGTATTACTTTACTGTAGTGCCTGATTGTCACATCACACTACTATAGTTCTCAAGTGTTACTTCACAATAGTGTAATACCTGAGTGTTATTTCACATTACTGTAATGACTGCAGTAGCTGAATGTTTAATCACTTTGAGAAACAGAACAATTCATTAAGGTTATACAGGGGGTAAATGCATGTGGGATACAGAGACGGATAAATAAGTAATATCTGTTGTAAATTTCTTTATTTTAAGACCTACACTTCTTGCAGTTTCATGTCCCTTATATTAATACTACCACATTGACCAGGCATAAAAAATGTTTAGCATACCCTGTATGCCTATGTAACTGGTTAATGCAGTTTGTGTGTCTATCAGACTTAAAAATTATCTGTGATATGCTAGTTCAGAAGACCCACAAAACAAATTGTGTTAATTGTGATTTCAGTACACAGATATGCAATACAATAAAATGTATGGCACAATAAATAGTAAGCTCATGACAGGTTATACACACTTCTGGTTTTAAATGAAGCTATTTGATGACATACTAATTTCATTTAATTAAAAGAACAGTACCAGAATGAGAAAACCGAGAGCAGGTATTCCACAATATGAATGTGAAAAATGTAATGATGTTATTCAAAAAGTATTCTGTGAATGAAGAAGTCCCATCACACTACCAAAGTAGCTAAACACTGTTCAATGAGGGATATGTATGGGAGCTGAAGGTCAGTTTTAAACATATTTTGAAAGTAATTCTGAAATTTACTTGCATCAGCTGAATCATTGGAAGGGATATAACCACAGACCTTCCAAAGTTATTCAGAAATTATTAGGATAAAGGAACTTCAACAAACTCACTTTGCTTGTACGTAGGACTGAGAAGGGCATCACATGAATAAACATTTTACAGGATGTGTGTTGGTTCTTAGAATAGACTGCCAAGTATCTGTGGCATTTCAGTTAATGAAGTAGCAATTACCAAGATTACTTTTGACAGAAGAAAAAGAGGAGGTTGGGTATTTCCATTGAGCTGGTGGGAGGGAATCATTCAATGACTCTGCAATTTTTATTTCTCTTCTGCATCACATTTATAAGTACCTACCTGTATATGACTCTTCGCAAAAATGCTCTTAATGCATCAAATACAGACTATAGAATTAAAATTCAGTCCCCACTTCCTATTCTGATTTATCTGCAGAAAATAAATAAAGTTCTTAGTATCTGTAGTGCTGCAGATTACTGGCTTTTTTGTTTTCAGATGTAAAAATGGAACTAAAGACCGTTATTGTGGGGGTGGGGGTGCTACAAATAGTCTACTGGTTAACTAGAATTGTCAGCTTATTTATAAGATGGTGGAACAGGAACATATCTGTGGGCCAATCAGATCCTTATCTAACACTAGAATTCTAAAAAGCACCCATTTTTTCCAGTATTACTGCATTTTTCAAGTTGAAGCTAAGCCAACTGACCGTTGTCATTCATGGCCTGAGCTAAAATGGCAAG
>NC_056746.1:29463495-29473495 GCF_019279795.1 Protopterus annectens
ACTCCTAACATCCCTCACTCCTCCAAAAATATTGCTACCTCATTCAACAACTTCACACAAACCATAATATCACTAGCTAAAAACAACCCCCCTCCCCTCCACCCCACACCTTCAACTAGTAATCTCCCCACTGCCTTCTCTTTTTCTCCTGTACCTACCTCCAACATAAAAAAACTCTTAACTAAACTTAAGCCCACCAAATTAGCAGCAGACTACCTCCCAAGTGAATACCTACAAATCGCAGCTGATGCTCTGGCCTACCCAGTATCCATCTTGATTAACCGATCTCTGTCAGAAAGTTACGTTCCCACACTGTGGAAAGTATCACATATAATTCCCCTCCACAAAGGCGGCCCCTCCACAGAACTAACCAATTACCGCTCCATAGCTTTTCTATCTCCACTCTCCAAAATACTAGAGAGATGCATACACTCTCAGGTCTCAGACTATCTCCTTACTAACAACCTCCTTTCCAATACTCAGCATGGTTTCCGACCAAACCATAGCACCACCACTGCCTTACTCTCCTTTACTAACACTATCCAGCATAAAAACAATGGCTATCTCTCCTCTGCTACTTTCCTAGACCTATCTAAAGCATTTGACATGGTCCCACACAAACAACTCATCTCTGTCCTCAGTAACTTATCCTTCTCTTAATCACTCACCAACTGGTTTCAGAGTTACCTGTCTGACCGCCAACAATCTGTTGTATGGCAGAATGACATATCTCCCCAACTACCTGTCTCCACAGGGGTTCCCCAAGGATCCATCCTTGGACCCCTACTCTTCTCTGTTTTCACCAATAATCTAGCCTATACCACCAAACATGGCACACTCATACCATACGCAGATGACTCAACCATCATCTGTTCAGCTCAGTCCCTACCCAAACTGCAAAAAGTCACACAAGAAGCCTTTTCCTCTGTTGAGACTTGGTTATCCGATGCCTAATTAATACTCAACCCAAACAAAACTAAACTACTCATCTTCCAACCCACCAAACATACTCAAAACAACTCTCACTTTAACATCACAGCAAAAGACAACACCACTATATACCCAACTGAACACACCAAATTGCTAGGAGTGGAAATAGACAATAAACTAAAATTTGACATTCACATATCCATGACCATAAAAAAGTCCACAAAAACTAGGAGCGTTATACAGAAATAAGCAACTTCTCACCAAAGCAGCAAAGATTTCAATAGCAAATTCCCACCTTATCTCCACCCTACTTTATGCCTCTCCAATATATACCAACCTAAGGCAATGCGATCTAAACAAGCTAGAGACCTGCTACAACAAAATTGCCAAATTCGCCACAGGGGCATCCTGCTGTAGTCACCACTGCCTCTCACTTGCTGAAATGGGCTGGCTTGAACTCCCTCACCTCCTTCAATGGTATCAACTCTCTCTTGCCCACAAACTAGTAAACCATCCACTAAATGTCCCATCCCTCCAGAATCTACTCCAACCCTATCACACCACCAGACCACTAAGATCCAGCAACAAAAATCACTTGCAGATCACTAAAGCCAATAACTCTGCTGGTGAAGCACTATTCTCTTGCGCCATAGCCAAATTATGGAACTCCCTCCCACCCACAATTACCTCCATACCATCATGCACCCACTTCAAAACTTTACTAAAAGCACACCTAAAAACATGCTGGCTATGCCCTTGCAACTCCCACTCTAATATCACCCACCCCATCCAACCACTACCTTTCTTTCCACTCCACTAACTACCTTGATTATCGCAAGCTCAGATGCTCATAAGCCTAGTACTTATTATATAGCAAGAACTTCTTATTGTAACATTTGTTAATGTCTGTTATGTACTTTGCAGATAAAGATTCCAGTTGTCTACTGATGTACTATGTTCTTCATCTGTAAATATGTTTGTAATTAATTGCTATGTTAATCAAATTGTTAATCGCTGTAATCCAATGTAACTACTGTCTGTTTATTTTAACTGTGGAGCTTTGCTTCCCGGGCCTCCACTGAAAATGGACCAACACCCAGTCGGACACTCCCGGTCAACAAATGTAAATAAATAAATAAATAAATAAATAAATCTTATAAAAAACTCCTAGTAACTTGTAACTGAAAATGTTCTGTTTTACTCTTTCTGAAGAGACAAAAAAATAAACAAATACATAGATGTATGCTGTTAGTATAACCTCTGCAGCCCTTGAAAATCATATTCTCTTCAGGAAGCTTGCAGAACATTTTGCTAAAATAATGTCATCTGACAGCTTTCCTTCTCTTATAAAATGGCACATGTATTGAGGAATATGCCCCTGCTTTGGGCAATTACAAAGAATAGTTTATGCCACATTTCAGATACACACATTGTCACTTTATTTGGCAGCAAAGATGCTGTGCTTTTAAAAAGGTGGGAAGTGTATTCTGTGGTAGTGGGCTAAACTGCATGTGTTCACTGTGTCTCGTCTGACTCAGCAGGTACAAAAAGCAAACTGACATGACACATGGTGTTGTAAGAGCGGCGGATTCCACTACGACATCTTGTTGCTAAAGTTAGCTATGAAGGGGATTTTGATGGCCTGTTTATTTTAGAACACACAATCAAGAAGATTTTAAAATTTACCTGAGTGTACTGTGTTAAACAAAAAGCATGACTGATGGAAAGTCCACAACATGACTGGAAGCATAACCTCATGTTTTTATTCTAACTTGCTGGCCACCCAGGATTTGGGATATCACATTAGTTTTTGTGGTACTAGATCTTAGGCACCCAGACCTGTAAAATGAAATCCTGTAGAACACTATTTCAGACTTAACCTGACAGCAGTGTTCTGGAAAAATAAACAGTTCCAATCTACATTCGGTGTTAATATAAACTGTAAAGCTTTAAAACCTGTGTCTAGTCTCTTCAGAACAAAGGCCTTACCTAGTGAGACTAACAATATCGACAAATGAAATCAAATTTTATCAGAGAAGAAAATAAAAAAAGGTAACCAGCTAAAGGAACAATCGTTTGTACTTTAATAGCAGGAAATAAAACACATAGTATGCAGTCTTCATTAGACAAAAATACTGCCATTTCATATAATTTTTTATCATGCCTCTCAGCATTGTTGCAAATTTTGCACCGTTTTTCCTGTAACTGGATTTTTTTTTTGAGAAAAGTTAATGGATAGCAGTATTTAAATGATGACAATACTTATAGCTATAGACTTCAGAAAAAAGATAAAAAATGTTCATTCACATTTTATTTCTGTCATATTTTTTAGTTAATAGACTTAGTATTTAAAGCATGTCCCTAATTTGGAGCATTTTGTATAACAGTTTTGTGCTTTGACCCTAACTCTGAAGGTAAAAAGTTGAGAGCCGTGTTTCATGTATAGAATAAAAAATTAGAATGATGGATGCATTTAACTAGTTATTTATTATTTTTTTTTTATTTATTTACATTTGTTGACCTGGAGTGTCCGACTGGACGTAGGTCCATTTTCAGCGGAGGCCTGGGGAGAAAAGCACCACAGTTAAAATAAACAGACAGTAGTTACATTGGATTACATAGTGATTAACAATTTAACATAGCAATTACTTACAACATATTTACAGATGAAGAACATAGTACATCAGTAGACAACTAGAATCCTTATCTGTAAAGTACATAACAGACATTATCAAATGTTACAATAAGAAGTTCCTGCTGTATAATAAGTACTAGGCTTATGAGCATCTGACCTTGCTATAATCAAGGTAGTTAGTGGAGTGGAAAGAAAGGTAGTGGTTATTAAACTATTAAACATCTAATCAATGAATCTGTGGCCAGAGAACATAGGAATGACATCAGGAAAGGCAGACAGCATCTGAATGCTTTATACAGGTATGTTAAATCGTGTGATATTGGTCACTGTTTTAAATATTTCAGGCTTTGCAAGGCATGTTTAGCTCTTTAACAATGAGAGATATGGTAAAACAGGAGGAAGAAAGAATATAATTGGCAAACTGTTTTACAAGCCAGTGCACCACCAGATTTAAATTGTACTCCATCTTTTTAGCCCATTTTAAAGAAAACCCTGTTATTTAACTGAATGTTTACACAGAAGGCTGTAGGTTCTACTCCCAGAGCATGTAATTAGAATGATGATACTGTGTTGCACTTTAAGGAGAAGAGGTGGGGGGTGCTACAGTCCTGTGTGTTTCCTCCTTTGGACAAAATGCCTTGTAACTATGAGCCTGTTGTTGGCTTGCCATGCATTCCCTGCAGTTGAGGTGTCTTACTGGTAAATTGCATAGACTATGGTGTGTAGGTTCCTGGGTTCAAGACCTACACGGGCCGTTTATTTTGGGGTTGGGAGGGTGGCTTAATGCCTAAGGTATTTGCCTTATAAGCACAAGGTACAGGGTTTGAGTATCACAAGGGATAACTGGCTAGGCTTAAAATGGCTTGCAAGGGCAGTTAGCTTAGTACTAAACTACAAACTCAATGCTTTATTTCATCCCATGAAGGTATACAATATTGGTTTCTTGAGCCACAGCATTTTATTTCTTGTTTCATAGTGTGCCTATTGCCTTGGATAATCAGATTATAACTGAGTTTTGAGCTGATGTTTGAAAGCCTACTGCCAGTTCTATGGCATGCAGGGATAAAGCACTGACCATTTTGCATGTGACCAGAGTTTGAATAGCAGGTCAGGGTGTCAGGGTATCAGTACAAGCTGGTGTGGAAGATAGGAGTTATCAGACATTGCCAGCTCGACCTTCATCCTGGGTGGAGTGCTGACTCTAGCTCTCCACATGGGTAATACTTTGCAGGATGACTAGCTTATGGAGCTCAGACCTAGTCAGCTTGTGTTGCCAGAGCTGGATCATGGTCAAATGGGGCCCTAGGCAGGGTAATGGATTGGTGCCCTCCAGCACTCCAGCCCCTCACCAGCCATTTCAGTGTCCCATTATTTGGCTGTTTCTCCTCAGTTGCCATAAACGTGGTTCAAACCTGTCAGTGTGCAAACTATTTTCTTCTATACTTCTTCAGTGATTACAGATATTTGAATTTAATTTAAAACTTTTATGTAAAAGTTATATGACACTGACAGTCATTTGCTAAACAAACAATACAATCTTACAATTAAAACAGACTTAGCATGAACAGTAAACTTATCTGCCCTTGAAATTCACATTCATTGAAATGGCATTGAAATCCACATTCAAAGAAACTGCATCTGGCCAATGGCAGAAAAAGTTTACCTTTGGGCTGTTTTCAAACCAAAGACCCTTTGCACACATATTTATGAGCATGCAGACATGCATATGTTCTTTGAATCACTTTCCTGGTTGTATTAAATTATATTACTTGTATAATACAACACCACTTGTTAGAGTGTGTTTTAAATTTGTAGTTTTGAACATTTTCAAGTTAGTAATGAAATAAAACATATCAACCAATAATGACAAAAGTGTTCAGAACATTTCAACCATAAAAGATCATTCAAACTTCTGTCACTGCAATCTGCCAATATCAGTCAATATTTACAATCTCTGCAGAAGTAAAGGTCATCTGAATAATTCCACCTTATTCAAACTTCTGTCACTGCAATCCGCCAATATCAGTCAATATTTACAATCTCTGCAGAAGTAAAGGTCATCTGAATAATTCCACCTTATTCAAACTTCTGTCACTGCAATCCGCCAATATCAGTCAATATTTACAATCTCTGCAGAAGTAAAGGTCATCTGAATAATTCCACCTTATTCAAACTTCTGTCACTGCAATCCGCCAATATCAGTCAATATTTACAATCTCTGCAGAAGTAAAGGTCATCTGAATAATTCCACCTTATTCAAACTTCTGTCACTGCAATCTGCTAATATCAGTCAATATTTACAATCTCTGCAGAAGTAAAGGTCATCTGAGTAATTCCACCTTATTCAAACTTCTGTCACTGCAATCCGCCAATATCAGTCAATATTTACAATCTCTGCAGAAGTAAAGGTCATCTGAATAATTCCACCTTATTCAAACGTCTGTCACTGCAATCCGCCAATATCAGTCAATATTTACAATCTCTGCAGAAGTAAAGGTCATCTGAATAATTCCACCTTATTCAAACGTCTGTCACTGCAATCCGCCAATATCAGTCAATATTTACAATCTCTGCAGAAGTACAGGTCATCTGAGTAATTCCACCTTATTCAAACTTCTGTCATTGCAATCCACCAATATCAGTCAATATTTACAATCTCTTCAGAAGTAAAGGTCATCTGAATAATTCCACCTTATTCAAACTTCTGTCACTGCAATCCGCTAATATCAGTCAATATTTACAATCTCTGCAGAAGTAAAGGTCATCTGAATAATTCCACCTTATTCAAACTTCTGTCACTGCAATCCGCTAATATCAGTCAATATTTACAATCTCTGCAGAAGTAAAGGTCATCTGAATAATTCCACCTTATTCAAACTTCTGTCACTGCAATCCGCCAATATCAGTCAATATTTACAATCTCTGCAGAAGTAAAGGTCATCTGAATAATTCCACCTTATTCAAACTTCTGTCACTGCAATCCGCTAATATCAGTCAATATTTACAATCTCTGCAGAAGTAAAGGTCATCTGAATAATTCCACCTTATTCAAACGTCTGTCACTGCAATCCACTAATATCAGTCAATATTTACAATCTCTGCAGAAGTAAAGGTCATCTGAATAATTCCACCTTATTCAAACTTCTGTCACTGCAATCCGCTAATATCAGTCAATATTTACAATCTCTGCAGAAGTAAAGGTCATCTGAATAATTCCACCTTATTCAAACTTCTGTCACTGCAATCCACCAATATCAGTCAATATTTACAATCTCTGCAGAAGTAAAGGTCATCTGAGTAATTCCACCTTATTCAAACTTCTGTCATTGCAATCCGCCAATATCAGTCAATATTTACAATCTCTGCAGAAGTAAAGGTCATCTGAATAATTCCACCTTATTCAAACTTCTGTCACTGCAATCCGCCAATATCAGTCAATATTTACAATCTCTTCAGAAGTACAGGTCATCTGAGTAATTCCACCTTATTCAAACTTCTGTCACTGCAATCCGCCAATATCAGTCAATATTTACAATCTCTGCAGAAGTAAAGGTCATCTGAATAATTCCACCTTAAAGAGATCTGTAACTAATGAAGAGGTTGCTGTTAGAAAACAACTTTATATTTCAGTGTTTCACCTATAAGTTCAGTTCCTGCTGCCCTTGAAGAATAAATTGCCTCTGTTACATTAAAAATGGTAAGCTGGTAATATTGCAATAGGGAATGGATAGCAAACTGAAAACAGGTTCATAGTTACAAGGCAGCTCATCCAATGGAGGACATACTCAGGACTGCAGCACCCCACCCTTAAAAAACAACACAGTATCAGCACTCTGTCTACATGTTGTGGAAGTAGAACCCACAGCCTTCTGCATCAAAAGCCATCATACCATATGTTGTGCTACTAACAATGCTTTCATAGCCTCTAGCACAAACAGTAATGACGATTTGCTACTCAAAACATTTGCACATTGAAAACAGGTTTTGTATGAGCAGCAGTAAGCTTCTCTTCTCTTGAAGCTCACAATTCCTTGAAAATGCAACGGAACTCATAGTTGGTGTATAGGATTTGAGCTCTTATCACCTGTAAATAAGGTACAGGATTTAAACCTTGTTTAGTTAACTAACATGTCCCATCTAACTAGGGCATTTCACACACACGCATGCATATTATCTGATGGCACAGATTATCTGAATTAATTATGCTAGACTGCTGATGTCCTAAAGGAACTGCAGAGTTAAAGGGTAGAAGCAAAGAATTTACAAAAAGCTAAAGCAGTTTAGTGGTAGAAGATGATATATATGCACATATAAATTCATATGAAGAAAAGGCTGTTGTCAAGGTCCACTTTGAGTTCAAATAACAAACGCTAAGTCCCAACAAAAGATTTGTACAGGTTTTCCATAACCCCATGACCTTGAAACAGTGTTGTGATCAGCTTATCAGTGGGAGTGGTAAGCACTAGGTAACCTATCTACCACATAAGGAGTGGTCTTGGCCCAGAAATTGTAGTTATTGGCCGTTTGGGCAGTTTTTCCATCTCTCTCAACTTTCTGATTTAAAAGCCTGCATTTGCACTTGTTTCCCCCTTTCCTGTAACTAGTTTAGTTCAGATACAGATTCTTAGTTTTAGCACTTGGATTTGCTTATTTGTGATCACCACTTGTTCAGAACTTGTAAGCACTAAATAACCTACTAATTACTACAGCACTCAGCCTTCCTCATTACCTAGAGAAAAACGTTTTGGTACTTACTTTCCTCACTTGCTTAGAGAAAAACAGCTCTTGTATTCACTTTCCTCACTTATCTAGAGGAAAATAGTTTTTTATTCAGGCATGTCCAAGGGTCAGCTCCCAGTGTTCTCTCCTGTCTATCTGATGAATCTGGGCATCTTGAGACAATGTAGAAATTGCCTCATGTACACAGACAACCCTCTCCTCCTACCACCCAACACTACAACCTGTGAGAGATGCACTTATCTAGCCAAACTGGAGGTAAAACCCTCTCCAACCAAGACTGAACTTGACAGTCAAGAAGAGAAGGTAAACACTTGCACCACACCACACTCATCACATAGTCTCACTAAATCTACACCTCCAAAATCCACACATAGAAACACAAAAACATTTGCGGAGGCTCTCAATGATAATCTGCTCAAGCAACAGAGACCTCCAAAGCAGAAATGCAAGCAACCTCCACCCCCCCAACACAACCCAAATGACACATAGCCTGCAGACTCAGTGTGCCACTCAACCACAGCCAATAAGGCAAAACAACGTGCCCAACAAACTAGTCTTAGGTGATGCTATAGTCAGGCACACTGATGTCCCACTCACTAGGCTAAACAAGGAGAAGGTTACTGTCAGCTGTCTGTCGGGTGCCAGGATCCACCACATAACCCCACGCACTCAGGCCACTCCACAACAAGTACAAATATGACTCTGTCATTGTCCATGTTGGTGTGAATGACCTGAGACGTACCTCCCTGGACTACATGAAAAGAGACATGGAACAGTTCCTTGATCTTGTAGCCCAGACAGGTATGACCCTAGCCCTGAGTAACATTCTGCCATCACACAGAATGATACCGCAGTACAAGGACAAAATGACTGACTTCAACAATTGGCTAAGCTTCTGGTGTCATTCTAAAGGGATCCAGTATCTGTCTACCTGGGATGACATGGTCGACAGACCACAATGCTTTGCCAGAGATGGCCTGCACCTGTCATCCCTGGGATTCCAGATACTGGCTAAGTTTCTCGCTGCCCCTATAGTGCCTTTTTTAGACAAGGTTCAAATGACAAATTCACCACCGTCACAGGAACAGGCAAGCAAAAAGTGAGGGTGATGCTACCCAATGCTAGAAGCCTAAATTTCAAAATGCACTCACTCAAGGCACTCCTTAAAATGGAGAACATCGATATCTGTGCAGTGACTAAGACCTGGCTCAAGGCTCCAGAGAGCATCCCTGCACTACCGGGCTAAAACTCATACCACACTTTTCAGCCATGTAACCTGGACCGGAACACCAAAGGAGGAGGTGTGTCCATATTCATTAAGGATATCCACACCTCCAGGCTAGTTGCACAGCATAATGCAGCTGAGGTTATCCAAGTGCAACTAACTCTGGGCAAAACTGCAATCCAAATTGTAGCTTGCTACAGATCCCCCACCATGCCCCAGGATTCCCACTCCTCTTTTCTTGATGTACTGAAAAATATTAGGGTTCAACCAAACACCCTAATAATGGGCGATTTCAACTACCTCACCATTAACTGGGAAAACTACTCATGTACCAACTCCTTCACTCAACGCTTTCTGGTATTCATAAACTCCAATGCCCTGGATCAACTTATCCACACTCCCACCAGGGGCAACAATATCCTAGATCTAGTCATTACCAACATGAGTGACCAGTGTTCCACACTTGAAGT
>NC_056746.1:29481241-29493741 GCF_019279795.1 Protopterus annectens
TCGTGTAGATCAGTCTGTGTAAGATCAGTCTTTGTAACAAGTAGATCAGTCTGTGTAAGATGTAGATCAGTTTGTGTGACATTTAGATCAGTCTGTGCAACATGTAGATCAGTCTGTGTAACATTTTGATCAGTTTGTGTAACATGTAGATCAGTCTGTGTAACATGTAGATCAGTCTGTATAAGATGCGTCTGTGTAACATGTAGATCAGTTTGTGTAACATGTAGATCAGTTTGTGTAACATGTAGATCAGTCTGTGTAACATTTAGATCAGTTTGTATAACTTAGATCAGTTTGTGTAACATGTAGATCAGTCTGTGTAACATTTAGATCAGTTTGTGTAACATGTAGATCAGTCTGTGTAACATGTAGATCAGTCTGTGTAATGTAGATCAGTTTGTGCACCATGTAGATCAGTGTGTGTAACATCTAGATCAGTCTGTGTAACATGCAGATCAGTCTGTGCAACATGTAAATCAGTTTGTGTAATGTAGATCAGGCTGTGTAACATGTAGTTCAGTTTGAGTAACATTTAGATCAGTCTGTGTAACATGTAGATCAGTCTGTGTAAGATCAGTCTTTGTAACATGTAGATCAGTCTGTGTAACATGTAGATCAGTTTGTGTGACATTTTTGATCAGTTTGTATAACTTAGATCAATTTATGTAACATTTAGATCAGTCTGTGTAGCATTTTCATCAGTTTGTGTAACACGTAGATCAGTCTGTGTAACTTGTAGATCAGTTTGTGTAACATTTATAGGTTCATAGGTTCACAGGTTGATACTAGGCTATCTGCCCTAGGGCATTTACAAGCCTAGCCAGAGTGTGTTTGGCTTTCGCCACCCTTTTAAATGAGTTTACTATACCCTTTTAAGGTTAGTTTACTGCACCTCTGTCTAGCAGTGACGCAGAGGTAATCCCCGGGGTAAACTTACGATCACCCATCCACTCATCAAGATTCCTCTTGAAGAGAAGCAGTGAGGGGCTGTGTCTGACATGGACTGGGATTCTATTCCAGAGTGATGGGAGCCTCTGGGTTATAAATCTGTCCCTCCAGCAAGTTCTATTAATTTCTGTGCTGAGGTTTAAGTCCCTGGAGTGCATAGTTCTAAGGGATTTGGATTTTCTGAGGTAGAGCATGTCCATCAAATCTGGATTTGACATGGCTTTATACGTCAGGCACAGGTCGCCTCTGAGTAGGCGGTATGCCACTGAGTATAGCTGGAGTTTCTTTAATCTGACAGCATAGGTCATTTGTTTGAGTCCCTTTATCCTCTTGGTGAGGTATTTTTGGGGTCTTTCCGGTTGCTGCAGGTGTAGGGTAAGGTACATCCCAAAAGGGGCATTATATTCTGTTATGGGCCTGATGAATGATGAGTAGAGGGGCACAATGACCTCTCTCAATCTAGATGTGAACCCTTTCGTGATAAGGTGGGCTATATAGAAGGTCTTTCTAACCACTTTGGCAACGTGATTGTCAAAGGAGAGATTGCTATCTACTTGGGTCCCCAAGTCCCTAATTACTTCTTCTGTACTTAATGGATTACCACCTATGTGGTCATTTGTGGGCACTTTGTTTTTCCCAAAGGGGATGACTATGCACTTTTTGGCATTTACCTTTAGGCCATGGTTTTGGCACCAGTTATCCATCTCTGTGAGGCCCTTTTGGAGGATGTCTGTGTCAGTTGGTGAGTCGATTATGGCACCTAGTTTCCAGTCATCTACGAACTTGGTCAGCCATAGTCCTCCCGTATTAGCCTGTACCTCAGAGAAATATATACCGAACAAGAGAGGTTCCAGGACTGAGCCTTGTGGGACGCCACTAGTAACTGCTTTAGAATCTGACATGGCTCCCGGACTTCTGACCATGTGGGTTCTATCCTTGAGCCAGTTTGCAACCCATCCTATGACATATGGGTTAATGTTTAAGCTGGAGAGCTTATTTATGATGCCCGAGTGGGGTATTGTGTCGAAGGCTTTTGCGAGGTCCAGGTAGGCTGTATGTACTACCTTCCCTTCATCTATGGCCTTGGTAACTGTTTCAAAGAAGTCAACCGGGTTCAGGAGGCAGGATCTGCCTTTAACAAAGCCAAACTGGGTAGGATCCAGCGTCTGCAGGTCCCCACTGTCTTTGTTTATGAGCTCCATGATGATCTGCTCCATAGCTTTGCAGACCAGGCTAGTCAAACTTATGGGGCGGTAGTTTCCAGGGTCTGTTGAGGCACCGCCTTTGTGGAGTGGGACCACTGTAGCTGTATGCCATTACTTGGGTACATATCCTGTACTAAGGCTAAGGCTGAATAGTAACTTTATATGTGGTTTTAGCTCTTCTTGGAGCTCGTGTAGGACGCAGCCCAGGACACTGTCCGGTCCCATTGATGCTGTGTTTTTTGCCTTGGAGAGGGCAGCTCTTACCTGAGCATCTGAGATGTTGGGGAGGTGACTCTCTCTTGGGATAGATATTTGATCTTTAGGGGGGGAAGGGGGGAGAAGTTTGCACTGAACCTGTCCGCCAGGATGTTGGCTATGTCTGTGGGTTCAGTGTATTTTTTGTCATTTTGTATTAACTCTGAACATATCTGGGAGATGCCACCCAGGTTTCTAACATAACTAAAGAAGGCCTTGTGATTTTCTTTGGTGTCCTGTGCAATTTTTCTCTCGAAGCTGGCCTTGGATGATTTTATGAGGGACTGTAGTTTTTTGCTAGTACTGATCAGAGATGCCTTCCCTTTTCGGGATTTTGCTCTATCATGTAGTAGCTCCCTCCTTTTGTTGTAAAGCTTATTTATGGCTGGGGTCCACCAAATTGGACGCCTGCCTTTGGAGGACTGGGTCTTGGCTTTATTTGGAATTGCATGATTCATGCATTCCTGAAGGTTTCCATAGAATGCGTTTATAAAAGTTTCTGCAGTTTGGGCTGTAGTTTCCGCTGGCCTGGGGGCTTTGAATGATGTCACCTCTGTTTTCAGAAGTGTGAAATTAGCTTTTGAGAAATCTTTCACTGTGGTTTTCTGGGATGGGGGTGGGGACGGGATGTGGATGTCCAGTGAGATTAATTTATGGTCCGATCTTACCAATGAGGGGTATACTTCTGGTGTGGAGAATTGAGTCCCCATGTTGGTGATGATCAGGTCCAGTATGTTTTCCCCTCTTGTGGGAGTGGTGACTAGTTGTTCCATAGCATTTGAGTTTATAAATTCAAGGAACCTTTGGGCTAGGGCATTGGGGCTTGAGTAATGCTCCCAGTCTATGTTTGGGTAGTTGAAATCACCAAGTATAATGGTGTTTGGAGAGACCTTCATATTCTCCAGTGTTTTCAGGAAGGACGAGTGAGGTTCCTGAGTTTGGGAGGGTGCTCTGTAGCAGGCTATAAACTGAAAGGCAGTTTTGCCCACTGTTAGTTGCACATGGATGGTCTCTGCTGCTTCATGCAGTGCCACTAACCTGGAGGTGTGAGTATCTTTGATGAATATGGATACTCCCCCTCCTTTTGTGGTTCGGTCTGGGTTTTGGGGCCGAAAAGCATGGTATGAGGTATAACCTGGTAGGGCTGGGGTGCTCTCGGGAGCCTTGAACCAGGTTTCTGTTACTGCACAGATGTCGATGTTCTCCATACTGAGGAGAGCTTTGAATGCGTGCATCTTGAGGTTTAGACTTCTGGCGTTGAGTAGCGTTACCCTTAGTTTCTTTTTCTCAGTGTTATCTATGGAGGTGGGTTTGTCCTTTGAGCCTTGCCTAAAAAAGGCACTATGGGGGTGGCAAGAACCTTTGCCAATATCCAAAAGCCCAGAGGTGACAGGTGCAGGCCATCCCTAGTGAAGCAACGTGGCCTGTCGAGCATGTCATCCCAGGCTGACAGACACTGGATCCCCTTTGAATGACACCAATACTTAAGCCAATTGTTAAAATCGACCATTTTGTCTTTATACTGTGGCATCATTCTTGGTGAGGATAAGATACTACTCAAGGTCAGGGTCATACCGGCCTGGGCTACATGATCAGAGAGCTCCTCTATGTCTCTTTTCATGTAGTCCAGGGAGGTACGTCTCAGGTCATTCACACCAGCATGGACAATGACTGAGTCATATTTGTACTTCCTTTGGAATGATCTGAGTGCTTGCGTTATGTGGCGGATCCTGGCGCCCGACAGGCAGCTTACCGTGACCCTCTCCTTGTTCACTCTGGTGAGTGGGACATCAGTGTTTCTGACAATAGAGTCACCTATTACAAATGTATCAGGTGTGTTGTTTAGCCTTGAGGGCTGTGTTTGTTTGGCACACTGACTTTGTGAGTTATGTGTTACATGTGTTTTGTTTTGGGGTAGCAGGTGCTTGGATGTCTGCTTTGGAGGTCTCTGCTGCTTAGGGAGATTCTTATTTAGAGCCTCCGAATATGTTTTGGTGTGTTTATGTGTTTGGTTTGATGTTGTGGTAGGTCTATGTGAGACTGGATTAGTGGTGTGTGTGGTTACCTTCTCCTCCTGACTGACTGGGCCAGTAGTGAGTTGAGAGAGTTCAGCCTCCAGTTTGGCTATATGGTTGCATCTCTCACATATGTTTGATCTTGTTGGGAGGATGAGAGGGTTGTCTGTGTATATGAAGCAGTTGTAACATTGCCTCAGGATTCCAAGATTCACCAGCTGGACTGGAGAGGAAACTAGCATCTGTCCTTTGTTCATGCCAGAAAAGTATGGGTAACTCCTTTATAACTGAGCAAAAAGGACCAGTAGGGGCCGAGTGCTCTAGGGAGTATCTAGGGGTGTAGTGCTTATGGTTTCTTAGTGCTAAGAATTTGCTTATATGAGCAAGTGCAAGTGCAGTGCTTTAGCTAGAGAATAGGATCCTTATTTTAAGAGTTAGATCAGTCTGTGCAACATGTAGATCAGTCGGTGTAACACAGATCAGTCTGTGTAACATGCAGATCAGTTTGTGTAACATTTAGATCAGTCTGTGTAATGTAGATCAGTCTGTGTAGCATTTTCATGAGTTTATGTAACGTAGTTCAGTTTGTGTAACATGTAGATCAGTCTGTGTAATGTAGATCAGTCTGTGTAGCAGTTTCATCAGGTTATGTAACATGTAGATCAGTCTGTGTATGATCCGTCTGTGTAACATGTAGATCAGTCGGTGTAGTATTTAGGTCAGTCTGTGTAACATGCAGATCAGTTTGTGTAACACAGATCCATCTGTGTAACATGTAGATCAGTTTGTGTAACACAGATCCATCTGTGTAACATGTAGATCAGTTTGTGTAACACAGATCCATCTGTGTAACATGTAGATCAGTCTGTGTAGCATTTTCATGAGTTTATGTAACGTAGTTCAGTTTGTGTAACATGTAGATCAGTCTGTGTAATGTAGATCAGTCTGTGTAGCAGTTTCATCAGGTTATGTAACATGTAGATCAGTCTGTGTATGATCCGTCTGTGTAACATGTAGATCAGTTTGTCTAACAAGTAGATCAGTCTGTGTAACATTTAGATCAGTTTATGTAACATGTAGATCAGTTTGTGTAACGTTTAGATCAGTCTGTGTAACTCATAGATCAGTCTGTGTAACGTGTAACATCTTTCACTATCTCCCCTAATCTCTCCGACCCACTCCTATGTTCACCAACTTCTGACTCATACAACATATATCCAATGATTTCATCTTTTACTGTCTCCCCTAATCTCTTTACTACCTCTACCTCAAGTCTATATAAACTATCCATAATACAGGTTTTTAAACCTTCCCACAAAGCTAAGTAAAAACTATACAAACTCCATCTAGCATCTACTACACACTCTCTCCTCACTAAAAACCTACTTTGTTCTGGAGATATCCCTCCCAACCCTGGCCCCTCTTCTCTCCCCAAAACTACCTCTACACTGCCCCCATCTTACTCCTCTAACAGTCACCAACCTCAGTCACAGCAATCATCTCCATCCAAATACTTAACTATTTACTCATTAAATATCCAGAGTCTAGCAAATAAAGTCACTGAGCTGCACTCATGGATAGCTCTCAATACCCCTCACATCCTCTCCTTATCTGACACCTGGCTCAAGCCACACATCTCAAATATTGAAATACTCCCACCAGGTTATAATATCTTCTGATCTGATAGACCTGTAAAAAAAGGTGGTGGCGTGGCCATCCTCTACTCAAACATTCTTAACCTCTCACCATACCCTTCCCCAATTCCTGACTTCCTCCCAGCTGAAATCATCATCCTTAACTGCCAACTGAATCCCCACAAAAAACTTGCAATTGCCTCTATGTACCTTCCTCCTGGTAACAATCTGCCCATTCTTGAAAACATCCTATCCTGGTTCTCCCACAACATACCATATGAGACACTTATCCTTGGTGATGTCAACATTGATTGGTCCAAACTCACAAATGACTACCCCCAACTCAGTATCCACCTACATGGCTTCCACCAACTTATAACATCTCCCACTCGCTTCCATAAAAATTCCATTTCCAGCTCCATCATAGACTGGATCCTTACCAATTCCCCACACCAATGCCACAATCCCACCACCTTACCTGACTCCCTCAGTGATCATCTCCCTACGACCATCTTAAGACACTACTCCCATATTCCTAAACCCCACCTTATCAAAGACTGTCGAAAACTATCGACTTTCAATTCATCCCAATTTAACTCCATTCTCCACAACATAGATTGGTCCATTCTAAAACACCTCCCCCTAAACGATGCTGTAAGCACTTTCAATAGCATCTTCATGAATAATCTAAACTCCTTAGCTCCCTCTAGGAAGATCAGAGTAAAATCAAACCATGCTCCCTGGCTCTCCAAAGAGTCTAGGTCCCTTGTGAAACAAAGACATCATGCTTGGAAAACCTGGACTAAAACTAAACAACCACCTTTTCTTCAAAAACACAGGCAACTGAGGAACCTTGCAAAAAACATACAACTAATGACAAAAAGTTATACTATAGCTCTGCTCAGCTTAACAACAAATCCAATCCTCAAAAATTTTGGTCAACTCTCAACAACATCCTCTATCCTGGAAAGCCCTCTAATCCCTCCCCATACCCTAACTTTTCCTCTCAAGAAACAGCTACCCTCCTGAATAAACACTTTATCTCTTCCATCCAAAATCTGGTAACCTCTAAGCCAAACTCTACTTCGACACCCACCTCTCCAAGTCCCACTAACACAACTTTGTTTTCTTTTGAGCCAGTTCCCATTACTTACATCAAATCTCTACTACTCAAGCTACAACCTTGCTCTCCTTCCACTGACAATCTATCTCCTACATTCCTCAAACTTGCTGCTGACTATATTGCCTATCCTGTATCTATACTAATTAATCGATCTATTCTGGAATCAACTGTTCCCACCCTTTGGAAATCTTTCTTCACTATCCCTCTTCATAAAGGTGTAAACTCCACTGACCCCTCAAACTACTGACCCATTGCCATTCTGTCTCCCCTCTCCAAGATATTAGAAAAATGTATTCACTCACAGCTTCTCAATCACCTCCTCACACACCACTTACTTACCCCTACCCAACATGGATTTTGTCCTCACCACAGCACCACCACTGCCCTCTTCTCCTTCACTCATATCATTGCAGAGGCCCTAGACAGCAATAAACACATTTCCTGTCTCTTCCTAGATCTCTCCAAAGCCTTCGATACTGTCTCTCATCCTCTACTACTATCCAAACTCACAAATCTCCACCTATCCTCCTCCGCACTTGCCTGGTTTAATAGTTACCTATCTGGCAGGGAACAATCTGTCAAATGGCTCTCATCCTTCTCACCTTTCCTTCCCATCTCCACTGGTGTTCCCCAAGGCTCCATCTTGGGACCCCTTTTATTTAACATCTTCACCAATGATCTTTACACCTCATGCAAAGAACCATCTCTTATTCAGTATGCTGACGACTCCACACTTATATCCATCTCAAATAACATTCCTGAACTACACTCCCTGACCCAACAGGCCCTACTATCCACTGAAAAATGGCTCTCTCACAACCTATTGATCCTAAATCCCAAAAAGTCCAAACTCCTACCTTTCCTTCCCCGTTCTCTTTCTCATCACAAAACCTCCTTTTTTATTACATCTTCTAACAATAAAAAAATCCAACCTGACACCCACACAAAACTCCTAGGGGGCATTATCGATGATGAACTCAAGTTCAACCTACACATACTCCAATGTATAAAAAAACAAACCAGAAACTAGGTTTGCTATATCGGAACAAAAAAATTCCTAACCCCTGAATCTAGACTTACCCTGGGCCAGGCACTCCTCCTCCCCTCCCTCTTATACGCCGCCCCAGTTCTTACCAATATCCAGGCCTCCACTCTAAACAAACTGCAACAGACTTACCATAAAATAGCCAGATTCATTACTAACTCCCCATACAACTCACACCACTGCATTTCTTTAAACTCTCTTCAATGGCTTGAACTTCCCCAGTTTCTGCTATCTTATCAATTTCATATGCTACACTCTATTCTTTATAAACCCTCCTTCTGTCCATCTCTATTTTCCTTAGTCTCCATCTACATCCCATCCCAGACCCTCCGTACTTCTAACCAACAATTACTTGATATCTACCACCCAAAAAGGTCAGTAGGCAAACTACTCTACAAACACTCCCTTGCCCATGCTTGGAACAACCTTCCCCTTGACTTACGTTCAATCTCCCACACCTCACACTTTAAAAATGAACTAAAAGCTGATTTTCTCAATTCCAGAACCTGCCCTTGCCATGACCCTACCTAGTCTTCCTTCCCTTTATGTACCCTCAAAAGGACCATACTTAGTACCTCATTACACCTGTCTCTCCAATGTGTCTACTATGCATTTGCACAATTTTATACAAACAAAAAATGTTCATTGTTGACCTACTGAACTATATCAATGTAAAACTGTTAGCTTCTTTTTAATGCAACTTTAACTTTATGCATGTATCCCAACATACGTGAATTGTTTTGCTATAACTGCTATTATATCAATATTGTTTAAAATTGTACTTGTTTTAAAACGTATTACTGGAGCTTTTCTCCTCGGGTCTCCACTGAAAATGGGCTAAAAGCCCAGTTGGACAAACCCGGTTAACAAATGTCAATAAATAAATAAAATAAAATAAGTCTGTGTAACATAGATCAGTTTGTGTGACAATTTGATGAGTGTGTGTAACATGTAGATCAGTCTGTGTAACATTTAGATCAGTTTGTGTAACATGTAGATCAGTCTGTGTAACATGTAGATCAGTCTGTGTAAGATCAGTCTGTGTAACATGTAGATCAGTCTGTGTAAGATCAGTCTGTGTAACATGTAGATCAGTCTGTGTAACATGTAGATCAGTTTGTGTAACATGTAGGTTGTGTAACATTTAGATCAGTCTGTGTAACATGTAGATCAGTCTGTGTAACATTTAGATCAGTGTGTGTAACATGTAGGTTGTGTAACATGTAGATCAGTCTGTGTAACATGTAGATCAGTTTGTGTAATGTAGATCAGTTTGTGTAACATTTAGGTCAGTCTGTGTAAGATCAGTCTGTGTAACATGTAGATCAGTTTGTAACATTTAGATCAGCCTGTGTAATGCAAATCAGTCTGTGTGGCATTTTCATCAGTTTATGTAACATGTAGATCAGTCTGTGTAACATGTAGATCAGTCTGTGTAGCATGTAGATCAGTTTGTGTAACATAGATCAGTCTGTGTAACATGTAGATCAGTTTGTGTAACATTTAGATATGTCTGTGTAATATTTAGATCAGTCTGTGTAACGTAGATCAGTTTGTGTAACGTAGATCAGTTTGTGTAGCATTTAGGTCAGTCTGTGTAACATTTAGATCAGTCTGTGTAACATGTAGATCAGTTTGTGTAACATTTAGATCAGTCTTTGTAACATGTAGATCAGTTTGTGTAACATTTACATCAGTGTGTGTAATGTGGATCAGTCCATTTAGCATTTAGATCAGTCTGTGTAACATGTTGATCAGTTTGTGTGACATTTAGATCAGTCTGTGTAACATGTAGATCAGTCTGTGTAATATTTAGATCAGTTTGTGTAAGAAGTAGATAAGTTTGTGTAACGTAGTTCAGTTTGTGTAATGTAGATCAGTCTGTGTAATGTATATCAGTCTGTGTAAGATCAGTTTTTGTAACATTTAGATCAGTCTGTGTAACATGTAGATCAGTTTGTGTAACATGTAGATCAGTTTGTGTAACATTAGATCAGTCTGTGTAACGTAGATCAGTCTGTGTAATATTTAGCTCAGTTTGTGTAAGAAGTAAATACGTTTGTGTAACATGTAGATCAGTTTGTGTAACATTTAGATCAGTGTGTGTAACGTGTAAATCAGTCTGTGTAAGACAAGTGTTTGCAACATGTACATCAGTCTGTGTAACATTTAGATCAGTTTGTGTAATGTAGATCAGTCTGTGTAACATTTAGATTAGTCTGTGAAACATGTAGATCTGTTTGTGTAATATTTAGGTCAGTCTGTTTAACATGTAGATCAGTTTGTGTAACATTTAGATCAGTCTGTGTAACATGTAGATCAGTCTGTGTAACATGTAGATCAGTTTGTGTAACATGTAGATCAGTTTGTGTAACATTTAGATCAGTCTGTGTAACATGTAGATCAGGCTGTGTCACTTAGATTAGTCTGTGTAACATAGATCAGTCTGTGTAACATGTAGATCAGTCTGTGTAACGTAGATCATTCTATGTAACGTAGATCACTCTGTGTAACATCAGTCTAACATGTAGATCAGTCTGAGTATCATGGTGATCAGTTTATGTGGCATTTAGATCAGTTTGTGTAACATATAGATCAGTCTGTGCAACATGTAGATCAGTTTATGTAACCTGTAGATCAGTTTTTGTAACATTTAAATCAGTCTGTGTAACATGTAGATGAGTTTGTGTAATTTAAATCTGTTTGTGTAGCATTTTGGTCAGTCTGTGTTACATTTAGATCAGTCTGTATAACATGATGAGACTGTGTAACATTGATCAGTCTGTGTAAAAAGTAGATCAGTTTGTGTAACATCTAGATTAGTCTGTGTAACATGTAGATCAGTTTGTGCAAAATACAGATCAGTTTGTGTAACGAAGATCACGCTGTGTAACATAGAGATCAGTTTGTGTAACATGTAGATCAGTCTGTGTAACATTTAGATTAGTCTGTGAAACATGTAGATCTGTTTGTGCAAAATACAGATCAGTTTGTGTAATGAAGATCACGCTGTGTAACATATAGATCAGTTTGTGTAACATGTAGATCAGTCTGTGTAACATTTAGATTAGTCTGTGAAACATGTAGATCTGTTTGTGTAATATGCATTTGTACATGCATTTGACATGGCCCCACACAAACAACTTATCTCTGTCCTCAATAACCTATCCTTCTCACAATCAGTCACCAACTGGTTTCAGAGTTACCTGTCTGACCGCCAGCAATCCGTTGTATGGCAGAATGACATATCTCCCCAACTACCTGTCTCCATAGGGGTTCCCCAAGGATCCATCCTTGGACCCCTACTCTTCTCTGTTTTCACAAATAATCTAGCCTCTGCCACCACACATGGCACACTCATACAATACGCAGATGACTCGACCATCATCTGCTCAGCCCAGTCCCTACCCAAACTGCAAAAAGTCACACAGGAAGCCATTTCCTCTGTTGAAACTTGGTTATCCGATGCCAATTAATACTCAACCCAAACAAAACTAAACTACTCATCTTTCAACCCACCAAACATACTCAAAACAACTCTCACTTTAACATCACAGCAAAAGACAACACCACTATATACCCAACTGAACACACCAAATTGCTAGGAGTGGAAATCGACAATAAACTAAAATTTGACATTCACATATCCATGACCATAAAAAAGTCCACAAAAAACTAGGAGCGTTATACAGAAATAAGCATCTTCTCACCAAAGCAGCAAAGATTTCAATAGCAAATTCCCACCTTATCTCCACCCTATGTTATGCCTCTCCAATATATACCAACCTAAGGCAATGTGATCTAAACAAGCTAGAGACCTGCTACAACAAAATCGACAAAGTCACCACAGGGGCATCCTACCGTAGTCACCACTGTCTCTCACTTGCTGAACTGGGCTGGCTTGAACTCCCTCACCTCCTTCAATGGTATCAACTCTCACTCGCCCACAAACTAGTAAACCATCCACTAAATGTCCCATCCCTCCAGAATCTACTCCAACCCTATCGCACCACCAGACCACTAATATCCAGCAACAAAAATCACTTGCAGATCACTAAAGCCAATAACTCTGCTGGTGAAGCACTATTCTCTTGCACCATAGCCAAATTATGGAACTCCCTCCCACCCACAATTACCTCCGTACCATCATTCACCCACTTCAAAACTTTACTAAAAGTGCACCTAAAAACATGCTGGCTATGCCCTTGCAAATCCCACTCTAATATCATCCACCCCATCCAACCACTACCTTTCTTTCCACTCCACTAACTACCT